>NW_012140080.1:6595983-6597520 GCF_000956105.1 Propithecus coquereli
TTTTTTTTAAATAAAACTTTCTCATTCTTAGCCTGTCCAGGTAGCAGATAGATGACACTAAAATTAAGAAATGGCTTCTGTCCAGAGATCAAATCCTGGGAAATGTGCTCCAGGAAAACATGCTCTGAAGAGGAAGCCAAGGGTGTGACTGGAAGACCTCAGGTTTAATGTGGGGCCTCAAGGACCCTTCCAAAAAGACAGTGGCCTTCTAAGAGTGTGCCTTGCAGATCCTCCCCATTAAAAAAAAAAAAAAAATAGGGCTTCTAAGAACCTTGATGCCATTCCCCCAGAGCAGCATCACAAGGAACTCGAAGTAGAGAAGGCTTGTACCAGAAAGATTGGTGGGTTTGACTTTTGTCTAATCGAGTGATTCCCCGATAAGATCCATAGTAAAGCACAGATTTTTAAGAGGATTATATTGGCAGACATGCCACAGCCTGGACAGGGATAGAAACAATGTAAAATGAGAAAAGTCCTTTGAACCCCCAAATTTATACAGACTGGAAGAAAACAAAGAAAACCAATCAACTGCAAACACCAGCTACTTTTTTTTTTAATGGAATAAATAATTGAGACGGCAACACCAAGAGCTGAGAGGACGGGCAGAAACTGGAGACTGGTTCCCAGACAACAGAATTGAGCCCAGGAGGATTGTGGAGTTGCTGTGCATGGAGGGCGGCTACATGTCTCCCCCTTTCCCTCTTCTTGAAAGAAGGACAGTGGTTCTCTTGACTTCTGCCCCACGTGGGGTGAATGGAGGGTAGGTAACTTGTCTCTTCAGTTTGCAGTACCTCAGATAGCGAGGAAGGTGCTCGAGAGGCCACGCCTGCGCAGTTGCCTCCGCAGCCAGGACCAGCGCACGTGCAAGGTCCCGGTGCTCTAGCCTAAGCCCATGTCGTAAAATGGAGGGCTTTGAGGAATCTCGGGAGGGGTGAATCGTGTGAATGATTTCTGGCCAGAAGGTAAACCGTGTTGATTTTAAATCATGCCCACGAATGCTTTGATACTTCTGCCAGCAAGAGGTACAATCTCAATTTCACTCCTCTTGAGTATGGGTTGGCCCTAGGAACTGGATTCTAACTAGTAGAACACATCGGAAGCGACGCCGTGTGACTGCCAAGGCGTAGAAAAGATGATACAGCTTCTACCTGGCGTTCTCTCAGGAAACTTCCCCACGCAGCCAAGCTTCCATGCCGTGAGAAAGCCCAGGCCGTGTCCGCGGCCAAACGCGCGAGTGAGAAAACCCTCGAGACGGCTCCGGCCCCAGCCACCATCTGGGTCGCTGAGTAAGAGCCAGCGAGTCCTGCCAACCCACTGAGTCCGGGCGGGTTGGTTACGCAGTGCTTACAACGGGAACAGAGACCTTTCCTAGAAACACTGGAGAACACCACCAGGATGGTCCTGGGCTGCTCGCTCCTAACTGCTGCCCGTTGTACGTGTGTTCTCCAAATCCCCTCGACCACGAGTTCTTACCTACCAAAAGTTTCTTGTCTTTTGAGAATCCTTAAAGTTAAGTGCATAGATTTACTGTCAAAAA
>NW_012140080.1:6597690-6600643 GCF_000956105.1 Propithecus coquereli
CTGTCTAAAGAAGACGACCACCCCATTGTTCTGCATCCTGTTCCCTATTTAATTTTTTTCTTAGCACTTACCATTGTCTGACCTCCTCATGTTTGCTTGTTTATGATCTTTCGTCTCCTACTAGAATATGGACTCCATGACATTGGGGATCTTTTCTGTCTTGTTCATTGTTGTGTCCCAGAACCTAGAACAGATTCTTGCACACAATAGTTATCTGTAAATATTTAAGTCAATGACTGAATTTTTAGAAATGTCATTGTGGTATTTTTTTCAGCATGTTAACATCTGTTAAAGTGTTGTGTGAAAGAATCTTATTGAACCAATAGCTCTGAAATGATTAATTAAAAAGACAGTAGGAGAATATATCACTATAAAATAAAACTTTGTGGAGTCATGTAATGCCAGGGGCATAAGCTGACCACACCTAATGATGATAAAAATAAAACTATAAATCAAGCTATTCATATCAGCCTTTTAATATTGTTCTTTTGTCAAGGTTTTGTGTTGATGAGATCATGCTAATGGTAATGATAGCTCTCACTTCCGAGTACTCATTGTGTGCCAGCTATCATGTTAAGTGCAATTTTCTTCTCATTTAATCATTACAACAACCCAGTCAGAAAGGGATGTTTAACCTCATCCTCATAGGATGAGGAAACTTAGGGAGACTAAGTCATTTGCCCAAGAGCAAACTATTGGTGGGTGACTGAACTGAGATTATGTTCATTATTATCAGGATTCCTAGGTCTAGAAACTTGAGAGTATGCCAACAGAGGCTTAGAGAGAGGTTACAAAACAAAAGTTTATGAGAGGTTAGTCTAGGAAATAACCTGGTATCAAGAGTTTCAAACCCTTTTTGTCTTGGTGGAGATGATCAGTGAAGCTGTCTTACGGTAAATAGAATGCTTTCTTGGTCACGGGAAGCCTAGAGGTTAAACTAATGGGGAGGACAAATGTCAAGGATCTTGGGAATTCTCTATTTGCAAAGGCAGGTTGAGTGCAAACCTCAAGGTTGGACGAAGGGAGCAGCCAGGCCCTAGGTTATAGGTCAATTTGAAGAGGAAATAGGGCTAAATTTGTACTATTTTACAGGCACTTAATTTGTAGTTGAGCCTAGAAGCTTTTAACACCTCACATTTGAAATACTCTTAATATTATAACCAAACTCTCTTTTTAGTCACATATGCTTTTGTTTCCCTTATACCAAAAGCCCCAGTTAAACAAAATCATTTGCTATTTTTTCACCAGACCTTTGTAAGCAATCCAAGGTAATGAATGTCTAGATTATTTTTCCCTAGCATCTTTGCTTGTAAATATCCTACCATTTCTGTAAGGCCTTTGCAAAACACCCCTTCTTACAGAAAGCTGCTTTTGATTATGCTAACCTATTGTGAACCCTCTTCTTCATAATAATTTGTAAAAACTTAATCATACCTAGCATGCCTTTATTTACACACTTGTTTGATCCCATGTAGTAGATTTTAAGTCAGAAGGTGGAAATTAAGTATGTATATTCCTATCTGAAGTCACTTACATTTAGAAGGCACTCAATAAATATGTTCGGAATTTCCCAGATAGTATTTATGCTTTTCCAGCATGATAATACAGTGATGAGGAACAGGTCTTCACCCTGATCCTGGAGAGGCTGAAAGTTACATTTAAGTTGAATAATTTTTAAACCAAAGGATATATATCCCCAACAACTCTAGGACATCATTGCCTCACAGTGTCCTTGGTCACAAGCTAGAGAAGTGTTTTCGCCCAGAAAGCAGCGTATGCTTTGAAATTTTCAAAAAGTTTTCTGCAATTAGTTACACTTGGGGGGGACCATGAGTGGTTGAGTAAAAAAGTAAATGGGTCACCAACTCACTTAATGATTGGTCCAGTGTTAATATCCCCCATTGCCATTTATGTTGCTCTTAAAAGGAAAGCATGTTCTCATCAGCTATACCTGTACTAACTCCCTGTGTTGGTAATTGACTGTACAATCTTAGAACCAGATGGAGCAGTTGAGGCTCAGAGAGGTCAGGTGGTTTGCGCAAGGTCACACAGAAAATGAACAGTAAGTCGAGCATGAGAACCTAGGTGTGCTCTCTATCTCAAATTCTTTACTGTCCCACACTGCTTTTCTCAGTTATGAGCATGATGTTCCTCAAATGGCTTTGTGGTTTTAAAAAGAACAGATGCTATGAGGTTTTTAGAGATGTCCATAAATCTTTTGACACTCCTCAAAAGAAAAAGTGGAATCTACTTTTCCTCCTCATGAATAATAGAATACAGTGGAAATGCTGCTTTGTGACTTCTGAGTCTAGGTTAGAAATAGCAATATAGCTTCTGCCTTGCTCTCTTTTGGAATGATTGTTCTCAGTATACAGCCACCATGCTGCAAAGAAGCCCAGGCTTTGTGAAGAGGCCACATGTGGGTGTTAAAGCCAGCAGCCCTCTCTGAGGTCCCAGCCAACAGTCCGCATCAACCACCAGTTGAGTGAGTAAGGAAGCCTTCAGGACGCCAACCCCAACCACCATCTGACTGCAGTTGCGTGAGAGACCCCAAGTGGAAATGACCTAGCTGAGGCCAGTGGGAGTGTGGGACCGTGAGGGATAATAGGGTGCTTTGTTATGAACCCACAGATTCTCAGAACAGATTCTGGTACCTGAGTAGGGTGCTGCCATCACAAAAACCTAAAACATGGCATCGGCTTTGAGACTGGGCAGGTAAAAGTTGGAAGAGCCTTGAGGAAACTGTTCACAAACTCGATGGGTCTCAAGGGGGCTGTCAGTGAGAACATAAAGGAAAATGAGGAAAATGATACTGGAATGTGAAGGAAAGGAGTTCCTTGCTACATGATGACAAAGTTTTTGTAACACCATCACATTTGATACCATGGAAAATAAGAAATGGTATCTTTGAATTACTAGGTAATTTAAAGTCTAGCTATTGAGATTTCCAGGC
>NW_012140080.1:6602898-6624205 GCF_000956105.1 Propithecus coquereli
TGAATAATTCCTTCAATATTTTATTATTATAAATAATGCTTTAATGAACATCCTTGTCTGAAGTTGATGGATCAAGGAATAGTGGTCAAGTTATAGGCTAACAAGTGTAATGTCAAATGATGCTACTCCTCAGGACTTTCATCTTACTCAGAGGCAAAGCTAAGGTCTTTACCATGACCTAAAAGACCCTCCAACGTCTGAGCGTGCATGCCACTCCCACCTGTCTAGCTCATCTTCCATTCTCTCCCTTACTTGTTCCCCTGAAGCTGTTCCTAGAGTATGCCAGGCAAGCTAGCCCCTGCATCAGGGCCTGCACATTTGTTCGTCCCTCTGCCTGTGACAATTCCTCCAGGTATCCACAGGCTTCCTCTTTCACTTCCTTTGTGGCTTTGGCCCTTCCTTAACTATCTGATATAAAATAAGAACATCTTACCAGCCCATCAGTCTGCCCTCACCCCTGCATTCCCTGTTTCCCCGAACCTGCTGTACTCTTTTTTCTGTAACACTGACCTGACAAATTTTATGTTTGTTTATTGTCACTCTTCTTCCAGAATATAAGCACTGTGAAGTCAGAAACTTTGTTAGTTTTGATCACTGTTGTATCCATGGGATCTAAAACACTGCCGGGCACATAGTTGGCTCTCAGTAAGCTAATTAATAATACGGCTAACATATTGGGATTGTGGCAAGGAGGTAAGGATAGTATGTGAGATATTATCTTTTTTAGATGGGAGATGTTGGACATTAGAGTCTGTGAACCAAGAAGCAGAAATATAAAGTTATTATTTGGAGATAGGGAGGTTACAACTAATAGAAGAGCTGAAGACAGATCATTGAGGATTATGAGTACCAAGAAGTAGAATTGGGAGGAACTAGAGTGAAGTATGAGGAAGTCCCTGGCCACTTTTTAGATAAAAGTCTGTAACCAGGGAGAGAAATGAAATATTGGAACAAAAAACTACCTATGCCGAGATGGCAGTTGCTGATAACTGCAAACCCTTGCCTGCTATTTCTATGTCCTTGCTGAGCCAAACAGAGCCCACCTAAGACAGGATGTTTACAAGAGACCCTACCAACATGAAACTGGGTTAAAAAGGTGTAACATTCAGAAGGTGGTAAGGAGGAGTGAGATCTAGACTGAGCTCCCTCTTCCCAAACATTGTGATGAGCTGTGGCTGGCTACCTTGGTGCTGCTCTTAAAATAGAAGAGACAATTTCCCTGGAAGGTCTGTACAGATCTGCTTTCCTGAACATGAGCTTCTCAAGTATACAAAGCTGGATGGGCCAAGGATTCTCAAAATCTGAATTTGGCAGAAGCATAGCAAGATCTCTCCGGAAGAGGGCTCATCCCAAGCTTTAGGAGACCTCTATTAAATACTTTTTCAAGGGTAATATGCAGCAAGCAATAAAGATTACAAACTATACAAACAACCTGAATATGAATGAGAATCAGAAATTCCAGAAGCCCAGCTTCTTTCACTTAACATAATCATGTGAGATTCATCCATGGTGTTACATATATCAGTAGTTTGATCCTTTTAATTACTGAGAGGTAATCCATTGTATGAATGTACCATGGTTTGTTTATCTATCTACTAGTTGAAGGAGATTTGGGTTGGTTCCAGTTTTTAGTGATGATGAAAGCTGCTATTAACATTCACCTAGAGATTTTTATGTCAGTGGAAGATTTCATCTCTCTTGAGTACATTCCTAGGAGTGGAATTGCTGGTTGGTACATGAGAAACTGTCAAGCAGTTTTTCAAAGGGCTGTACCACTTTGCATTCCCACCAACAATGTACGAAAATTCCAGGTGATTTACATCCTCACCAGAATTTGGTATTGTCTGGGGTTTAGATGTTTTTGCTGTTTCGTTTTGTTTTGACTGGATATACAATGCATTTCATTGTGTTTTTCATTTCCATTTTCCCAATGACAAATGATATCGAGTATTTTTTCATATTGTCCTTTGCCATCCATATATATTCTTTAGTGAAGTGTCTGTTTAACTCTTGCATATTTTTTGAAAACTAGGTTGTATGGTTTCTTATTGAATGTTCAGAATTCTTTATATATTCTTGGTACAAATCCTTTATCAAAAATGTGATTTGCAAATACTTTCTCCTAGTCTGTGTCTTGTCATTTCATTTTCTTAACAATGTCTTTCAAAGAGCAGATGTTTTAAATTTTGATGGAAGTCCATTTTATCATTTTTTTTCTTTTTTGAATCATGCTTTTGTGTCAAATCTAAGAAATCTTTGGCTAACCCAAAGTTACAGAGATCTTCTGTCTTCCAGAAGAAAGGTGAGCAAACTTGTTCTGTAAAGGGCCAGATAGTAAATATTTTAGGTTTTGCAGGTCACAGGGTCTCTGTTTTAGCGTGAAAGTAGCCATAAACAATAAATAAATGAATGAGTATTCATAAAACTTCATTTTTAAAAACAGGTAAAAATTTGGCCTTAGTTTACTAACCCATGTACTAGGAAATTTAGGTATTACATTTAGTCTGTGATCCATTTATTTTTTTCATGTGGTGTAAGCTAGCTATCGGTCCAGGGGTTTTTTGTTTTTGTTTTTGCGTATGTATATCCAGTTATTCTAACACCACTTGACTAACACCACTTGAATAGTCAAAAAGACTATTCTTTCTCTACTGAACTGTCTTTATACTTTGTCAAAAATCCGTTATTCATACAACTGTGGATTTATTTCTGGATCCTCGATTCTGCAACTCTGTCCCTTCTTTGTTACTACATTGCCTTGATTACTGTAGCTTTGCCGTAAGTTTTGAAATTAGGTAGTATGAGACTTCCAGCTTTATTCTTTTTTTTTCTCAAAAATATTTTAGCTTTTCTAGTGTCTTTGCCCTTCCATATAAATTTGACAATCAGCCTGTTAATTGCTACAAAAACTCCTGCTGGGATTTTGATTGGGATTGCATTGAATCCATAGATCAATTTTGAAATCTTGAAAATATTGAGTCCTGCAACCAGTGAACACAATATGCCTCTCCATTTATTTCAGTTTTTAAAAATACGTTTCATCAGTTTTGTAGTTTTCAACATACAGATGTTGCACATAATTTGATAGATTTATACTTAAATATTTCATGGTTTTTAGTGCTATTATAAATAATACTGTTTTTAAATTTTTAATATTCAGTTGTTTACTACTATTATATAAAAACAATTGATTTTTGTATTATATTGACTTTGTATCCTATAATCTTCCTAAACTCACTTATTCTAGTAGCTTTTTTGTAGATTCTTTGGAATTTCCTGCATAGACAATTATGTCATCCACAAATAGAAACTGTTTATTTCTTCCTTTCTGATCTGTATGCCTTTTCTTTATTGTTTGCTCCTTCCTAACTTTATGTCTCCCTCCCTCTGTCCCTCTCTTCCTGTGCCCCTTCTTCCCTTCCTTCTTTCCCTCCTCCTCTTCCTCCCTTATTACATTGGCTAGGATCTCAAGTATGATATGAATAGCCGTATTGAACACTGAGAATCTTGCTTCGTCTTGAACTTAAAAGGAAAGCATTTGGTCTTTCACTGTTAAGTTTATGTTAGTTGTAGAATTTTTGTAGGTGACCATTAGAAAACTTAGGAAGTTCCTTTGACTACTATTTGCTAAAAGGATTTATCATGAATGGTTGTTGAATTTGGTCAGATGCTTTTTCTCCATCAATTCAAATGATCATATGATTTTTCTTCTCTAATAAGCTGATAGAATGAATTTCATTAATTGATTTTTGACTGTTGATCCAATCTTTTGTGTATTTCTGGATTCAATTTGCTAATATTTGGTTAAAGATGTTTTACATATATGTCCATGAGAGACATGGTCTGTAGTTTTCTTGCAGCATCTTTGGTTTTGGTTTCTGGGTAATGGATGGCTTGGGAAGAGTTGGGAAGTGTTCCCTCTACTTTTATTTTTTGAAAGTGTTTGTATAGAATGCTATAAATTTTCCTCTATATACTGCTTTAGCTGCCTTCCACAAACTGTAATTGGAAAGAAACAGTGCAGAGATGTTGGGTAGACTGTACTGGGAGTGTGAGTAATATTTATCACAATAGTATCATCCAACTACTTGTCCCTTGAGGTGGACAGATTTCCAGAGTGAAGGTAAATAGGTCTTGCAAGTTAGGCTAGAGAATCTGAAGAGAACCAACTGACCATTGCTAAAAGGACAAACTCAGTATTTGTTCCCACTCCTAGTAAGCTGTGCTGTAACAATTTCAGCAGAAGTACTTTGTTGGCTTGAGGTCAGGTTCCAAGTTTTAAAAGGCTGATGGTTTGGGCTAACAGGTGTGAAGAAACTTCAAATATGAGAAGAGATTTACAGAAGAAAATCAGATGTCTGAGGCATTTAAAGTAACAACTATTAAATTTTTATCAGTGAGGTGGTCAGGTGGGTGAAAATAATTAGCACTCAATTGGATTTAGAGCAGGAGCTATGAAATGAGAAGAACAAATGAGAGTTTGCCTTTTCTTACATGGCAGAGAAAGATGATGGGAGAATGAAAACATAACAGCAAGAATATGTGAGGATTCCGTGAAGCCTTTAGGTGATTGCTAGGGGGCACCAAAGTACAATAACAAAGAGAGATTTAGCAGTAAGGCGAGAAAATAAGAAAAGCAGAGATACCAGAAAATTAATCTTGTCCTACCATGTTGTGAAGAAACCGTCTACTTTGGGCCACCATCTCTTCAATCTGAGGGTCTTGGGTTAGCAGTCTTCACCTGAAGATTGTCTCAGCAGATTTTTAAGACTCGAAAGCTTAGGATCTCCTCAAAAGGTCCATTTCATCAAGATTCAAAGGTTTTTTTCTGTTATTAAATCATGTTTTAAAATTTCTCTGATGAGTTCTCAGATTTTGTTATTTTAACCTACATTTGGAAAATGAAAAAGAGCTTTTTAAAATAGTTTTAAGTTAGTTAAAATTTGGAAATACCAAACAAAACTAATTATTTCTGTTCTCCCTTTTTTGTAAGATGAAGGAGCAAGTCACAAAGTTATCCTGTAATCAAAGAACATTGGCAGTTTTATTATTTGCAAGTTGGAAAAGGCAAAATAAAGAAGAGTTGACAGGGAGACAAAATGTGGACATAAGTCTTGGATTTGGTTTTGATCGAGTCTACTTTATTGATATTTTTCTTTTATGGATCCTGATCTTGGCATTGTCTAAGAGCTCTGCCTAACCCTAGGTCATAAAGATTCTCTCCAATGTTGTCTTTTGAGAGATTTATGTTTTTACTCTTCGCATATGGCTCTATGGTCCATTTTGAATTAATTTTTGTATAAGATATGAAGTTTAAGTCAAGGTTCATTTTCATGCCTGAGAATGTTCAGTACTTTAACACCATTTGTTGGAAAAAACCATCCTTTCTCCTTTGAGTTGGTTTTGCCCTTTGTCAAAATCTGTTTGCCGTACTAGTCTGGGTCTATTTCTGGACAGTTTTCTGCTCCAATGACCTGTGTATCTGTCCCTCCACCAATACTGCATTGCCTTGATTACTGTAACTATATAGGATTAGGAAATTGGATAGTTTGATTCCACCAACTTTTCTTTCTTTCCTCTTTTTTCTTTTACATTTCCATATAAATGTTGAAAATAGTTTCTCTATATCTGCAAAAAATCCTTCTGAGATTTTGATTAAAATTGTATTGAGCCTATGGATCAATTTGGAGAGAATTGACATCTTCAATATGTTAAATCATCTTCCAATCAATCCATAAACACAGTTTGTTTCTCTATTTATTTAGGTCTTTCAAAAATTTTTTCATCAGAGTCCTGTAGTTTTCTCCATACAAGTCCTATACATGGTTTGTTAGATTTATACTGATGTATTTTATTCTTTTGGAGCAATTATAAAGGGTTTTGTGTTTCTAATTTCAGCTTCAACATATTCATTGCTAATATATAGAAATAAGATAGATTTTTTTTGTATGTGAACAAAAAATCAACTCTGATAAATTCACTTATAAGTTGTTCCCTTCTCTTCTGTTTCCTGGAAGAGATGGTGTAAAATTGCTATTATTAATTCTTTTAATGTTTGTTATAATTCAGCAGTGAACCCATCTGGGTCTGGAGATTTATCAAAACGTTTTAAACCACTAATTCAATTTCTTTAGTAGTGTCAACGGAAAAAAACCCAAACTCTGTAAAATAAAGAGGTTTATTCTGAGCTGAGTATGTATGACCATGGCCCAGAGGGCCACACCCAAGAAGCCTTGAGCACGTGGACTCGCTGTGATTGGGTTAGTTTGGTTTTATACATTTCAGGGACATAGGAATTATATGTAAAGTCATAAATCAGTATGTGGAAGACATACGTTGGTTTGGCCTGAAAAGGCAGGTCATCTCGAAGTAGGGAATTACAGGATAGAGGTAGGTTTAAAGATTCTTTGATTTGTAATTGGTTAAAGAAATGAAACTTTGTCTAAAGGCTTGGGATGTTTTTAAGTTAAGATAAGGGAGTCTATTAAGCAGAGACAAACTACCAGACATGCACCTGCAGGTGTGTTTAAGCTTTGTCCTGCATAGCCTTAGGCCTGTTAATGAGCTACAGAGGGTATCTCCAAGAAGGGAGGGGAGCATGACGAGGTGTGTCTGACCTCCCTTCTCATGGCTGGCAACTCAGGTTTAGGGTATTTCTGGGGTCCCCTTGGCCAAGAGTGGTCCATCCAGTCAGCTGGGAGGGGTGGGGCTTAAGATTTCATTTTACTTCACAGTAGTTATGACACCATTCATGTATCTATTTCATCTTAGGTGAGTTTTTTATAGTTTGTAGCTTTTGAGGAATTGACCCATTTCATCTCAATTGTCAAATTTATATGCACAGAGTTGTTTGTAGTATTTCCTTAACTATCCCATTAATGGCTGCCGGGTCTGTAGTGCTATCACTTTTTTCATTCCTGGTATTGGTAATCGGTGTCTGTCTTTCCTTCCCCTTTCCCTTCCCCCCTTTCTCCTCTTCTCATTTTCCTCCCCTCCCCGTCTTTTGTCAGCCTTGCTAGAGGTTTCCTCAGTTTTATTGATTTTTTCAAAGAACAAGCTTTTATTTTGGTTTTTCTCTGTTGTTTTCCTGTTTTCAATTTCACTGATTTTTACTCTTCATTATTTCCTTCCTCCTGTTTGCTTTAGGTTTATTTTGTCCTTCTAGTTTCTTGAGGTGGAAGCTTTGTTATGGATTTGAGACCTCTTTGTTTTCTGATATAAGCATTTTGTGCTGTAAGCACTGCTTTAGTTGTATCCCAAACCTTTTTGTATGTTATATTTTCATTTTTATTTACTTCGATATATTTTTAAATTTCCTTTGAGATTTCCTCTTTGGCCACTGAATTATTTAGAGGTGTGTTGTTTAATTTCCAATTGTTTTAAGATTTTCCTGGTATCTTTCTGTTACTTATTGATTTCTAGTTGGATTCCATTATGGGCAGATAATTTATTTTTTGTGATTTTGTTACCAAAAGTTCGGCACTTGTCCCTGAGGCTGCATCAGAAGAATGAGGACAAGTAGTTTGAGGAGAAGGAAAGAGGAGTTTATTAATTTGCCAGCGAGTGAGGAGGTTGGCAGACTCATGTCTCAAAGTGCCAGCATCTTATTTCTGAGCAGAAGTACAGAGTTTTTACAGGGTCTGATTAATCCCATAATCTCATCTTTGGCTAAGACAATCTCGTGACCTCCATCCGGGGGGCAATTACCCCAAGCCATCTTCTATGGCACAAAGAACAAAGGACATTCCCCTGCCCCTCAGACCACTGGCCTGAGAAAAGGATGTAGGTTTTAGTTCTCAAAAAGGGTGAGGGGGATTTGAAGAGGCAG
This sequence comes from Propithecus coquereli, assembly GCF_000956105.1. Lineage (NCBI taxonomy): Eukaryota > Metazoa > Chordata > Mammalia > Primates > Indriidae > Propithecus > Propithecus coquereli. The sequence continues at coordinate 6,610,727 of NW_012140080.1, forward strand.
AAAACATTTTTACCCTTTTTCAGGCCATTCTCTCTATTACAATTTCAATTCTTTTAAATTTGTGAAGGTTTGTTTTATGACCCAGGGTCATGTGGTCTATCTTGGTAACTATTTATTAGTTGTCAAGGCCATTTTTCCTTCGCTTAAGGGGACTGGTTTAGAGATAACATACATCACTGCTGCGCACATTCCATTGGTTAGATACGGCCACACCTAACTGCACAGGAGGCTGAGAAATAGATTTTAGCTGTGTGCCCGGAAGGAAATATGAATCAAGTGTAGTAATTATGTAACACTCTCCTTTTTTTAATTTTTAAAAAATTTTCTCCCTTTATTCCCATTCCCAGTCCCATAGTCAATTAAATATGCATCCTAGTGTATTTAATACCTATCCTTCTGATCTACCTTTATATATTTAATTATATTTTATGAATCTTGAAAAATATATTTCTTTAAATATTTTCTTAAAATGTATATCATTCTGATGATTAATTTTTTATATATTATGTTTTTGAGCTCTTTTTATATTGCTGCATATAAATCTAATTCATCCCTCTAACTGCTTCAAAATATTCCACTGTATTCATATTCATTCAACATTTTTACTTATCCATTCCCCTGTGTACAAAAAGTCAAAAGCATTATTAATTTAATAATGTCATATTTATTCTTTCAATTATTTTTGCTGCATAAAAAAGCACCCCTTAGTGGCTTAGAATGACAACAATCATTTATTTTAATCACAAATCTGCAATTTGGGCTGGAATTGGCAGTGACAGCTCATCTTTGCTCCTTGCCGTATCAGCTGGAGCTGGCAGTGACTCACCAGATAGGGGCTGAGTCAACTGAAGGCTCTCTCATCTCGTGGTTGATGTCGGCTGTCAGTTGGGACCTCAGTTGGGGCTCTTTGCTGGAACACCTACACGGAGCATGTCCACATAGCTACTTCTTCAGTGTGGTGGTTGGGTTCCAAGAGAGCAAGTATATGACTTTTATGATCTTGTCTCACAAATCACGGAGTCACTTCCACCGTACCCCTGTTGGACAAGGAGGATATGAAGATCTTCCCAGGTTCACAGGGAGAAGAGAGAAGCTCACCACCTGATGGAAGGAGTGTCTCTGTTATGGGGTTAGAAAAGCACGTGGAATGGGATGTTGTGGTGCCCATCTTAGGAAAAGACAATTTGGCACATCTGTGAGAATTAGAAGTCTGATTTGGATGTAACAATGTGGTTTGAGTATTGAGGCTGATTAGCAAAGATACCTAATTATAAAAGTTAAATTCCAAAACACTTTGGAGAGAATGAAGCAAAGAATATAAGTGGGCATATAATGTGAGAAAGGAAAAAAGACTTTCCATCATCTCTGAAGTCCTGGAAGAGGTTCCAGTTCACAGGTCTTCCTGTGATGTTGAGGTCCACCCATAGCTTATCCTTCTAATAAATTCGCTCCTTTTTTGATTTTCATGCCATTCATTTTAGTAATGCTAATTACCACCATTTTTGACCACTTATGTACCAGATACTCTACCAAGTATAGAGATGAAATTACATTTAATGCTCACAACAACCCGATGAAAACAATAATTTCCCTATCTTGTAGATGAAGAAATGAGTGTCTACATGGATTAGGTAATTTTCTGAGGTTACATAGTTAATAAGTATGGAATTGAAATCCCACCCAGATCTTTCCAGCCCTAAGCCTGTGGTCCCACTATGCCATTCTGCAACTGGCAGACGTGATCCTTATTTCCTAAAAAAGTCAATGCAATTCTGTAGCATCAATCTGTTGTTCGTCCGCTGTTTCCTCATCTTCCTAGGCACAGAACTGCTCATTCATTGCACTTAGGCTTGGTCATGTGATTGCCTTCTAGCCTGTGGAATGTGGGTAGAAGAGAGATGTCCTATTTCTTGGCTGGGCCCAGTAAAATTCCCATTTGCTGTCTTCATGCTGTCACTCCTGCTATCTGGTTGACAATGCCTTGGAAACCACATGGGGAAGATGGCAAAGACTGACATCCTGAGTCCTTGCGTGATTGTATAGAACAGAGCCCCCTAACACCAATAGGAAGCCTCCTTGGACTGTTCATATGAGCAAGAGATAAACTTCTACTGTGTTAAGCCATTATATATTTAGGTGTCAATTTATTATAATAGTTAACCTTCCTTAACTTTTATGTACTGTTCTGATTTTCCTTTGCTAGGTAACAAACTACTTCCAAAATTTAGTAGCTTAAAACCACAGTCTTAATTAACTCTGATTCTGTGGGTCAGAAATTTGGGCGCTTGCCTGTACTTGTTCATGCAGCTACAAGCAGCAGGTGGGTCAGCTGGGGGCTAATTGGTCTAGCATTGCCTTACTCACACGTCTAGAGAGCTGGCTGCTGGCTGGACCCTGTGCCTTTAGCAGGCTTGGCTGAGATGATTCACATGGCGGTACAAGAGTTCCCAGCAGCCAGAGAGCGTGAGCTTCAGTCTGCAAGTACTTTTCAAGTTCCTGCTTGCACCGTGTTTGCCAGTGTACCATTCATTACCCAGTGTGAGTCACGTGGGTAGAGGGAAACATGATTTATTGGAGACCGTTTACTGCAACAATCTACCATACATATTACAGTGCTAATGTACAAATTAGGCAAATCATTCTCATATATACATCTTAGTCACATATCTGATAGTACAGTCCAGCTGTGAGTCTGTTTTCAATAACCCCTGAATCAAGTTCCAGTATCAGCATCAGGTATAGTAAAAATCTTACTGATTTTATTTTTTAATTGCTTTTCAGGTATATGAGAATAAAATATTTACCGATACATCATAAATTTAGATTAGTAGAATTGGCATTTAAAGAAATGAACCTTGGCCAGGCGCAGTGGTTCACGCCTATAATCCTAGCACTTTGGGGGAGGCTGAGGAGGGAGGATCGCTTGAGCCCAGGAGCTCAAGACCAGCCTGAGCAACAGCAAGATCCTGTCCCTACAAAAAATAGAAAAATTAGCCAGGCGTTGTGGCATGCACCTGTAGTCCCGGATACTCGGGGAGGCTGAGGCAAGAGGATCACTTGAGCCCAGGAGTTTGAGGTTGCTGTGAGCTATGATGACACCACTGCACTCTATCCTGGGCGACAGAGTAAGACCTTGTCTCAAAAAAGAAAGGAAGAGAGGGAGGGAGGAAGAAGAGAAGGAGGGAAGGCAGGAACCTTATTGATTTTCTTAAACCACTGAATCTATTGTTTGAGATCTGATATGTAGTGACGTTTCAGCTTGTGGGCCAAACTAAGATGCCCACTTTGCCTAAGGTTTAACGGAACCAGCTTCTCAAGACCCTATCCATAACCAAATCCATACTATAACTAAAGCAACTCTTTAAAGAGTTAGACTTTTATTTACCCTTATTTAGAGTAATTTGTAAATAAGTGAATGATTAAGGTATTAAATTCAGTGCTTTCTCACTTTCCTTTAGCTTTTCCTTTATAATACCACACTGAATCACAGGCAAGAGCAGAATGCTTTCTTCCATTGCTCAGAACAGAGCTCTCTAGAATGCTTAACCTCCATGATGATGATGATGATGATGACTGGAGACGCAGTATAGCGGTTAGAGGCCTGAGTTCTGGAACCAGAATGCCCAGGTTCAAATCCTATGGCTTTAGCTTATGAGTTATATGACCTCACACAATGCAATTGCTCAATGCCCCAGGTTCCTCGTCTGTAAACGAGGGTAATTCCCACAAGCTTCCTCACAGGGTTGTGAGGATGAAGTGAGATAAAATATCTAGGGCCCCTAGATACGAATCTAGCCCAGGTTATATTTTTTAAAGAGTCATATTGAGTTCCTTTTTTAATTACTCTTCAGACCTATGTATGAGAATAAAATATTTACATAAAATAAAATTTATGTAAATTTAGGTTTTGTAAGAGATTGCCTTTATTCTTAGGATATGCATGCAAAAATATTAAGAGGTAGAGTTTCATAATGTGTATGACTTACTTTCAAATGCTACAGCAAAAAATACATGACAGTGTAGTGCAAAAGACAAATATGGTAAAATGCTAATAGTTGTTAATACCATGTGTAGGAAATGAATGTTCGTTGTATTCGTTCAAGTTTTCTGTAGGTTCGGAATTTTTCATAATACAAATTTGGAGAGAGGATGGAAATACTTTGCCCATTTTTCTTTCCCTTCTTTTTTTCTTCTTCACTTCCAGCTCTCCTGAACTGTCTCCCAAATCTCCCCCTTGTGGGGCCTCTTATCTCTTCTTATCTATGAATTATCTCCTTTATTATGTACTTAATTAATGGCAACAGCAAAGCACAGGTGGTTAAACATACAAACTCCAGAGCCAGACAGCCTCCATTCAAATATGTCATCCTACTTACTCTGTGACCTTGGGCCAGTTACTTTAAATTCTCGGTAGCTCAGTTTCTTCAACCTCTTAGGGTTATTGTGAGGAGTGGGGACAAAATGAATATGTATATGTGACTAGAAGAGGGTCTGGTATATTGTGTGCCTTCAATAGAAGTTTGCTATGGTTGTAAGCTCTTGGTGTCCCCAAGAAATGTATTCTACACTTCTGTTGTTACTTCCCTTGTTCCCTGAAGAGATTATTACTTAAGAGTAACGTCTTCATTAACCCTGGAGGTTGCTAGGGGCATCAGCGTACTTCTGCTGACCTCACAGCCCCACCCGACGCGTACCTGTCTCCTTCCTTACTGTGACAGGGAGGGGAAGCCCTTCCTCCTGGGTGACGCCCAGGCCCTCACCTGCGCGGTGGGTCTCGTCCCAGCCCCCCTTCTCGGGAGCCTCACACTCTGCTTCTCCCTGCTGTGCTCCTCCTCCCTCCTCTTACATCCTTCCTGTCAGCGTGTAGCTCCCTCTCACTTTGGGCCAGATGAAGTAATTCTCCTCAGACTCCAAGACTCCATATCCCCTCTGAGCTCCTATCTCGTCTTGTCTCCTTCACACGTTCCCTGGAAGATTTCCTCATCTTCCAGTTACTTCTCAATCCTTTCCAGTCTTATCTCCCTGCTATTAATTTACCAAAACAGCTCTTCTTAGGGTTACCCGTGACCTCCACATCACTAAATCCTTACTTTGGACTAACCTTACTTTGACCAGACAAAAACATTCAGCTGTGTTGACCGTGTAGTCAGTCCTCTTGTTGAAACTTTCTTATTTGCTGTCAACTTCTTCAACACCACACACCATTCTACTGCTTTTCCTTCAACCTTTCCGGCCTCTTCTTCGTTTCCTTTGAAGGTTCATCCTCCTTTACCTTGCCTTTAAATGACAAAGTTCCTCAAGACTCAGTCCTCGGCCTTTTCTGCCTCTGCTCCCTCCCTAGGTCACCTCACCTATGATGACCATGGCTTCAGTACCATCCACGTCCTGTAGAATCCCAAATTCACGTCTCCCTCCCAGGCCTCTCCTAGCATGGGGTCCCGGCCCTGCATATGTCCACTTCTGTATCTCAGAGGTTCCTCAAGCTCCATACATTCAAAACTGAAGCCCTGCTTCCTCCTCACTCACCCTGCCCTCCAGACAAAATCCAGGCCATTTCCGGTGTTCTCAGAGAATGGCTGCACCATCCAAGAGCCAGTGAGCCCTCCCAGACCCCGTGTGCCACTCACTCTCCCCATCAATCCTTCACCCATTCCTGTTGATTTGCCTCCTGATTATCTCTCCAGTTTATCCACTTCTGTCCACCTTGAACAACCCCCTAATACAAGTATTAATAAAATGAGGCATGACTTTGTCCCATTGTACTTGGATGTCAAATTTATCTTTGTAAAGCAAATCAGTGCCTTTTGCCAGCATGTTGTGAACTGCAGTCTCAGTCGGTTGCAGAAAGCTCTTCACGCTCCCTGGGATGAGGGGAGCTGAGGTGGTGCTGAGAAGATAGGGAAGGGGACTGTTCTTAGTCCAAGACTGTCTCCACCCTCACCGTCTCTCTGCTCCAAGATGCTGCTCATGAGACAGGTCTTCCATCTTCTATTAATATCAGGAATTGTAGCAGATACCTGTTACACTGTGGTGGTTCAGAATCCAGTGCCCTTTCCTATGCCGGGAAAAGCTCCCGTTGTGAGTGATCCTGGTGGGTGGCAGTGCCCCGATGCCCACTCTGAAAGACAGAGGGGCTTTGTCTTCCCTCTATATCCTCCCTCTATGTCTCCTGGCAGCCGAGGCATTGCCTGCAACCTGACCTTGATCAATTGTGTGTGTCTGCTCAGAATTTGGATATTGACAGAGTGAAACCAAGAAGGTGCTATTAGAAGTCAGTAATGAGTATATCAGTGGAGTCTTGGCCACACTGATCCTGCTTCCTATTTCTTCGCCTTCCAGAACTGTCTTGCTTGCTGCCCATTTTCCACACTGGTCTGCTAGTCCCCAGTGGATTCATCCTGTAAATTCCCTCTCTTGCTTAAGATCCCCAGAGAAGGATTCTGTTATTTGCAACCAGAAAAGTCTTGGCCAGTACGGGCCCTGATGTTGCAGGTGGATTCGGATGCAGGCACAGGACTTTCTCCACTGATTGAAGGCCCAGCCCCAGAACGCTCAAAACAGCTCTTAAGACCTCTGCATTCGATGGCAGCGTCCATGGGTCCCCTGCGGCCATTTCCCAGTCCTGCCTGTGAGCCACCATCACCTCTGCCTCAACTTCTTTCTGCGAGAGCATCCCACCGGTTGCCCCGTGGCCCCCTCAACCCATCCTCCAAACCACAGCCAGAGCAGCCTTGTCCAAATGTGAACCCGATGGCACATTTCAGCTCCTCTGCTGAAATCTTCCCGTGGCTTCCCATTACTCTTAAAGACCAAAATCCTTACAATTTTTTGACCTTTACTCACAGTAAGAAACAGTTTATATTGCGACTCAGTATATTTTATATAAAAAAGTAACATAAAATAATATTTATCCTTTATTAACAAATACTCATGTGGCAGTTAGTGTTTGCCATACACTGTTCTTAGTGTGCTACAAGTAGTAACTCATCAAATCCTGGAAAGAACCCACAAGGCATGTTCTTATGACCAATTTAAACCTCAGGCCACTAGGGCATAGAGAAGTTCAATAACTTGTCTGAGGCGGTAGAGTTAGTAAGTGGCAGTTTGGATCCAAACCCATTCTCTTACCTGCTTCCCACTGCTACTGTCTGGTAGACTCTGATATTCTATTCTGTTTTGTCTTTTAAAAGTAGAGATTGGGTGTGTGCCAGATTGCTTTCACAACATCCCAGCAGGTCACAACAACCAGTTTAAGAAACACTGGCCCGTCTTGGAGTGGGCCCTGCCTCATTCGTCCCAGCCCCACGGATACTGTGCTCCAGGCTCCTGGCAGCCCCAGCGCCTCTACCCGTGCCATTTCACTACTCACCTTCTCCCCTTCCTCCCCTCAAAGCGTGTCCTTGATTCCCGCGGAGATCAGTGCGCCATATGCTAGGCCCTCAAAGCCCTTGTACGTCTCCTCGAGCACTCATCATGGTTGCAATCTGACATTTGTCTACCTGATGATTTGAACAGACATATCCATCTTCCCCGCCAGACTGTAAGTGCCGCGAGGGCAGGGTCCCTGTGTGTTTTTAATTCGCTAGTGAGAGAGGCAACCTGCCACAAGTCCTGAGCACTCTTGCGCATTCTTGCTGGGTATGTGAAAAATGCTTGGCCCTGACCACTCTACCCAGGCTGTTCGTCGGCAGACAGCCTAGGGGATAAAGAAATGTCTCCCTCCAGGATAGAAAGCAGACCTGTTACTGCTTGCTACAAAACATCAGGCTCCCCGAGCTCAGTGTTCTTCAGCTGAACTGCAAAGCCACTGTATATGCAGCATCCACCTGGGTGTCATCATGTTACGGCAGACCGGGAATAGACCGACATGCACACAGAAATATTGGCAAAAACAGGTTTATTCGCCAGCGGGCTCAGATGGGGATTTTTCCCTCCAAATTCTCAGCACCAGACAAAGAGCATTGCAGTCTTTTATACACTCTGCTTAAGGGGGAGGGGCACGTTCACAACAGGGTTAACTTTAGTGAGGCAGAGTCCCAAGCTATTTTACATCCTGGTACACTAATTGCTACAGGTGATTTATGAGGGGAAAGGTCGCAGGGGAGGAGGAGGCCCGGGATTGCAAGGGAGAAAGCCCAGTAGTGGAATTTTCCACTTTAGCGGAATTTTCCAATTTTCTACTTCAAATCACACTGTCCCTGTGGAGCTAAGGGGCACAGAAGCCGATGCAAGCTGCTGTTCTGTGAATAATGAAGTCCTGTGCTTCTGATCCAGGAGGCTCGTGTCTTGGGCCAGCATCCACGAATCAGTAACAGTCTAACTAAATTGCAGGGTGAAAAGTCCCAGACAGGACATTAACCACTGTATGCCTAGCAGTGCCTGGAATAAAGTATATGTTCAGTATTTGTGAAATGATCGGCTAGGTGGTTGGATAGATGGGTAGATGGACTTTCAGTTCTGCGTAAGGCGTTGCAGGGATCAAACCTTTTTGGAAATGCCAACCAAGGTCTGGAATGGTTCTAGGATTTGGGGGAAGAGGATTGAGGGGACTTGAAGGTTAATGTGACTTACAGTTTCCCCGCATTTATGTGCCTAACTGGAGAGTGTTTGGATCCACCAGCTCCTCTTCTGATGTGTAAGCTATCCAACAGGGGCACTCTTGTGAGTCAGCTGCATTTTATCCTGAGTTCCTTGAATGGGTGTAATGTCCTAATACCTGGCTGGGCTCAGCAGTGACGCACGGGGAAGGCTGATGTGGGAGGTAGGGCCTGGGTGGGCAGAGGCCCAGGTTCTATTTCAAAAGGGGAATTCTGGGCATTCTCTGGGTCTCTTGGATGGGGTACAAGGAGGGGGGCGGAGAGGGGACCAGGAAGTGAGAAGGGGAAGTGGGACAACAGCAAAGGCAAAGTTGCCCTCCAGTTCTGCCCAAAAGCCTGGTGGCGGTAGTAGGGCGCCTGACGGAAATGCATCTCTGCAGTGGCGGGGCCCGAGGGCTTCAGACAGCCGCTGTCCTGTCAGGAGGGGTTGTTCCCCTTCCACAAATAGCGTTTCTTTTTGTAACATAAGCAAAGTGTTTGCACATAGGTTAAAACTATCTTCAGAACAGATACAGAGTGAAAAGAGAATGAGAATGTTAAATTTATAACTAATGTGTAAAAGGTAAACAGCTCTCAGGACGACAGAGGGGTCCTTGGAGATGGCCAGGCCGAGAGGAACGATCTAGGGCTTGACTGGAGCTTTCTCAACAGGGGCTTTGTCAGCCCTACAGAAGCAAGAACAGGTTCTTGGGAGACAAAAAGGAACTTAGATATGCAATGGTTTGTGGCCTTCCATTGGGCCACAGTTGAACATTAACAGAAATACAGTGTGTCGGTCATATTAAAACTTGGGAGGGGGCCAGGGAAAAATGTCTGAAGAGTCTCCTGAGCTAGGCGATCATGAGAAACACTGGACTAGGCGATGCGAATGGTTTTGTTGACCCACGGGTCCTCCTGGGAAAACGAATTGGAAACCAGTAAGTGCATTGTCTCAGCCAAAGAAAAAGGGTCTTACACATCCCCTAGTGAATATCCAGTTGGAAATCCAAAAGCAGCGTTGGGCAGCCGGGATGTCCCCCACAGCTGCTCAGCAGGTGACGAGCTCACGGGCTCCATGAAACTTCAGTGTGCCCAGGATGCCGGCTGATGGCCTCAGGCACACCAGGCCAGCCCCTGGGCACGGCAGGAGGAGGATGGCAATGCGGGTGGAAGTCAGGACTCCAGGAATTAACCCGCTAGCCCCCTCCCCTCTGGCTCTGTTCCTGCCGCCTCCGGGCTCCTAGTCATTTTTGCTGCAGGCAGGGGGGACGGTAGCAATGTTAATGAGTGAGTGAAAAGGAGGCTGGAAACAGAACCACATGCTGACAGCAAAGAAAGGAATAACCTTGAGTCATATGATTTTAGTATGGAAAGCCAGATAACACACTCCACCATCTGTGAAATCAAATCAAAATGCAAACCAGCTTTTGGTGGTTCTAATCCTTGCTTCTGGATATGACATGTTCACCTGGACATGCGGTTCCTTAACAAAATAAAAGTGAAGACAGTTTCACCTATAGGCAGTGGTTAGTTCTAATCCCACAGGTGTTCAGCCTTGGAAATGGTTTTGGGTCTCTGGGCTTAAAAGACTGGACTTTGCTATCAGTTGGAAAATGGCAATGTTATTAATATTTTGGAGAGGCTCTCACGTAGGAACCAATCCTGCCAAGGAGCACTGTTTAATGAAGCCTATATTATAGATGGGAAACTTAGGAACAGAAAAGCTAAGTCACTTGTCCAAGGTCACACAGCTACTGGTAACACGGGGATTTGGACCCAGATCCTCAGTCCCCAGAGAACTTGGCACAATACTGTGCTTCTAATGTGTCCTTAGCCAATTCTCTGCACTTACTGATGTCTTTGAACTTCTGGCTGAATGGGTTTAAGGTAAAATTGCTTTTAACATAATGTACTTTGGTTTGAGTCTTACTTAAATAGAACAATGTGCCAGTCACCAGACCCCATGCACAGTTGAATCCTTGGGGCCACTTACATAATGGATTAATTCTTGGACACATGCTGCCCCCTTGTGATGAGAATCACTCAACCACAGCCTTCTCCAGCTCACTGGAATGTACCTACTTACCATGGTTCAGTCCCACCGTTGGAGGATGGAGGATGTGTGGCCAGTGCCAGAGCTGTTGGCTCTTCAGAGCCAAGATGTCACCTGCCATTCTCCGGGGTGCTCCTGGCCTACAACTCTTAGAAATAAGACTCATATTAAACCTAAGGCATGAAACTATAAGAATTCTAGAAGAAAATGTTGGAAAAATTCTTATAGACATTGGCCTAGGCAAAGAATTTATGAAGAAGACCCCAAAGGCAATCACAGCAACGACAAAAATAAATAAATGGGACCTGATCAAATTAAAAAGCTTCTGCACAGGCAAAGAAACTGTCACAAGAGCAAACAGACAACCTACAGAATGGGAGAAAATATTTGCATGTTACATATCCAATAAAGGGCTGATAGTTAGATCTATATAGAACTCAGGAAAATCAGCAAGAAAAAAACAAACAACCGTATCAAAAAGTGGGCAAAGGACATGAACAGAAACTTTTCAAAACAAGATAGACTAATGGCTAACAAACAAATGAAAAAATGCTCAACATTTCTAATCATCAGGGAAATGCAAATCAAAACCACAATGAGATATCACTTATCTCCAGTGAGAATGGCCTTTATCAAAAAGTCCCGAAAGGATAAATGTGGGCGTGGGTGCGGAGAGATAGGAACACTCATACACCGCTGGTGGGACTGCAAACTAGTACAAACTCTTCAAAAGCAACGTGGAGATACCTCAAAGAGATACAAGTAGAACTACCATTGATCCAGCAATCCCATTATGGGGCATCTACCCAAAAGAACAAAAGACATTCTATAAAAAAGACTAGAATGTTTATAGCAGCACAATTCACAATTGCAAAGATGTGGAAACAACCCAAGTGCCCATCAATACATGAGTAAATTAATAAAATGTGGTATATGTATACCATGGAGTTGTACTCAGCCACGAAAATCAATGGTGATATAGCACCTCTTGTATTATCCTGGATAGAGCTGGAGCCCATTCTAGTAAGTGAAGTATCACAAGAATGGGAAAACAAGCACCACATGTACTCACCATCAAATTGGTTCTAACTGATCAAACTTAAGTGCACATATAGTAATAACATTCATTGGGTGACAGGCAGATGGGAGGGGGGAGGAAGGGATGGGTATATTCACATCCAATGGGCATGGTGCGCACCTTCTGGAGGATGGGCATGTTTGAAGCTCTGACATGGGTGGGGCAAGGGCAATATACGAAACCTAAACATTTGTACCCCCCGTAATATGCTGAAATAAAAAAAAATTAAAAAAAAATAAAACTGAGAGGCATGCACGGAAGAAAAAAAGAAATGAGACTCATAAACGTGACTCCGTATTCCTGTAACTTTTAGCACCATAAGTATAGGAGAAATGATCAGGCTTTCCAAAGAAAGCCCAAAAACACTAAAGAGACCCCATGTCTGTGTCCTTGGGGCAGAGTTCCGTTTTGCTTAACTTGCCCTAGTGGATTGGAATCGGGTTTAATGGGCTTGGCAGAAAGGTCAGTTGCACATTGAACTGAAGGTCACAAACCCATCAGAACAGAGGGAAAATAAACCCAGCCAGAGGCCCTAGTTCCTGCTCTATTACAGTGTGTGACCATGGGCAAGCCCCTCTGCTCTCTGACACATTACTTCACTGGTAGAGTGAGAAGACCGAACCAAGTGAGCTTGAAATCTTAGACATGGCCAGGTGCAACATTCTACATTTGCCTACGTCCCTTCCCTGAAGGGTTTTCCTTTTTTTATTTTTTTTCATTTTTATCCAAATCCCGATTAATAAGATGCATATTCATGTTACTAGTTGTCAGTTTCCTCATCCATGAAATAATTCCTACTTCACAGGGTTGTTGGGAAGAAGCAGTTTCCATGTGGCCCAATGTTCGTGGGTGTAGTCAGGCTGGGTGTTTAGACAAAGCAAAGACACATACAGACAATTTTTGAATCAAGGAGAACTGATTTTGAAGATTCTGACACCTACATACTAGCAAGCGTCTTATTCGGTACCACTTTAATTGTGTGGATTTGTCCTTCCCTGTAGCTCTAGTGGCTACCAGTGCCAGTCCCTAGACGTGACACGTTTGTGTGTGGGCAGGGCCTGAACACCGTCTGGGGTGAGGGCTGGGGGCGGCAGTTGTACTCCTATTCAAAGGAGACACTGCCGGCGTGACATCATGTTGGTCTCTCGCTTCCACTTGCTTCCAAACTTATTAACCCCTAACATAGATTGAAAAAGAAAGAAAATTTCATTGCAAGAATCTTTGCCTTGATAATCCCATTCCAAAGACATAACTATAAAGAATTTTTGAACTCCACAGAAACATGGTCTGTAATCATCACCACCACCACCACCACAGCCAGCCTGGAAACTGACTGTCTAACCTGTCTGGAACATAATTGGGCAAATCCTCAAACTTATAGAATACAAATGATAATCATAAAGACTATATAATAACATGGGAAAATGATTAAAAAACTGCCAACATATGCTGTGATTAAAACAATGTCTCAAAGTTGGCAAAGCACAGAAGATGATATATAAAAATTAAAATAGCTATGTTAGTATTGTATTATATACATTATTTTTGGGAGGCCAAGGTGGGCGGATCGTTTGAGCTCAGGAGTTCAAGACCAGCCTGAGCAAGAGCAAGATCCTGTCTCTACTAAAAATAGAAAGAAATTACTTGGACAGCTAAAAACATACATAGAAAAGATTAGCTGGGCATGGTGGCGCATGCCTGTGGTGCCAGCTACTTGGGAGGCTGAGGCAGGAGGATTGTTTGAACCCAGGAGTTTGAGGTTGCTGTGAGCT
>NW_012140080.1:6624255-6625738 GCF_000956105.1 Propithecus coquereli
GTGGGGCAAGGGCAATATACGAAACCTAAACATTTGTACCCCCGTAATACGCTGAAATTAAAAAAAAATTAAAAAAAAATAAAACTGAGAGGCATGCACGGAAAAAAAAAAGAAAAAAAGAAATGAGACTCATAAACGTGACTCCGTGTTCCTGTAACTTTTAGCACCATGGGTATAGGAGAAATGATCAGGCTTTCCAAAGAAAGCCCAAAAACAGTAAAGAGACCCCATATCCATGTCCTTGGGGCAGAGTTCTGTTTTGCTTAACTTGCCCTAGTGGATTGGAATCGGGTTTAACGGGCTTGGCAGAAAGGTCAGTTGCACACTGAACTGAAGGTCACAAACCCATCAGAACAGAGGGAAAATAAACCCAGCCAGAGGCCCGTGTCCTAGTTGTTGCTCTATTACAGTGTGTGACCGTGGGCAAGTCCCCTTTGCTCTCTGACACATTACCTCACTGGTAGAGTGAGGAGACCGAACCAAGTGAGCTTGAAATCTTAGACATGGCCAGGTGCAACATTCTACATTTGCCTACGTCCCTTCCCTGAAGGGTTTTCCTTTTTCCTTTTTATTTTTTTTCATTTTTATCCAAATCCCGATTAATAAGATACATATTCATGTTACTAGTTGTCAGTTTCCTCATCCATGAAATAATTCCTACTTCACAGGGTTGTTGGGAGGAAGCAGTTTCCATGTGGCCCAATGTTCGTGGGTGTAGTCAGGCTGGGTGTTTAGACAAAGCAAAGACACATACAGACAGTTTTTAAATCAAGGAGAACTGATTTTGAAGATTCCAACACCTACATACTAGCAAGCGTCTTATTCGGTACCACTTTAATTGTGTGGATTTGTCCTTCCCTGCAGCTGGAGTGGCTACCAGTGCCAGTCCCTAGATGTGACACGTTTGTGTGTGGGCAGGGCCCGAACACGGTCTGGGGTGAGGGCTGGGGGCGGCAGTTTTATTCCTATTCAAAGGAGACACTGCCGGCATGACATCACGTTGGTCTCTCACTTCCACTTGCTTCCAAACTTATTAACCCCTAACATAGGTTGAAAAAGAAAGAAAATTTCATTGCAAGAATCTTTGCCTTGATAATCCTATTCCAAAGACATAACTATAAAGAATTTTTGAACTCCACAGAAACATGGTCTGTAATCATCACCACCACCACCACCACAGCCAGCCTGGAAACTGACTGTCTAACCTGTCTGGAACGTAGTTGGGCAAATCCTCAAACTTACAGAATACAAATGATAATCATAAAGACTATATAATAACATGGGAAAATGATTAAAAAACTGCCAACATCTGCTGTGATTAAAACAATGTCTCAAAGTTGGCAAAGCACAGAAGATGATATATAAAAATTAAAATAGCTATGTTAGTATTGTATTATGAACATTATTTTTGGGAGGCCGAGGTGGGTGGATTGTTTGAGCTCAGGAGTTCGAGACCAGCCTGAGCAAGAGCAAGATCCTGTCT
>NW_012140080.1:6625788-6656097 GCF_000956105.1 Propithecus coquereli
AGAATTTTTGAACTCCACAGAAACATGGTCTGTAATCATCACCACCACCACCACCACAGCCAGCCTGGAAACTGACTGTCTAACCTGTCTGGAACATAATTGGGCAAATCCTCAAACTTATAGAATACAAATGATAATCATAAAGACTATATAATAACATGGGAAAATGATTAAAAAACTGCCAACATATGCTGTGATTAAAACAATGTCTCAAAGTTGGCAAAGCACAGAAGATGATATATAAAAATTAAAATAGCTATGTTAGTATTGTATTATATACATTATTTTTGGGAGGCCAAGGTGGGCGGATCGTTTGAGCTCAGGAGTTCAAGACCAGCCTGAGCAAGAGCAAGATCCTGTCTCTACTAAAAATAGAAAGAAATTACTTGGACAGCTAAAAACATACATAGAAAAGATTAGCTGGGCATGGTGGCGCATGCCTGTGGTCCCAGCTACTTGCGAGGCTGAGGCAGGAGGATTGTTTGAACCCAGGAGTTTGAGGTTGCTGTGAGCTAGGCTGATGTCACGGCACTCACTCTAGCCCAAGCAAAAGAGTGAGACTCTGTCTCAAAAAAAAAAAAAAAAAAAAAAACACCATTATTTTAAATGTTTCCCTTTAACATTGTGACATTACTTTTATACTAACAGTAAATGTACTATATGATAGAGAAAAAAATCAAGGGCAAAAATTCAGATATTTTAGTATTTTTTAATTGGTCCAAGAAAGCACCCAACTCGTCATGGGGAAAAGCAGAAACTTGTTAGCATCCTTGCACTTATTTCATAATTTACTGTAGTTTTCAAGTTTTGGGATTTCAGATCACGGAGGCCCATACCATTCCAGTGCCTGACGTCTCTCTAAGTGTCAGGCTGGTCTTGGGTGCAGTTCATGCCGTCGCAAGGCTGAGGGAGCAGCTCTGCCACAAGCCACGTTTCTACCCAGCCGCGTGGTAACACGAGTCTCGGCCTCCTCACACGCCGAAGTCCACTTCCATTAAAGTTCTTCTCCGTGCACCTGGGTTAATGGTCATGGTTTTGCCTTTCAGCTCCAGAGCAAGGTTTTTGTCTGTAAGTGAGCAGCTGGTTACCGGAAACAGACTTGTGGCCACACCTGGCAGTGGACCAAAATGTCAGCGAGCCAGACGCTCCTTCCCAGTTCCGGAGCTGAAAGGAAACAGCCTCACCAAGGCTCGCGACCTGGCTCTGATCGTTACTGTGCAATGAGGACACGGGCGCCCCACCTGTGTGCACTAAGTGGGCACTCACACGGCGGTGCTCTTTGGTAACAATGAGGAAACGAACACTATGTTTCTCACTGACAAAGCTATAGGATATGACAGGAAGCCTGATGTTGAATATTTTGGGGTTTTACTTTGAGAATTTCCACTCCCATATTTGGACTTGGTCCCTAAGCCTAAGAGTGAGAAGTGAACGACCTTGGAGTTCCGCAGTGAGCAGAAATGAGAAACGCTGGGTTTGCAAAACTAGCGCATGTTGAGCAGGGCCCCTGTGCCAGGCCCTGTGCCAGCTACGTTCCGTAACTTCTCATTTAATCCTCCAAAAATCTCGTGAGTCAGGGCTCTCAGATTCCCACTTTTCAAGGAGGAAATCAAGCTCTGACCCTCTCAGACTGGCCCAAATCCACACAGCTAGGACATGGCAAGTCCGGACTCCATTGGGCTAATGTGGCCACGCAGTGACTTCACATGGCTTTTTTTGTAAGTCTCAAGTCAGCATGGACGTGACATAAGTGCACAGGTCTGAAACACGGGAGCTGTAGTTTCTTTCCCAAAACCAGCCGGGACGCCCTGTAGACTCGGAGAACTCAGCGGTGCTGTCGGAGGCCCGTGCACCCTACGCTGGCACGTGCTGCCCGTCAGCTCGGTGCTGCCTGCCACAGGCCACCGGGGTCCTCGGCCAGCAGTGAGCAGCAAGGAGGGAGTGACATCCAACCCCGCCTGCAGGACCCACCACAGCACAGTGGTGAGGGCCTGAAATTCGGCCCACTTGGCCTGTCCTGGCCCCTGAACCCACCTGTGTGGGTTCAGCAGAGGCCCGGATGCTGCCTCGGCCTTTCCTTGTCCCGTGGTGGACAGAGAGGCCTGCGAAGGGTCAAAAAAATGGTGCCATGGCCGCTTCCTGGGCCTCCTCACAGCACATCGCCCCAGAACCCCCCAGCGCAGTGCGTCAGGACGGGGTTCGGGAACAGTGTGCTCACCAGGCCAAGCCCTTTCAAAAAATCCCAGACTCAGCCCATCGGAAATCGTGTTTTCAATATTCATTAACAAATGAGTTGGCAAGAGGACAAGTTACCTGGTGATATCACCACCCCCTCCCCCACCCAGCATGCATTGCGCGCCCGCCGTGGCGGCGGGTGTCTGACCGACGTGCTGTCTGGCCAAGTTCCGGCCAACCCTCTGTGTCTGGGCTCCTATTCAGTCACCCTCCAACTGCTCGCGGGGCAGGAAGAGACTTCCCTTTCTCAAGAGGCAAGGGAGAGACTATGGCACCAGTTTTTGAAGATAAAAAAAATTTTTTTAATAAAAAGCAAAGGAGAAAACAGTTTCCATTTGGATGCTGGAGCCAAAATGGCAAGCAGTGCCTTGTTCCTCTGGGTGGCAGGCACTGACTGCTCCTCCTGAGGCGGGGTCCCCAGAGTGTCCCGCCCTCCACAAGAGATCAGCGACACAGAGCCCTATGAAGCTCGGCACTGTGAAGGCACCGCCCTTTCTCTCGGACCAGCCGAGAGGCCCCTCTGAGCCCTGTAAGCAGATGGTGAGACTCTGGGACTAGGGTAAAAAGCCTGGGGCGAGTTCTTTTTTTGACCCCAACTCCCCACACTGTGCACCCCTCAGGATCCACAGCTGTGAAGTGGGGATAATACGATAGGGGGCAGGCTCTGGGGAGGAGGGGATGGCTCACATGTAACACTTCTTGTCCATCAAGTGCCTTGTTCCAAGAAGCTTGGCACCAACTTGGCACCAGGTCTTCAACTCTCCGATGAAAACAGCAGCAACAAACTCACTCCTGCAGGTCTTAGGGCAGGCGTCGGCGTGAGCGGAGGCTGGCCTCCTCTGTCCTCCAAGTCTTCTGCCCCTCGCTTCAGATAAAAGTAATTATGGGTATGCAACGAAGTCTCTCCGCAGGGTGTTTACAGCAACCACAACCGCTCTCGCTCCTTCTCTGCACAATCGCGACAGCTGCTGAGGGAGTTGGCCAGTCAAAGCGTCTGCAAAGGAGGTTGACAGTCCCCCCCCCCCGGCAGGCCCCGGGAAGACATCTGACAGGAGGGGGCTGCACACGGACTTGCTGCTAAGGACCTCCCGGCGAAGACCCCAAGCACAGAAAAGCATCGTCTCAGAAACAGACAAGCCGCTTTTCATCTTCAAAGACTTTGGCCTCCTCTGGCTTTATCAAGTTTCCATTTAGGCTGTTGAAAAGGAGGAAAACAAAGAAGACAGGTAAAATGTTAGGGACTGTTGTCCACCCCTTCCCAACCATGTTCATCGCACACGTGCACATCACACGACCCTGACGCTGAGGAACACAGCTGGTTCAAACAGTTCTTGTCTATGAATATTCATCCTCTCCAACCACCACCACTCTATTCACTGGGTCTCATTAAGGTCACCAACAGCCTCCATCAGCCTGAACTTAATGACATTTTTCAGGTCTTGTCCTTCTTGACCCCCACAGGCATGTGGCTGTCCTGACGTCTCCCTCCTTAAAGCACTACCTTCCCTTGGCTTGGCCGCTTGCTGTCTGCTTTTTCTCCTGTCTCTGGGCAGCCCGCCTTCTCCATACGTGCCTCCACGGGAGCGCTAACCTCGGATTTCCTCCAGGTTTGGGACAGCCCCTTTCCCCCAGGTGATCTCATTGACACCATGACCTTGTTCATCTCAGTGCAGCCCGTCACCTACTTGGCATCTCCACTTGGATGTCCCCCTGGCACCTCAGAAGTGCCCACACCTCCTCAGGGTTCCCTGGCTCAGTAAATGGCACCACTGTCATCCAGCTGTGCAACTTAGTGACCTGGGGTCAACACCTCTCTTTTCTGTCCTTGAAGGCAGAGCTCACCAAGGGACTTCAGACTTCAAGTTCTTTTCAGGAAGGAATGAGGTAGAAATAAATGTCTAACCAGACAATGAGTCCAAGGAGATAGGTGCATTCTAGCTCCAAGCAGAGCTGCTCCCTAACCCTGGCTCCCCTGCAGGCTTCATCCCAGCCCTGTGGCCTGGTGTGGCAGGCCCTGGACAGGGCCAAGAAGGCCAGCGCCTTCCCAGAGCCCAGTCCCGTGGCGTCATGCACAGAGGAACACGCTCTGACTGCTCCCAGAATAAGTCAGAAACAGAAGAGAAGACACCCTCGAGTCCAGCACCTGGGCCCGTCCTGCCTCTCTGATCTTCCCCTCCACCCTGACGCAGGTGCTCACACAGGCTCCGGATGGCCCGCCCTGAAGCGAAAGACTCCTGGCCCTGCTCAAATAGTTCCTTGTGTCGAAACAGTGGCCTCCGAGAGGGAGAAAGCGTGTTCTTCCAAGCCTGAGGGACTAAAGCAGCTGCAGATCTTCACGTTGTCCTAACTGGCTGTGGAGAAAAGTCCTGCCCCTCTCACGCCTCGCAGGCTGCAGAGCGGGCGGCCTTCGCGGCACACAGGCCGCTGTGTGGGTGCCGTCCTTGGATTTGGCTCTATTCCCTATGAGTGTTTCTCAAACAACTTTTTGACCGTAGCCCCAAGTAAGAATTACATTTTACGCTGTGAACTATCATCTAGGCAAATACACACACACCCACATGCAAGTCTGAAATAAGATTCATGAAATAACTCTTCTCTCCCTACCATGCACGTTGAAAAGTTCTACCCTTTTCAGTTTCATTTTTAAATGACGCTGCTTGCAGCCCACCAAACTAACTCTGTGATCCTTGAATGAGTTCCAAAGCGAAGTTTAAAAACACTGTTCAAGCTGCTTGATACAGCCAAGGAGCTGTATCTCTTGGATTTTTTTTTGGCTGTGAAATTCTTCTCCCCAGTCATGAAGGGACAAAGTAGTTAATGAGTAGCGACCCCCTGAGCTGAGGGTTTGGGGTCATGGTGCGGCTGCTCCATGGGTCTCAGAGGAGCTGCAGCGGCTCCTGAACTCCTGTGGTCTGTGTCCTCGACAGAGAGCCAGCTGCGTCCCCCCAGCGCCCGCATGGGCCCGAGCCGCTCACAGGGAAGGGCTGTCTCAGGCCCTGAGGTGGAGAACACGTTTCCAGAGCACTCACGGGTCTGGGTTCAGGCGCACGGGGCTCTGTTCTCAGCCCAGGTCGGCCAGCACTTCCAAGCTGCCAGGGCCCTTCTGTCGCATCACCCGCCACATCCCAGCCCCTAACATGGTGCCTGGCGTAACGTGGTCACTGTGGTTACTATCAGACGACACTCCAGGCCCCTCTCTCAGTATCCACCCAGTCCCACCTCACCCAGACAGTTACATTATTAAGGGGGCTGCTGAGTGGGGGGCAAGAAAGAAGCGAGATGGGGTTCAGTGTCACAGGAACACAAATGCCGTGGTTTTCTCCGTTAGCATGAGAAGTTCTCAAGGCAGAAAAAAGAAGTAAAGAAAAGAGCATAAACAGCTCAAACGCAGCCTGGAAGTGTCTCCTGATTCCCAGGAAGCCTGACCCAGGGGGAGAATGAGCTCCGAACCCCTGGCCAGCACCCCCAGCTCTCAGTTGCCTGAGTCCAGGGCAGTCTGTTCACGGTAGGAAACCCTGCACAGGCCGTTCACCCCCCCCCACCCCCTCGCCACCCCTGAAGGTCAACAAGGACGAGGCTGGGGTAGGAGCACACAGACCGTGGGGTCGGGTGGTCTGGGATGAACTGTCGCTTCCACTTTTATGATGCCCTTGGGCAAATTTGACTTCACTGGTCTGGGCCTCGGTTCCTACATCTGTAAAATGGAGATGGAGATGTACTCTACAGGCTTGTTGGACGAGATGGAAACTGCCCTGCACTCTGCCTGCCGCAGACTCAGGGTGCCGAGCAAAGAATCCTGTCGCTGTTATTACTGTGCTCGGCGGCGGAGGGCGGGGTCTTACCAAATCTCCATGATGCCAGTGTTACTCTGCAACGAATCCGCCAGCTGGGCGAGCCCCTTGGCCGTGATCTGATTCTGGATAAGCCTGAAATAAGAGCACACCCATGTCAGATACGCACTACCGGACCAGATCCGCCCTTTGTTAGGGAGTTGGGAGGGTGCGGTGGGAGAGGAGGCAGGGTGGTCACGGGGGAACTGAATCCTGTGAGTTTTCATCTGGCTCAACACGTCTGGATCAGATCCACCAGATAAAGGACAGCTTTAAACATTTTTAATTTTTTGTATATTTTTACGGTGAGCATAATATATCTGTATATTCACACGAAGATAATGTAATACATGAACAGGTGTGTGCATGTTTGTTTGACATTTCTCATTGCAGAGGTTCCCAATTAAAAATGTTTGGAGACCACCAGTCAGAACAACAAATACAAAGAAATTCATCAGCAGGGGAACAGGCAGTCTGACGTCTCTTCCAGTAGCCAGGGAAAGGCAAGACAGTCTTTAAAATTAAGTAGCTACCAACTGATCCTTCTGTTCTTTGGGGGACTCAAAAGCCTCTAAGATGGTGTCATGTCCTCTTCAATAACCAAAGGGGAGGGAGGAGAAACAGTTCTCATGGGTCTCAGTGGAGAAGCATCGGTAATGGGGTCTCTAAGAGTGTACCCCATTATGCTGGGTAGCAATGATGCAAATGAAGCAAAGGTTTCAGAGATAGCAGGGAAAGTGGACATTCCTCTGACGCCCTCCTGGGCAGCTATGCCCCTGACCCAACCAGGTGAGACGCAGTGGCACGTCCACATGTCATCACAGACTCACTCCCCACTCCTGGCTGTGTGTAGAATAGGTTACTGCTAAACCTGACCCTTAGCATTCTTGCGCACTGACTCAAGAAGGAAGCCCTACCTATGCTGTCATGATTGATGAGGTTATAGAAAATCAGCGTGAAGGGGCCTGCCCCCTGGAGAGGCAGTACCCATAGTGGTTAGGGGCCCCACCCCCCACTTCTCAGCTACAGAACCTTGAAGAAATAAACTTACCTGTCTGTGCCTCAATCGTCTCATCTGTAAAACGGGAACAACTATAAGAGTGCCCCCACACTGGGTGTGTGAGGTTACAACAGGAGGATGTATACTGGACACAGTTCCCCATGGAAGGGAGCTCTTGTCACCATTACTGCCCAAGCACACAGGACCACTGGTGGCTGGGCTGCAGCCAGGACCCAGTGCTCCCAGCCACATCCTCCAAAGGTTAGGATCCCTGCGCTCAGTGGCAGAAGTGATGACCTTCCAATGAGCATGACGACAAGTGTAACTGAACATCTTTGTGAAAGGAACAAAATAGAACCCAGAAGTGGACACTGAGTTTTGCATTCAGTTAAACTGCTGCTTTCTAGTCACCACCTTCATGGTGGCTGCCACTGCCACCACCCACCCCTCCTTAAGGGTAGAACAGGCTGCCACCAACCAAGACTTGGCAAGAGGCCAGGAAAGAGAAGTGCACCTAAAGTCCCTAAAAAGCCTGGCAGTGTCAGGCACATCTGCCCACGGGGCTGCCTCCACTAGGGCCGGTGCAGGCCGTGCATGCACAAAGCAGCCATGACTCTCTCTCTAGCCCCTGCGACCTCTGTTCTCCCTGGAGAGGCTCGCCTGGCACCTAGGGAAGGGCATGAAAGAAGTCTGCAGGCTAAAAGGCAAAGAGAAACAGATATAATGTAAAAGTAGCACAGTCTGGGTTTTTTTAACAGAAATTGACAAGGTGATCCTCAACTTGTAGAAAATGCAAAGGACCCAGAATGGCCAAAACGATCTTGAGAAAGAAGAACAAAGCTGGAGGATTCAGACTTCCCGATTTCAAAACTTCCTACAAAGCTCTGGCAATTAAGACAGTGTGGTCCTGGCATAAAGACAGACTTACAGATCAATGGACTAGAATAGAGAATCCAGAAATAAACCCACACACTTATGGTCAATTGATTTTTGACAAGGGTGCTAATGCCATTCAATAGGGAAAGATAGTCTTTCCAACACGTGGTGCTGGGCAGCTGGGTGTCCACGTGCGCGAGCATGAAGTCAGACTCCTGCTTTACGCTGCCCACAAAAATTAACTCGGAATGGATTGTAGACCTAGATGTGAGAGCAAAGCTGTAAAACTTAGAAAACTTAGGTGTAAATCTTTGTGACCTTGGATTAGGCGATGACTTCTTAGATAAGGCACCTAAAGCACAAGCAACCAAAGAAAAACACAGGCACATTGGACTTCATCAAAATTTTAAAACTTTTGCGCCTCAAAGGTCACTATCAAGAAAAAGAAAAACCCCATGGAAAAAGAGAAAATATTTACAAATCCTGTATCTAGCAATCCTGGTCTAGCACCCAGGAGATACAAAGAACTCCTACAACTCAGTAATAAAATAACAAATAACCCAATTTTAAAATGGGCAAAGACTGGGTGCACAGACCTCATGCCTGTAATCCTAGCACTCTGGGAGGCTGAGGCGGGGAGGATCGCTTGAGGCCAGGAGTTGAGAATAGCCTGAGCAAGAGCGAGACCCTGTCTCTACAAAAACTAGAAAAATTAGCTGGGTGTGGTGGTGTGCACCTGTAGTCCCAGGTAGTCAGGAGGCTGAAGCAGGAGGATTGTTTGAACCTGGGAGTTTGAGGCTGCAGTGAGTTACGACGACGCCACTGCACTCCAGCCTAGGGTGACAGAGCAAGACCCTGCCTCAAAAAAAGCAAAAAAAAAAAAAGGCAAAGGATATGGAGACATTTCTCCAAAAAAGATATACAGATGGTCAGTAGGCACATAAAAAGGCACTCAATGTTGTCATCAGGAAAATGCAAATCAAAACCACAACGTGATATTACTTCACACCCATTAGTATGGCTAGAATCAAAAAGATGGACAGTAACAAGTGTTGGGGAGGATACAGAGAAATTGGAACCCACATATGTGGTTGATGAAAATGTAAAATAGTGCCACCACTTTGGAAACAGTTTGGTGGTTCCTCAAAAAGTTAAAACAGGGTTGCCATATGACCCAGCAATTCTATTCCTAAGTATATACCCAAGAGAAATGAACATATGTTCACACAAAAACATGTATGTGAATGTTCACAGTGGCATTATTCATAGTAGTCAAAAAGTTGAGGCCAGGTGCAGTGGCTCATGCCTGTAATCCTAGGACTCTGGGAGGCTGAGGCAGGAGGATCGCTTGAGCCCAGGAGTTTGAGGTTGCAGTTGAGCTAGGCTGACGCCATGGCACTCTAGCCTGGGTAACAGAGCGAGATTCCGTCTCAAAAAAAAACAACAAAAAAAGTAGAAAGGACCCAAATGTCTATCAACTGATGAATAAATATAGGGTTAAATATCCACACAATGGATTATCATTTTGCCATAAAAAAGCAATGAAGTATTGATACATGCTACAACGTAGATGAACCTTGAAAGCTGTTAGCAAAAGAACATAGAGACAAAAGATCACATGTTGTATGATTCCATTTATATGAAATGCCCAGGGCCGGCAAGTCCATAGAGACGGAAAGCAGATTAGTGGTTGCCAGGTGCTATGCGAGGAGAAGGATGGGGAGTGCCTGCTCGGTGCTTACGGGGGTGTGGGGGGACAGCGAAAGTGTTCTAGAATTAAATGGTGGTTGCGCAACCTTGTGAATGCACTAAAATTGCGCACTTTAAAAGGGTGAATTTTATGACATGCAAATTTTATCTCAAAAACTATTTTTGAAAAGCAGCACAGTCTGAAATTACCATAAATGTTTCAACGTCTGGTTGACTTTCAACATTTCTGCCATACTCTCTGCCACTTCATCGTTGAGTTCATTTTTGGTCAGCCTGGAAAAAAAAAGGAAGTGTTTGCTCAGGAGAGCCTACTTGGCAGACACTGTTCAGTGAGTTCGCAGGGGCGGGTCCCAGCCAGGGCTGCCAGCCCTGCAGCTGGTCACTTGCTGAAAGCCCAGCCAAGCCCAGCTTCCCACCCCCACAGAAGATAAATGCGGATTCGTTTCCAGTGCAAAGCCTGCACCCGAGCCTATTTCTTAGCCCTGCCGCCTGCAGAGGAGCCCACTCTCCCGCCCCACCTTTGCTGAGCCTCCGATTTCATGCAAGACGGGGGCCCACAGAAAACAAGGGGCTGACGCCTGCTTCTCAGGGCTCCTCCAGTCCCCAGATCCCTTGAACACCACTGGCAGCGTGTTGTCCGAATCAGTGTGAAGACCTGGAACAGCCGCCAACTGCACATTAAAATGTGTTCAGCACTTTGCTCTGAGGCTAGTTGTGACGGACCCAAGTCAAGTGACTGGAAGTTCAGGAAGTTTCTCAATTGTTCTTAAAACCAGAGTGGTCTGGATAAAGCCCCGAAACTCCTTGGCATACATAGGGTTGGACCCTCTTGTGCCAGAGGATGAAAGAATCATTAGGAAGAAGAACAGAACAGAAAGAACATTTTTAAAAATCATTCCTTGAAGGTCAAATTTCTTTTTCTTTATTTGTATTTTAGACAATTAGAGTTTAAGACACTTTAAGACGATTAGACTTCTAGAAATTTAGCCTGCAGCGTGTAAAGATGTAACGTACACGCTAGGATTTATACGTTGCAACATACACAGTGGTATCATCTGTCATAATGTAAAATGTGAACGAATTTAAATATCAACAGAAACTGATGAAACAAATCTTGACTGTCCATTCCAGGGACGCTGTGCAGCCCTCAGAGAGAATGAGGCAGGGAAGGAAAAAGGAAGAAGGGCACGGCCTTGAGGAGCCCTCCGAGGTTGTATCACTCACAAGCGGGGTGACCTCGGGCTCGGGGTTTAACTTCCTTGGGTCTGAGATTTCTCATCAGTGAGTGAGCAGAGTAATAGCACAGATCTCGCAGGGTGCTTGTGACATTGAGTGAGCCGATACATTGGTAAAGGCTTAGAATGCCACGTGGCATGCAGTCCGCACTCAGGAAGTCCCGAGTGTTGGCACTATTAACTATCCACGTAGAACAGCGGCTCTCAACCGGGGTGATCTCCCTCTCCGCGGGGCACTCAGCCACGTCTGGAGACATTTTCAATCGTCACAGTTGCGGGTGGAGGCCAGGATGCCGCTGAACATCCCAGGATGCACGGGACAGCCCCTCACAGCAAAGAATTCTTTGGATCGAAACGTCAACAGTGTCAAGACCGAGAAACCCTGACGTAAAGGGACATGTAAAATATGTACGAAGTGCGGTTGAGAAATAGTTTAAGCCACCTGCTAACTGCTATCCTGTTTTGTATATATTTGCATATACATAGAACAAAAAGCTAGAAGGAAAAGGTTATTTTAGAAAACATGAAAGAGGAACTTTTACTTCTTATTTTCTAGACGTGTGACTTACATGTTTTCAAAAAAGCATGTAGTTTCAAAATGTTAAAGACTTTTTGAGGGGAAAGAATTAAAAATGCCGGCCAGGAGGTCCAGTATCAGAATTCTCATAAAGATGACATTTTCATGATTTTCAGGAACTAATTTAGCAAAATCAAATCACCAGTGAGCTATAAGTAGATGATGTGGGGGGTATAACACAACTCCCTCACCTGCAAGGAAGTTATGATACAGGTGAGTAAATAAAATGCAAATAAAGAAAAACGAAAGATTAAATGACAAAAAAAAAAAAGGAACACCAACAAAAAACACCCTCAGGAGGCAACATCCACTTAATAAGTGGCCTGGAGTGCAGAGAGGGAGCGAGGACTGTGGGCTTCTGGTGACAGGTGACAGGTGAGCTGGATGGAGCAAGAAGGCTAAATCCTGACGTGGAAACCTATGGAAGGAGGAGGCTGCAGGGGGGAGGCAGTTGAAGAGGAGAAAGGGAGAAAATTTTGAGCCCAGTGCAGGAAAGGTGGGCTCCGCCAAGCATCCGTGAGGGTGTTCCGAGGACACGCCTGACAGTTTGTGTGGCCAGCCTCTGGGTCTCCCGGGTCCTAGGGCAGCAAAGAAGTCCAATGCCTCAAACCTGTGCTCCCGGGGCCCACTTCCCCCTCCTGTACCTGTTTGTGCTTCTGGAAATAGCTATTTTCTTCTCTAGGAGGAATTAAATTATCACCCCAACTTTGAAAGGCGTAAAGTCTTTCCATTCGAGAGGGACATTTTCGGTGAAGACTCCAGGCTTGTGTGCAGCCTCTAGAGTAATTCCTGAGACCCAACCCTTCAGGATGGCCCTGGCCATTACCAGAATATCTTCAGACACGCGTTCTGCTGCAGGGCCCGTGCTAGGCTCTTTCCTCCTTCTGTGGTGATACCGTTGAATGCAAGACTAGGAAGGAAAACAGTTGGGGTGAATTATTAGAGACACGTCTACAGTCGATCTTGGCTTCAACTCCGCCTGGATGCGGCACCTGCTCGGGCTGACTCGAGGCAGGAGGCACAATGCTTGGGCACGTCGGCAGCTGGCCAGGCGTTGTTGCTCCAGAGCTTGGAGCATGAGGACAGGTGCAAGACCACTCAAAGACGGGCTAGATAGGAAACAGGACACCGGCGAGGCCTGCTCACAGGACAGTGGACTGGGCTCAGCGCCTCTGGTTTTTATGTCCACGCTGGAGGCTGAGGAGGCCTGGTGGGCTCTGCTCCAGAGGGCTGGCATTTTTAGGTGCCGCATCGGTGAGACCCCATCAGATGCCCCCAGCATCTTGGACTCTCTTTCAGTAGCAGGAAGGCCAGTGGCAGAGCCTTGGAGATATCAAGGCTGAGGAATCTGGCCGGAGCCCTAATGAAGGGCTGGGAAGGCACATCTGTGTTTACAGAGAGGGACGGTCCCCTCTGTTCCAGCACTGTCCCGAGAATGAGGAAGCGGCAGGAGCCTGCTGCCCAGCATCCCGTTAAGCTTTATCTGGACTTAGGAATTGCTTCCCCAGCCTCCAAGGTGCATGTGGAGATGACTGGGGGCTGGAAATGTCCTGTGTCTTGATCTGGATGGTGGTCACATTGGTGTGCACGTGTGCAAAAGTCACTGAGCGGAACACTTTAGGATAACGTACTTTACTGTATGTTTGTGCGTCAATGAAACACTTTTTAAAAGGAAAGAAAAATCACGCACACAAATCCCTCCCCTATTAGGAAAGCCAATCACCCCGTCCCCTCAGCTCCTCCCTGTCCCAAGGGGAGCGCGGAGTGACCAGGTCTGCCCTGGAGACAGGGGGCCAGAAGGCAACGCTTACCTCAGGTTGGTCAGGCTGGGGTGGTTCCTCAGAGCCTCTGCGAAGGCCTTTGCTCCTTCGTCCCCAAGTTGATTGCCCCACATCCTGCAGGCGGAGGCAAGACAGTGAAAGTTATCTCCCCCCGGACGGCCAGCTCACCCCTTAGTCTCTGCCAGGGGCTGCCTCTTGATTCATACTCAGCAGGCAGATTTTCTGCTCAGTCCCTGGAGTTGTGGCCTAGAGACTAATACCTCACCACACTGGCCCATTATTTGGCTGCTCTGGATTTCAGATTCAAAGGGCAATGTGAGGAGAAAGAGCGGCGGGAGCTTGTGGACAGAAGGCATGGCGAGTCGCACAATTGGAGACCAAGTCTCACGCCGAGCTGTGGGAGAGCTGTCAGTCTGAGGGCCTGGGCTCATGGCTGTCTCAGAAAGACACTACCTGAGTATCTCCTGCAGAACACAAGGGTCTGCAGCATCCTGACTCCCAGCATCTGTGCAACTCTCAGGGGCAGAGAAGTTCCTGAAGACACAGTCTTCCATGAAGCAAAGATCAGGAAGCCCATTCAGAAACCTTATCAGCAATCTTCCTTTTACATAAGATGACGTTACCAAACCATGCTCTGCAGACTCTTGCAATCTTGGTGGACAGTTGCAATAGCAAAGCTGCATTCTCTCCCCCAGAGCAGAGCATCTGGGAGGATCTGGCTAAAGCAGTCTGCACGGTAAGATGGGGGGCTCCTCTCCGGCTCTGCTACCTGGGTGAACTTGGGCCTATTACATAACTCCTTGGACCTCAGTCACCTCACCTATAAAATGGGAATAGTAAGCATATTACCTCATAGAGCTGTTGTGAGGATTCACTGAGTTAATAGATGCAAAGCATTTAGGACAGTGCCTGGCCTACAAAAGGTATCAGCTACTCCTAATAGGATGAGGGGCCCAGTCTACACAGGGCAAAGCCAGCCTGCCTGGCCCTCTCGACAGAACCGGGGCAGCCTCAGCAGCACACTCAGGTTGAGCCAGCTACCACCTCCATGCTTCAGGGTACGGCTTGCCGGAGCCAGAGTAAGAGTTTTGTGTCTTGCTAAGCACTATTCAACTGAATGGCACTAAATTTTTCATAAGGTGGAAAATACTCGTGAGACTAGGTAAAAAAGGATAAAATTCTGTACATATATAGTTTGACCTCTACTATATTAAAAAAAAAAAAAAATAGAAGAGAGAGAGAGAGGAAGAGAGAAAGTGGGAGAGCTTAATTGACATCAAATGTTAACAATATTATTTTCTGAGAAGATAACTTTTATAATTTTACATATTTCCCATAGCTTCCAAAGTTACCTGTGTTCATTTTATGATCCAATAAAAAATTATAATGATATAAAAAGCTTTAAAAAGCCTTGAGAATCAAAACCACAATGAGATACCACCTCACAGCCATCAGGATGGCTACTATGAAAAACACAGAAAACAGCAAGTGTGTCTGAGGACACTTGGTGGAGAAACTGGAACCTTACGGGCTGTTGGTGGGAATATAACATGGTGCCGCTGCTGTGGAAAACAGTACGACGGTTCCTCAAAAATTAACCGTAGAATTACCATTGCATCTAGCCATTCCACTTCTGGGCATACATCCAAAAGGATTGAAAGCAGGGCCTCAAAGATACGTTTGCATACCCAGTGCAAGGCAGCATTATTCACAACAGCTAAAACATGGAAGCAACCCAGTGTCCATCAGTGGCTGAATAGATAAGCAAAATGTGGTGTGTATACACAATGGAATAGTATTCGGCCTTAAAAAGGTGAGAAATCCTATCACACGCTACAGCATGGATGACCCTTGAGGACATTATGCTAAGCGAAATAAGCCAGTCACAAAAAGACAAATATTGAATGATTCCACCTCTACGAGGTAGTTAGAATAGTCAAAACCATAGAGAAAAAAAGTATAATAGAAGAGTAGTTGCCAGGTGCTGGGGAGAGGGTGAGAGAAGAGTTATTGTTTAATGGGTACAGAGTTTCAGTTTTGCAAGATGAAAAGAGTTGTGGAGAGGCCGAGGCAGAAGGATCACTGAGGTCCAGAGTTTGAGACCAGCCTGAGCAAGAGCAAGACCCTGCTTCTACTAAAAATAGAAAAAAATTAGCCGGGCACAGTGGCGCACACCGGTAGTCCCAGCTACACAGGAGGCTGAGGCAGGAGGATCACTTGAGCCCAGGAGTTGGAGATTGCAGTGAACTATGATGATGCCACTGCACTCTACCCAGGGTGACAGAGCGAGTCTCAAAAAAAAAAAAAGAGAAAGAAAGAAAAGAGTTTTAGAGATGGAGGTGATGGTTGCATAATGATATGCATATACCTGATACCACTGAACTATGCAATTACAAATGATTAAGATAGAAAACATATGTTATATATATTTTACCACAAAAAAAAGTGAAAGAAAAAACAAGGCATCCAGAAGAGATATGAAGAACATCAGAAACTACATAGGGCTAGAACAGCTCCCTCCATTTCCTGGGGGTGAAAATACTGATTTTTGCATGACTTAAAAGTCTGCACAAAGTCGTAGCCAATCCTGGGACTTCCTGCAACAGTTCCTATGCAGAAGCTCCTGGGGTGTCAGTGGTGGCCGCGCTCTGCTGTCTCCCCCCAGGAGACCCAGCGGTCCTTCTGGTACACAGACATGCAAAAGACCAGCGGGAGCCCACGTGCACAGAGCAGGCTGAATTACACCCACGGACGTGCATCCTCTTCTACTCACCCAATCTCAAAGATTGATTTGCTGTTCTTCACAGCCAGGGCGAGACACTTCCCTCCTTCACTCGTTATTTTGTTTTTTCCCAGTCTGCAGAGAGAGTCATGCGCGGTCAGCCTCCAGCTGCGCGGGGACTCCAACAAAGGCCGCCCCCTCCCCAGCACAGAACTCCTCCTGGCCACTCTTGGGAAGTGTGGTCTTTCTCCTGAGACCCACAAGAGCATGCTGGGCCTGCTCTCAGAGGGAGCCTGAAGCCCTGAGGCCAGTGGGCCAAGGTTCCCCTCCAGGATGGGGCCCACAGTCTCTGCAGGAACTCAGGGTCCCAGGCCCTGCCTGGGGTTCCCTAAGGGACCTCAGGAGCATCACTCGCTTCCATCAGCAGGCCTGGGACCTTTGACGGCCAATAGACAAGGTGTGTGTTCCCGTCGCCAGGGCAAGACCAGAAGCTCTAAGCTTGGCACTCTGTCACCCTTAGCAGGGCGATTCCAGGACAGGGAAAAGGATCAAGCTCTTGCTTATAACTGATGGGAAATTCCCTTAGGGGAAGAAACCTTTTTCTTAGTACTCCAGAAAGGGTGATAGGCCTTTCTTCCTATCAGTAGTTAATGAAATCAAAATGCCAAGCTGTCCCCCCACCAATGACAAGTGGCCCCTCCAGAGTCCCAGCCTCACCCACGGGTCAGAATTCTTCCATGTGGCAGCTCACATTCCACACACAGGTCTCCTTACTTTGGCCAACACGGCCCTGGGGCGAGCACAAGGCTTGTGGTAGCTCTATACAGTGACATTGATTCTTTGCACACAGAAGGGGTGACCAAGAGGAGCTACTAGGGGACCTGCACACCTGCCCCACTTACTTCAGGTGCGTGAGGCCTTTGCATTCATCCAGGATTTTGGAGATGTACCTGGCTCCAACGTCAGTGATCTGGTTGTTGTATAAACTTTGAAAGAAAGCACAGTCATGAGACTTTATGACTCTCGATGTCATTTCAATAACCCTGATTTTTTTAAAGTGAGTATATGTTGTCTTCTGATTTCCAAAGTCTGGGTTGAAAGGAGAACACATGGAGAGCAGAGCCTGGGGCTCTCAGGTCTCACAGCCTGGGTTGAAGACCAGCTCTACCCCCTTCTCTGGCCTTATGGCCTGGGACAACTTATTTGACCTCCCTGTGCCTCAGTTTCTCCATCTGTAATAGAGGGATAATAATGATAGCACCCTTGCAGGGTTGTTATGAGGGTTACATGACATAATGCAAAGCCCTGGCACATAAGTGCTTCATAACCAGCAGGTGACAGGTATTTATTCAATTACAATTACATTCAGCATCTCGAGGGGGAAGTTTCTCTCTGAATATCGAACCTGCTCCATGTCTACCTTTCAGTCATCTCACCCCTCAACGCCAACTCGACCACAACGCGGAGAGAGGCTGAAAGAAGTAACTAAGCTGAGTTTCGAGGCCTCCCCAGTCACACAAACCTCCCGAGCTGAGGGCGGCCTGGGATCGCTGGCCTCTCTGCCCTCATTCTGCAGCGGAGGCAGCAGGGGCCCAAAGCGGCTGAGTGGCTGCCGCAGCTCACAGGGCCACGGTGGCCACGGGGCTGGGGGACCAGCCCACAATCCCTCATCTCAAACACCACAATCCCAAAGGCTCTGAAAACCCAAAATTTTTCATGATTCTTTTGGCAACAGATGTGGAGCTACTTACGGTCTTCCCTTGCCCCACTTGGTTTGAATATTCGTACATTTTGGGCCGAAATATTAAAGTATCTGAAAACGGGGTGTTGTCCTGGAGTCCACTATACAGCACATACTCTGGATCCCGACCGTGTCATCCCAGGGGCTCGGGATGAGGGATTATGGACCCACAACGTAGTAGTAAAGACTGATACATAAACAGTATTCTAACGTTCCTTAAATACACCCCATATGTTCTCTCTGCACCCCAGTAACAGTTGTAACACCACCGGCCTCCGTTAGGGCCCCAGCGTTGCAAGTGGGGAGGCCGAGGCCCAGCGAGGCAGGGGCAGAACCCAGGACCCTGAGCTCCCGGTCCACGCGCTTCCCAGCCCTGGGCCGCCCGTCCTGTCGTCCGGTCACCCACGTGACTGGCGATCCCCGCCGTTCTGTGGTATTGCTAGGTCCCTGGCCCAGAGTTCTTGAGAAAGACGTACCCCAAATATGTCAGAATCCGGTACTTGGTCAGCTCCTCATACAGCACCTTTACACCGTCGTCAGTGATCTGGTTTACGCTGAGTCTGAAACGAAGTGGCAAAGGTGACTGAATTAGAGCAGCTGCTCCTTATGAGGGAGCATCAATCCCGCAAGGACCCAGAAGCCCACAGCCCCCGGTGTTTTCCCAGGTACAGGCGCCCCTGTGAGAACAGCTGTGGCAGCCACACGGCCCCTGACAAGCCTGGCCACGGAGGGGCCCATCGGCAAGGCTGCGGCGTGGCCCGGGCTCGTCCCCAGGCTCATCACACAGGCTACACGTGAGGCCGACCACCTCTACTACCGTCTGTGTGTGTGTGTGTGTGTGTGTGTGTATGTGTCCATGTCCCTTCCTGGCTCTTGCTGCACAGCAGGGGTACGGGGTTTGGAAATGGGAGTAGCTGCCTTTAGTGGCTATTGTGACTGGGGGAGAGGACACCCGGTCATCTTGCAGGCGGGGCCAAGGATGTTAGGTGTCCTGCAAAATGCAGGACAGGCCCCACCAGAACTGTCTCATCCAAAATGCCAACAGTCTCCCCCATCTGGAAATGTTCAGGCTAAATGGGGGTGGGGAGAAAACCTCCTGTCAGGGGGTGGGAAAGGGCAGGGGCAGAAACAGCCAGAGGCCTGAGCTCAGAGGCAGAGCCTGACAAGGCCACTCCCCAAGTCCTCTGTAATGCGGATGCCCCCTCAGGAGACCAGGCTCAGAGGGAGGGGCAGAGAAAGAAGGCCTTCAGGACTGTGGTCTCTCCTGGACAGAGGCCAGCCACACACTGGGATTTCTCTGGGAAATCCCTATACTAGCAGGATATTTTAATGTAGCCAAAATGCAAAATGATTTTTTTACTACCAAGTAATCTGTAACCAACTACCCTGCTCTCAATCCACTCCCCCATCATTAGCTGAGGCCGGAGGGTAGAATACAGCACAGGGGTGGGTGAGGCGATAACCAGGGGTCAGCAAACTTCTTCCGTGAAGTGGCAGAGAGCAAATGTTTTAGGCTGTGCGGGCCTTATGGCCTCCATCACAGCTACTCAACTCTGTAGGGTGAAGCAGCCAATAAATGGGTGTGGCTGCGCTCCGATAAAACTTTATTTACAAACACAAGCCATGGGCCGAACTTGCCCCACAAGCTGACTTCTGTAATAAGCAAAATGCTGAACAGGTAAAAGCTTGGTTTTTAGGCCACACCAAAATGAGGTCAGACACCCTGGACCCTCCCTGCATAGTCCCCAGCTTCACACTAAGGCAGAGTGTGTAATTACAGCACATGCCCATGCCAGGATGGCAGAGGCAATTAGTTGCTCCCAATATCTATGCTTTCTTAGCAATTAAATTCCCATTTTTTAGCTAGGCACATATGATTAAGTCCTGCCAATGAAATCTAAGCAGCAATATCATTACCAATAGCTGAGAAGTCTTCTTAAAAGAATGGGTGTACACTTCTTTACCCTTCCTTCTTCCTGGCAGCTAGAATGTCAACTAGATGGCTGGAGCCTGAGCAGCTGTCTTGGGCCAAGAGGTGAAAGCCAGGCAGTAAGGACAGCAGAGCAGCAAAGCAGAAGAGAGCTCAGGCTCCTGATGGTCAAGAGACACCGCACCAGTCCTGAACCACCTACCTTTAGACGTCTGCATATGAGAAATAAGCTTATAACTGATTTAAGCCACCAAGATTTGGAGTTTTCTCTAATTCTCAGATGAAAATAATCTTAACCGATGCCCTCACGGAGCTGAAAATGCTCCCCTGTGCTTGCCTGTATCCTGCTGCTTTCCTGTGAGCTGCGTTTTCTTCCACTGGTGTGGAGGGAAACTTCACCTGGGCACAGCAGGATGGTGCAGTTTCCCTTTTAAGATGGGCACAGGTGGCACTGGGTGTGAGATTGCCTAGGGCTGTGCAGGCAGAGTCCCTGGCTGAGAGTCCCAGGCCAGGGCAGCCTCCCCACACCCCACGTCCCCAGCAATTTACACGCTGGCACTGGAGTAACAGGCACAGGGAGTCCGTTCCAAATCCCTACTGCTCTGCAGAACTGCATGAGCCAAGTAACGGAGGCTTTAAACCCCTGTCGAGATCTACAAGGTTTATGTTATACAGGAAGTGCTAATAGAAGAAAGCAGACGGGCTTCTCTTTCCTCCAACCATCCAACAGGAAAATTACCACGAGTCGGCGTTTTGACTGGGTCTCTGGCAGCACACAAGGCTGCTGGCTTTGATCACGGAGAGTAACCGACGCCAATTAGCATAAAGTCTGCTCTCTCTTCAATAATATAATAAAAGCTCTCGTGTGCCAGAAACTTTTTAAGGGCTATCTCTGAGGCTTAATCTCAACAGGTAGGTTCCTTATACATTCTGGCTCCACCATGTTGAAGCTGTGTGTCCTGGAGCAAGTTATTAACTTCTCTGTGCCTCCACTTCCTCAGTTGCCAAAATGGAGACAATAACAGTACCTACGTTACAGGGTTGTTAAGAGCATTAAATTCGGTAATATTTGTAATGCATTTCACCCATTCTCAATCAACACTGGTTATTATTACTACTATAATTGCTAGGACTACAAATACCTCTTTTTTCCACATGAAGACACTGAGGCTCAGAGACGTTAGGCAGTTTGTTCAAGGGCACCCAGCTGGGGCTGACTCAGGTGCACCTGACCAAAGCTATGCTCCTTGCCATCTGCCTAGGGTAACGGTGGATCCACGGGATCCCAATCCACAATGCCAATCCTGGCGCCCCACAGCCTGGTCCCCTCCACCCCATCGCCACTTCCGTGCCTGGCGGCCTCACCTGATGACGGTGAGGCGGCTGAAGCAGGGCTGCAGTTCCCGCACGCCGTAGTCGTTGAGGTTGTTGTTGTCCAGGTCGAGGGCGAGCCGACTGCGGAAGTGGTGCAAGACAAAGGAGAGGGCGCTGCAGTCGGCCGAGCAGGCGTTGCAGTAGGTCAGCTTGAGGTAGTTGGCGCAGATGCCCCTGGCCGCCAGCCGCCCCACCTTCTGGCTCTGCGTCTCGTAGATGCAGCGCAGCATCCAGATGAAGGTGGGCATGGCCTGCACCTGGTTGAAGTACTCGCTCTGGACTCGGGGCAGGTTCTTCAGGTAGGACCGCAGGCTGGCAAACAGGTGCGCCCACAGGGCCTTCCGCTTGCGCCTCAGGGCCGCCGCAGGCACCAGGTGCCGCAGGAGTTTCTGTTTGGCTTTGGACAACAGCCCGCACAGGAAGAGGTTGGTGAACTGAAAATGATCCTTGTTCTTGAAAGGCTCTTCGCCTGCCAGGCCGCCACCGCCCAGGCACTGGAAAGGACAGCAGGACGCCGCCACGGCCTCCCCAGGAGGCGTCCACTCCCGGAAGAACCTGAGCAGCTCCTGAGTGCCCACCTTGTCGTCCACCACGAGGAAGAAGGCTGTGAAGAAGGCCTGGAGGGTGAGGTGGAAAAACTCGTAGGACTGCCGGTCCCCTCCGGGCCCCGGCTCCGGCAGGGCGCGCAGGAAGCCCAGCTGCAGGTCTCCCTCCTGCAGCTCAGAGGCCTGCACCTCCTCCTGGCTGAACACGAAGAGGCTCCTGTCCATGCCCCAGTGGGCCACCTGCCCCAGCGAGCACAGGGTGCCCCGGCCAGCGCGGAAGGTCTCCGCCTGGCTGCGTGTGTTCCGCTGCACCAGGCTGCTGGGCTGCATCCTGTTCAGGTGGACCTCGGTGACCAGCAGGAAGACATCGGTCAGGGTCACCGTGCAGTCGGGCAGCTGTGGCGAGCCTTCGAAGGCGGTGTGGAAGTGCCGGAAGCACTGGAAGATGATCCAGCAGAAGAGGGGCACGGCGCACAGGCTGCAGAGGTTGGGGTTGGCCTCCAGCTGGTTCAACAGGCGGTCCTGCACCGCCCGCTCCGGGAACATCCTCCTGGCGTAGGTCCGCAGGTGGCAGGGGGAGAAGCCCCGGAGGAGCACCTTCTTCCGCAGGAGCTGGCGCGGGACCTCCACGCCTGTGCGGGCCGTGAGCACCTTGCTGGCGCCCTTGAGCAGCTTCCCGCTGAGCAGGTTGGCCAGCAGGACCAGCGGGTGGGCGGGCTCCCAGGGGCAGGAGCTGTCGGGCAGGCGGCTCAGGTCCAAGTCCGAGTGCAGCTCGTCCAGGCCGTCAAAGGTGAAGAGGGCCACGTGGGGAAAGCGCAGCAGGAAGGCGAACACCTCATCGGGGTCCTGCTCCGGGTAGCAGTAGTGCTTGAAGAGCAGGTCCTGCAGACACAGCGTGTCACCTTCCTTGAAGCAGCTGAACGTGCGGCAGCGGAAGTGGAAGAAGAATTTGACCCCCACGTCCAGCTGGCCGGTGGCCCAGAGGCTCTGCAGCCGCTGTAGCAGCATGGACTTGCCCACGCCAGCGTCGCCGCAGATGAAGACCGTCTCGCCCTGCTCGTCCAGGACGCCCGTGGCGTGGTCCAGGAGGCAGGCCAGGCCGCCCAGGCTGCCCAGGCTCTCGTTGTTGAAGTCGACCAGCTCCATGATGGTGTCCGTGTACGTCTCCTCCAGCAGCAGCTCCTCCTTCTGGCCATAGCACAACGTGAACTTGGAGTCGCGGCCCAGGTGGTGTCGCAGCTGCTGGGTGTACCTGCTCACTGGAGGGAGGGCGGTGGAGCCCAGGTGAGAGGCAGAGGGAGACAGAGGCAGAAACCACATCAAATGGGAGGTCAGAGGGGGCAGAGACGGGCATGCAGACAAAACCCCCAGACTGGACCCTGAAGCCAGTACAGCCACTCCTCACGTGCAGCCCAGGGGACTCAGAGCCAGTATTCCAGAATCAGAGGGTCCCCGGGCTTTGACCCCTCTGCGTGACCTCGGATTTAGCCAGGCAAAAGGTGACAGGCTTCAACTGGGATCCGAGACAGGCCTCCCTTGTCCCTCTGCACAATGTTGTCATTGAACAGCAGCTAACACCTGAAGCCCCTCACACCTGAGGGCCAGGCCAGGTGGCCTCGCTGCCCCCACCACATCCCCAGGGCCCTATTCAAACAGCCTGAGCCAGTCCCCATGGAAAGTCTCATTGTTAAGGAAGAAATTTCCCTGACCTTTTGCTTATTACACTGCTCTTGAAACAACAGGTGGTCTCACAAAACTGGATGCCAAAACCTTTGGTGATAAAATACGACACTGGACATTAACCTGGATTACAAGAGACCTGTGCCTCCTCCCAACACTACAGGACTGAGTACGCTAGGGTGGGTCCTAGGCAGAGCACGCCAGCCCTGGCTCCCAGGCTGCGCGCCTCAGATCGCTGGTGCTTGGCACATGCCACAGGGTGAGTCCCACGCTTCCCTCAAGGAGATGAGATGCCCTAATGCTCACGGGGGCACCGTGCTCCCAGCAAACCTAGGTGATGAACGTGGGACTTACACCAACAGGGAGGTGGTTCTTCCCCAAATAAAACCATGAATTCCTTTAAAATAGCTTTTTAAATTTTAATTACAATTCAATTAACAAAAAGTAGACACCCATGCACATTTCCAGATTCATCTATAACCCTTTCTCGTCAATTTAGCTCAATTTGGTTGTCTGTTTAAAATTTATAAAGTGAACTGTACTTTTTTACAGCTTTATTGGAGCATAATTTATATACCATAAAATTCACTCACTGTGTTAGATACTACTCGATGATTTTTAGTAAATTCACAAAGTTGTGGAAACCTCACCACCATCCAATTCTAGAACAGCCCCATCATCCTCCCAGAGCTCTCTGGAGCCTCTCTGCAGCTCATCTCCGCCCCCACCCTGGGCCGTAGGCAACTACTGATCTGCTTAGTCTATTAATTTGCCTTTTCTGAACACTTCATATAAATGGACTCATATTAATATAATATGTGGTCTTGTGTGTGAGGCTTCTTACAGAGTGAACAGTACTTTAAACAAAAGCTAGTAGGAACAAATGGAAAAGTCTTTTGAAAGAACCATCACCATGGGAACATTTTCCTTTTTTCACGGGGGAAGTAGGTTAGGTGGTCAGGAAGGGGCGTTGGAGTGAGACACTGGCAGTGGCTGGCAGGTCCCTGCTGGGGCCGCAGCAATCGGGGCGTGGCCCTGACACTCTGCCAATTGGCTTCGTTTCCCCTAAACACACACCTCTCTGGGACACTGTCCCTTGCTCCTGTTTCCAAGGTCAAACTACATTCTTTAAAAATCAGAGTTTGGGCCGGGCGTGGTGGCTCACGCCTATAATCCTAGCTCTCTGGGAGGCCGAGGCGGGCGGATTGTTTGAGCTCAGGAGTTCGAAACCAGCCTGAGCAAGAGCGAGACCCCGTCTCTACTAAAATTAGAAAGAAATTAATTGGACAACTAAAAATATATAGAAAAAATTAGCTAGGCATGGTGGCTCATGCCTG
The DNA here is from genome assembly GCF_000956105.1 of Propithecus coquereli. Taxonomy (NCBI): domain Eukaryota; kingdom Metazoa; phylum Chordata; class Mammalia; order Primates; family Indriidae; genus Propithecus; species Propithecus coquereli. The sequence continues at coordinate 6,650,362 of NW_012140080.1, forward strand.
TAGTCCCAACTACTCGGGAGGCTGAGGCAGGAGGATCGCTTGAGCCCAGGAGTTTGCTGTGAGCTAGGATGATGCCACCGCACTCTAGCCCAGGCAACACAGTGAGACTGTGTCTCAAAAAAAAAAAAAAAAATCAGAGTTTGGGCCCTTGGTGCTGATATGTTGCCAACAGCTATCTCCACGCAGAGCAAGCAAAAGCGAGGAAAGCAGCCTCCCAGCCCCGGAGCAGATCCTGGCCCCAGTTACATGCTGCAACTGCCGCTGTCTCATCGCCATCTGCGAGGTGACGTAAGGGAGGACTCTTCCTCCAGACTCAAAGCTCCCTGAGGGCAGGAGCCCTGTCTGTGCCGCTCACCACTGCCCCCCTCGCAGCCGGCACGCGGCCTTGGCATGTGGTGGGAACAGCAATGGGGTCTCCCACGGAGCTTTGGAAATAAGGGCTGGCACCCAGGGGTGATAGAAGAATACTTTGCCTAGAATCAAACCTGGAAAGATTTTTTTAAAAGAAAAAAAAATTCAACCACGAATTTGTGCAACCATTGAAATATCTACATGTGTCAGAATAGGAAGGAAGCGAGAGGTCAGCACAGAGGCCATTCTCACACTTCCATGGGCCCCTATATAAACCAGAGCAGGTTTGTCTGCTTTACGTGTGTGGCCACATGTGGTCAGTCTGATCGCAGTCACCCGGGCTGCACCTGGGTGACAGAGACCAGCTCTTCCTTTCTAAAATCAGTATAGCACCTGGGCCCGCTTCCTGAGGTGGCACACAGGGCCGGCCGTGCCCCGCTGGGCCTAACCGCCACGGCACGTCGAGACCCCCGGGCGTGGCTCGCGCTGGTACCTGCCGTCCTCCCGGGGCTGACGCGTACCTGGGTCGGTGTTGAGCACAGTTTTGCCCTGAATGAGCGGGGACGGGGAGAAGCCGATCTCCGACAGCCAAGGCCTGAGGTCCACGTAAGCGTCCGTGAGTTGCTGGAGCACGTGGAGGAAGAATTCGGACACTTCCTCGCCCTTGCTCTGTACCAGGTCCAGAATTTTGCGGACCTAGTGGCGGCACAAGCATGAGGTGTGAGATGACGTGAGGGGCATCCTCCTACCAGAAAGACCCCCAGGTGGGCTCAGGGCAGGGCTCCGAGCGCTTACTACAGCCAGTAACTTGACCATGCACCCAGCCGGGGTGAGCTGTGACATGTGACATGACCTCCTTAGCGAGAAATAAAACCACACAGCTCTAAGAAACCAGGCTTCTGTGAGTCTGGGAAGAACAAAGTCAGACTAACTAGAGTCATGTCCACCCATGGAATTCTCTGTCCTCTTGTCCCTCTTAACCTAACACCATTGCTATCCTGGAGGGAGTGTGGAGAGGGAGAAGCCAGCTCTGGGCACAATGAGGGGCACCTGTGCCACACAGCAAGAGGGTGACAGGACCCCACATAAGTCATACATTACAAATGGTGCTTTTTTTTTATTAAAAATGCACGAAAACACATCAAGAGAGGAGACTGAAGTGCACTCATGTGCTACAGGCTTCCCCCAGAAACCTCTCTGGTCCCTTCTGAGCCCAGCAGGGTCATGTCACAAAGAGGTTCTGTTATCCCTCTAACCATGAAGGAGTTTGGGCCCTGATTCGATTTTTCAGAAGGTGACACAAAGCTTAAGTGACACTAAGGGCTGGTAAGACGTCCCACAGTGGAGCATGGAGAATTCCTTATCGTGCCCCCACCTTGGGGTGGTCATTCCTGCACCTGAGGCGTTGCCCATCTGAGCCTCACCCAGCAATGCAGCCTCCAGAGCTTAAAGACACCAATGAACATCTCTGCCAGTGCTGCACGCTCATTTCCTTTTCCTTCCTACCAATTTAAAGTGCGTTTGAAAACGAGGTGTCTGGGCGCAAGTACACGTAGCAACGAGAGCTCAGATTTAAGATTCTGCCCTAGACACAAACGCAGACGTGAAACACTTGATTGTGAAATAAGCTGATAACTCGGGCATTTATGTTCTATCGAGACCCCAACGTGAAATTCTGCCCAGTGCACTAAATTCCTAAAACCCTCCACTCAGGTCAATGGGAAGAAGCCTCTTCCGGCTACCGGGGTTTGCATGCTGCCAATGCCAATCCCTGTCGCAGAGGCACCTTGTCGGGCTGGGTGGGGCAGGCACACACGATCTCCGCATCTTCGGCTGAGAAGTAGTCATTCTTCAGCAAGTTGTCCACCAGACACTGAATGTTACGGATGTGCGTCACCAGAAGTTCCCGGTTGATTTTCAACAACTTAATGTAGGAGTGAGAATCTGACGGGATTATTTCCATCTCACCGTGGCCCTGCTTTTCCATAGTTAAAGTAGCAAGCGGCTACTTTTCCCAAATTCATCTTCGGCTGCGTGTGTCCTCCCCACAGAAGGGCAAGCAGGATTTAGGGCCATCCCTCCAGGGCCCCGCCTCTCGGTGCAGCCCCTGAAGAGATCAATGACATCATCAACAAGGCAAAAGCCATGGAAGTATTTCCCCCAACCCCCCATCGGTCCTGGGGTTTCTCTACTTACAGCCAGAGGGAGCCATGCTTAAGACTTTTATCTGAGCTGCATTAAAGAAAAAATCATAATTTCATTGCATCTGCTGTGGCTTATGTTGCTAAAGCAGGTGACCAGAGGTAGCCAACCCCTACTCGTCAGCACAACTTTCTTAATCATTATTATTACTTTTAAAAAGCAAAGTGTGCCTCGCTCCTAGACTGGGATGGAGATGGGAAGCATATTATTTTGTATAATAAGGTGAACTGCAATTGGAGGTTTCTGCATCCCCTAAGCAGGGAGTGGACCCAGAACTGGGAACAGAGGAACTGTTGGGCATGGCGGAGAGCGGGTCTGAGCACAAAGCAGCCTGAGGACAGAGACAGCAGCATGAAGTCTCCTGTGGTAGGCAGAGCCCAGGAACCCGGGAACAGCGGTGTCTCCATCATATTCCCATTCCAGGTTGTGCTGTATCCCACCCCACACCCGCAATCCCCAAACCCTCAGCAAAGTGTCTTATAGACAAGCCCCCTGGGGAAGGCAGGGGAAGCAGTGGCCATGTGTGCATGAAGGGGGACAGAGGCAGCGCAGAGGTGCAGGAGGCAAAAGGGAGAGTTGGCACAGAGTTCCCAGTGTTGGATGACCAAGAGACGCATCTCCCCAGGAATCCTTGCAAACCTCGTGCCCCTGCTGAACTTCCTATCTGGGTAGGAACAGGGACCCAGGCTATTTTATTTGGGTGTTAAAAAATAACTTGAGTTCATCTTAATTATCCCAAAATTGCACTGACTGGCTTTCTTGTAACAACAACAACAACAAAAAACACACAAGGTCCTTCAGCCATGTCTTCTCCAGTCATCCTTATAGAAAATGAATCATAATCTTGTTTGTGGAAAGGCCTTAAACTGCCCGCTTTGTCCAGGCAGGAAAACCCACGCATTTTAGAGATAGTTTAAAAAAATGTTTTGGTGAGCTCAGAAAAAAACTGTCACAAATCTTTTAACACTGTCAACATCATTAATATGTTTCACAAGCCACATCAGTTAACATTTACGTTCTCAAATTTTTTTCTACCAAGTCACACGTGAGTCTCCTCTTTGACACACTTCCTTTTTTCTGTTTTACCTATCAAATTGCTAAACACTGCAAGCTTAACAGAGATTCTCTGGCAGACCCCACCCAATAACTTTCCTTTTAGGACCCCAATTAACGAGCAAGTAACAGTACAATTTAACATTCTAAGCAACAGAGGGGCAAGAGATCCTCACCAAAAAGAACGTAAAGGGATGATTGGCTACTATTCTACTAAAAGGGTGCAGATCTATGAGATGCTGATTCAGCTTTTTCTACTGTGGTCAATTCCGTGACCCACTTTAGGATCCACAGCTTTAAAAGTTCCTTCCCTTAAGGCATACAAGTTGATAATATGAAATTTAAATTAGTGGTCAATAATACCTTTTTAAGTTTCTGGCATCATTCTCTGAAGTAAGTCAGAATATTTTAAAACAACATCTTCTTCTTAACTCTTCAATTCCCAATTTCTTTCTGGAATCTGCAAAATCAAAGAAAAGATTTTTTTGAAAATAGTATTGTACTTAATGGGGAATGAATGACTGAAATTGGCAACGGGATGATTTTTAAATCCAGAACTTCCAGATCTTGGAATACTCTCTGTACCTTCTCCTTTTAGGACAGTGTTTTTCCAAATGTCAGACATTCCCCTCATAGTCACTTTTTTGTTGTTCTTGCCATAATTGAGTCTCACCTGCATTTAATTTGTTTAACTTTCTGCTTTAGATTGAGTTTTTAAAAAAAATTCTAATATATTGATTTTAAAGGAAATTTCACGTCACCGTTGGAACCGAAAAATAGCACTTGCAATAAATCGAAAGTAACACAAAAATAAATTCACCAGAAATAAAACAATGTTATTGTAGTGATGTGTGAAAAGGCTCTTGGTTTGAGGTTTGAGGGCAGTTTTCTCTTACAGGCATTTGAGAGATACTAAGGACATAGTAGAGATTTTCTCTTTAAAGTAATCACAAGTGGGAGAGAAAGCTGGAAAGGAAGTTGCTTTTTCACTTTGTGATTCAGTGTTTTTTAATTCCATGCTCCATTCTTTAGAAGGCTGGGAAAGGGTGTGACACTTCCTTGCCCGGCCTCTCTTATCTTCCTCCATCTACCACAGGGGTCCCATTTTACTCACTGCTTCTGTCTCTGCCAAGCCTGTGACTCCCATAAAAACAGTGACTTGCCTTCCCAGATCTTCCTGTAATAACCACCACAGGCATCTCCACCTCTTGCCATCAAAGGCAAAAACTTAAGGAAAAGTCTCCCAATTTACGGCCACCTAAACAAAGCAATACATTACATGTCAGCCACCTGGCAAGGAGGCTGTTTTGTAATTTCCAGAGCCCCGGTCTGAGATTTAATCAGATGTACAGAGTTAGCTCAATTCAGCAGGAACTTAACAAGGTATGGAAGTCAGAAGGGGAAACAGAGAAACTGAATGCTGCCCTGGTAAACAGAATCCCAGGGTAGACCAAATGCATACCATGGGACACTGTAGAGAAATTCCAAAACTCATGGGCATCTGTTACCAGAAACACCAGAGAGCCAGGGAGCTCCTGGCCCTGAGAGGAGATCCTTTGCTTTCCTTGCCTAGTAGAGGGTGGGTCTGGTTGGTGAAGAAGGTCTGGTCTCCCAGGCAAAAGGAAGATCAAGGATGGGCCAGGGCCAGGGCCAGGTGTCTGGGAGCCTGTTCTCATGGGTGGGGCTCTCCCGGGCCAGAGGTGCAGAGCAGTGAGGACTGAAGTTGGAGGTCCTGGTGAGGCTGCTCCAGGGAACCAGAGAAAAATATCAAGCTAATGGAGGCATTCAGAAAACAAGACTCACTGCAGAATAAAAGCTGGAACACTGAGTGGAAAAACAAAGCAGAGAAGATAGGGGGAAGGTGAGTCCACCATGGAAAGCCATCTCTTGAGGCACGGGTGGGCAGAGCCTGCCAGCACGGAGGGAGCCCCTAAGAGAGCCAGAGACTTGGATGGGCATCTCCCCCTACACTCCTCTTCCCAACTGTCTGATCTGCCCTCAGAGGGGTTTAGTTCCTGGGTGAGGAAATCCCAGGGGCCCTTTGCCACTCTAGCTCTTCACTGAAATCTGTGCCCAGGTCCCACCTTGCAATGTGATCTTCTGAACTAAATATAAAGTCTGAAGAGCCTC
>NW_012140080.1:6656332-6691681 GCF_000956105.1 Propithecus coquereli
ATTTTACATTCATTTTTTTCATCCTAAGGCTTTGGAATCTGCTATGTGCTTTACACTTACAGCAAATGTCAGTTTGGACCAACCACGTTTCAAGTGCTCAACAGCCACAGGCAGCCAGTGGCTGCTGAGCTGGACACTGAAGCCCTGGAGCAGTCACTGGAGCCGGGGGTAGTGAGACGTCAGAGCTGTGGCCACACCCTCCCTTCCGCTTGAAACACCGATGGCAGGAATGATCTGAACTGGCTCTTCAGATCAGTTTCATCAGGAAGTCAGTGAGACCAGAGATTAAAGATGTGGAGTCACTGATAATTCTGCAAACTCAGCAAGCAAATAAATAAGTACAGGACCTGTTGGTTTACACTCAAGGTAAAATTCCTTTCAACTATTGCATACAGTCCTGCAGCTCTGCACACTTGCAAAGATCAGAAAGTAAGATACAGAAATGCTGTTGATGGTATGGTGAGACAGGGCTGTCACATACCACTGGGAGGAACGTAAATCTGCGGAAAGCTCTGGAAAGCCATTTGACAGGATGCATCAACAGCCTGCGAAAGGTTTCTGTTTAGTAACTTCCCCTTCTAGAAATCCACCTTTTGAAAAGAATCAGAGGTACTGACAGTTTCTTTGTTTTAAAACAAGGGACTTCTGCTCCTAGCTATGACAGAGTAGCTTGTAGCTCCCACAGAGGACAACTACGGACGAATGGATCAACAAAGTGTGGTATATTCATACAGTAGAATACGATTCCATAAAAAGTACAAGTAAAATAAAAATACAACAGGAAAGGCACAGATACTACGCTAGAGAAAGCAAACTCCAGAGTGCACAGTGTATGATTCCAGGCATGTGATTCTGAACATCTGATCTAAAAATCAGATCAGTGGTTTCCTGGGGCAGCGGGTAGATAGGAGTAGAGGAGAAACTGACTGCAAAGAGGGGGAATGAGGGAAATTTCTGAGGAGACAGAAATGTTCCATATCTTGATCGCAGCATTCTCTCTCTCTCTCTCCCCCTCTCTCTCTATATATATTACATATGTGTGTGTATATGTATGTACATACATATATTTTACATATACACATACAATTTGTCAAAAGTCAGCAACTCATATGCTTGAAATCTGTCAATGTTATCCTATGAAATTATACTTCGATGAAGTTGATTTTTTAAAAGTAGAGACAAAATAAAGGCATTTCCAGGTAAAAACGCAGAGACTTCGTTGCCAGTATATCCGCACCAAAATAAATACTAAACCGAGTATTTCAAGTAGAAGAAAAATGATACCAAGACAAAAACAAAATGATGAGCAACAGAAAGTGTTAATGTGTGGGTAAATATAAATGTGTATTGACTGAACAAAACAATACTAATACCTTGTGAGGTCACTGGGACCCATCAGAGAAATGACTGACCTAGAGAGGAGTATCACCTGGAGAGCAACCAGGCCCACGGGTGGGCGGGGACTGATTTCTATTCCTGTTTCTGTCCCTCAATCAGGGGAAGGCCCCAGAGACACCACAGACACACAGCTCAGTATCGCTTCCACCCCAGGCTTCTTCCTCTCCTCTCTATCCCCAGGGACCCTGAGCAGAGACGGGCATTCCTTGTAACTGAGATGCTAAAACATTTTATAGAGATGTTCTCCAGATGTTCCTTGCTATGTTTTAGTAACTTTTCCCCTAAGTATAAAAACAATAACTGGTCACTATAGAAAATTTGGGAAATTATTTTTTAAAAAGTTACCTATCACCCACAGGCAATAACCACTATTAGCATTCTGAAGTGTTTCAGCTTTTCTCCATGTGCATTTATGCATGTTTTATAGTGATTATGCATATTGATTGACACTGATTTTTGGCATGTTTTTGCATGTTTGGCATCACACTGTTTTTGTTGTACCCTCACTCACCATTATCTCGTGTTGCTTTCTAACGGCCAACGACCTCTTTTGAGCTGCAAAAGCTGGTTTCCAACTGACCTGGCTTCTAGAAAGAGAATGCTTTGCTTTCCCTGGTGTTTCTTTTATAAAGAGGAGTAAGAACTCACCTGCCACTCTGCTACCTTAAAGCTCAGCACCTGAGAAATCCCAGGTGCCAAAGAGAGGCGCAGAGATAATGCCAAGTGGTAGCCCCTGCCTGCGCCCAGCCCTGCCTGCCTGAGCCGCTGCAGCACATCTGGACGCCTTGCCCAGTAGCCTTCGCCAGCTGTCAAGGCAAAGGAGAGTGTTCTGCCATCAGCATGACCTGAGGAACAGCTGCCAGTGGGTGGGCAGGGCCGGGGAGTGGTGGAAAGACTCCATGAGGTCACAGCCTTACTCATTCTTCTACAGAGATCCACAGAGCACTTCTGCATGTCCAGACCTGGGCTGTGCAAGGGCCCCAGCAGGGCACGGTCTGCTAACAGCTGACACTGAGTAAGCACTTTACTAGGGCACCAGCCCCGACCTAACACTTTACACACACTGAGAGAGGCAGGGTAACTAACGTAAGGGTGAGACACGTGATCTCTGGAGCCAGCCCCAGCTGAGTGCAAATTCTGACCCAGCTCCTGCTTCCGGAAGGAAGCTCCCACTGAACAGACTGTGTTTGCTAGTGTTTCTCAGGCTCCAGGGCACAGGGGCACAGAGAGGTGAGCTCTGTTCGTGGAGGTTTATTATAAGATCACTCTTTATGAGGATATCACTCATTAGTGAGTTAACCATCCCCACCGTGCCTCAATTTCCTCAATGTGGGAGTCCCTACCTCAAAGTGTTGCTGCAAGGATTAAGTGAGTTAATGCGCACAAAATGCCTACACTAGTGGCATATGGTAGATACTCAGTAATTATCAAATCATTTCATCTTTTCTATTGTCTCACTCAGTCCTTACAACAACCCAAAGTGGCAGAGCTCATCGTCACCGCCAATTTACAAAAGAAGAAACGGAGGCGCCAGAGGTTAAGTAGCTCCCTGCCCTCGGAAGGAGGAATTACAAGTGTGGTCAGTGTGCGGAACAAGACTGGGGAGAGCAGGAGAGGCGACAGCTCTCTCCAGGGCTTCCCTGGGCTCCAGCCACCACGATCTCAGAGGTGTCTCTTCCCCTGCAGCCCTCTGTGGTGGAAAGTGACAGGAAGAAGTGGTTAGAGCTCCTCTCCCTTGGGGGTTTGAATTTGAGACATCCGGAGAAACACCAAGTCCCATTAACCCGCAGCACGTGAGTGGTGGGCCAGGGCTCCCCACTGCTGAGGCGGCCCAGGCATGGCCTCCCTTATTTCGTGTATCCACAGAATAAACCTCCACGAACAGAGAGCACCTCGGTGTGCCCCTGCTCCCTGCAGCCTGAAAAACATTCGCAAACACGGTCCACTTCATTCGTATGGAATCCTCCAGCACAGCCTTGGTGCAGAGGTCACCCTGCCTACAATGCGACTGTGCATGTTCACTCCCAGGACGAGCAGACAGAACGTGGCTTCCATCCCAATGGATGCAGGCTAGATGGAAAACAGAAACCTCAAAGAAATCATTTCCCATAACCCGCACCAGCCTATGACTTCACTCTTCTCTTAGAAACTCAATTGTTGGGAATCATCATTCACTTTTTTTTTTAATTTTTGTATTTCCAAATAAATGACGCAGCTTTCCAAAAATTGGTGTTGCAACACCAGCAGATAAGATTCTTAACAGATCTGAGTCCTAGTCAGCAAAACATTCTTTAACAATGTAGCAGATACTAACTTAGAGTTACAACCAAAAGGTTTTTTTAAACGGTGAACTCTATGTAGTCAGGCCATTCTACAAGTATTTCTGCCGCCCACATTTTCTGCATATAGGTTGGAAACCAATACAAACACAAACAAAACCAAGGCCAGCTTTGCTGGCATCCAGCGAATAGGGAATCCGGCCCATCAGCCTCTGCTCCTGTCCTGACCCTCCCTCTCTCCAGCTCTGTGCATTCTATTTCTTGAAATGTCAGTTCCCAAACAGCCCACCGCTCTCTGCAACCTTGGTGGCCACAGGAAAAGACCAATGATTTTATATACACAGAAAGGATTGGCTTATGGGATATGATTTTATGGACCATAGGATGGTTTTTGCAGACTTTCCCACCCCTTCCTTGAAAACTCACAGTGGTAGAAGTATTCTGTTCATGAAATAGTTCATGTGCCAGGTAGGATTACATTTCCCTACCCTCTTGAAGTTAATGATTTAATTTATGAAATGTGGGCCAAATGGAAGGAGTTACTTTGGGCAGGAAGCTTTAGGCGTCAGCATAATTTACCGGGGTGTGGCTGTCTTTTTCTTCTGGCACTGTGACCAGCCCATTCAAGATGGGGGTTGCTGCATCAGCCTAGGCCCCAGACAACAGCAATGGGGACAGCCTCTTGTCAACTCACAATGGACATAGAGCGCGAGCAAGAAATAAACCTCAGGCCGGGCGCGGTGGCTCACGCCTGTAATCCTAGCACTTTGGGAGGCCGAGGCAGGAGGATTGTTTGAGCTCAGGAGTTCAAGACCAGCCTGAGCAAGAGCGAGACCCCGTCTCTACTAAAAATAGAAAGAACTTAATCGGACAACTAAAAATATACAGAAAAAATTAGCCGGGCATGGTGGCGCATGCCTGTAGTCCCAGCTACTCGGGAGGCTGAGGCAGTAGGATTGCTTGAGCCCAGGAGTTTGAGGTTGCTGTGAGCTAGGCTGACACCACGGCACTCTAGTCCGGGCAACACAGTGAGACTCTGTCTCAAAAAAAAAAAAGAAATAAACCTCGGTTGTCTGAGGTACTGAGATTTTGAAATTATTTGTTACTGCCCAATAATTTGACTGATAAAATAATTTGGGACAAGAAAAGCATTCAGCACAGGAGGAAACTAAGGCCCAGAGGGCTGAGTGAGTTGTGTAAGGCCAGACAGCTAGTTGGAAGCAGAGCAGGACTGGTTAAGATGTCCGGCCCTGGAAGCTTATCCCAGCCCTCTTCCCAAGACAGCAGCTTCTGCAGACAGAAACCCACTACATCGAAGGACTTCTCTTAACAAACATAAGCCACTACAATTTTTTTCAAATCCTGTAAAACTATTTATTGAATTAAGATTTAAGATAAGTTAAAATGCAACATCATTCTCTGCCTACCTCAGACTCAGAAGTAATCTATATAAGGAAATATTAATTTACTCGAAATAAAAAAATGGCAGAACGAGATACAGAGGGGTAAGCCATGCAAGCTGTTGGTTTGTACTGAGGTCGCAGCATTGCCCGCTCCCCCTTGCGTTGGGGTCCCCAGTCCTGCCATCTCAGCCCAGACCGCAGCCATCACTTGTGTCAGAATCATCAGGTAGGCACCCTTAAAAGCCAAGCAGATGGATCAGTGATAAAAAAGAGTGTGAGGGAGCTATATGTACTGACACATTAAGCTAAATGATGGTTCATTGAGACCACACAAACTCACGTGGGATAAGACTCTTTCTGTGTACCTATAATTAAATAAAAAGCTCTTCCTGGCTTGGGGAAATACAACAGTAAATCTGATGGGTTTGCAAACAGTTTTATTTTGACTTCAATAGGAGGCCATCAACTGATGGTATTAGCATTAAGCATGGTTTGAAATAAGGAACATAAAGTGAAAAATTAATCCCCACAAAAACAGTACAGAGAAAAAGCGTCAACAATATTGATTTCCAAGTGGATTTTTTTAAATCCCGGAACCTCAAGCAATACCATACTGAAGAAATGCTCAATGACTGCCAAACATTTCATTTCCTTTATCTTATATTTTCCCTTCTTTTCATGTAACACGTACCTGTGAAAGCTTGAACACACTATCAGCTCCACTGCCTTCTGTAACATTCTGACCCCAAGTGATGTTGTAATTTTGATTTCTCAGAAGCAAATAGATGATGTCAAAGGGGCCTCACACTTTCCCACCCAATATCCATGGCCCATCCCAAATGGTTATCATACCAAGGAAAGCATTTCAGGTACTTGTTTCCCTTCCTGTTAAAAGCACATCCTTAGGCTGCGCGCGGTGGCTCATGCCTGTAATCCCAGCACTCTGGGAGGCCGAGGTGGGAGGATCACTTCAGCTCAGGAGTTCAAGACCAGCCTGAGCAAGAGCGAGACACGGTCTCCACTATTTAAAAAAAATACATAAATCACATCCTTTCCCTAATGTCTAACTGGCAAACACCACCTCTGGCAACGCCACAACCTGCCCTACACAATGTGGGCTTCTAAAACATTCTGCCCACCACCGTCCCAGACAGTAAGAATAGATGGTTGCTATATATTTATTGAACTAAAATAAGGTAAAATAAAGCCATTGTTCCCTGTCTACCTTGGGTAGGCACCTGCCTACCTCAGAGATGTTATTACCCAAATTGCAAAATGTCAGTCAGAATAGGCTCCACCAGCCTGACCATAACCCCCAGCATAACTTGAGCACACATATCCACGAATGCTGAGGATAGTGTCTGGATTCTCCCTCAACCAATCACTTCTCTCTTGGATAAGATTCATTTTGGTGAATTTAATATACAGCCTTCAAGTCTTGCAAGTGAAGAAGTATTTGTTGACAGGAACCAATTGGATATTCGGGATGAAGTGATGACGTGAACAAGGCTCGATCATTCTTCAAATCGCCCAGCAGTGAGGTGGGTGGACCAACCCACCCCCACAGCAACCTCGCAGGAAGCTAAGACCAAGTGCATTTTTATACAATATTGACAGAGCCGCACAGAGAACACACACAATGGGTCAACTCAAAGTGGGTCCTACTTTCCCTGCTGCATACGCCACAAAAATCTATGTTTTTGTTGTTGTCTATTTGTTTTTCTTGTTTTGTTTTCAATTTCCCAAGGAACTTAACCTGGAAAATGAGCCTAGTCTTGGATGCCTCTGCCATACCAGAAAACTATTGACAGCCCTCTCTGGAGAAAATTTAGCAGATGGAGGACGCTACAATTATTATTTGAAGCTTTCAAACACCATTAACACTCATTTGCTTTAAGTATCTGAAAGCACTTAATCCCTCAGAATTTCAAAGCAAATAGAAGTTGGTCAGTCCTCTCCATATCTCCTGTCTTTCCCTCCTGCTCCCTTCTCCTCCCTCCTCCCTCCCTGTCTCTCCTTCAGCTGAAAGTGCCATATAGTGTGAACCCCAGACACACAGACACTGCCACCCTGCCTACAAAGGAAGGAATGCAGACACAGCCGACGTCAGCACTCGGGGTGGGACCACCGTGGAATGCAGACATCCCTCACCGCTGCCTGGGCCTTCTGGGAACTCAAACATCTGCCCCCACATCCCTCAGAGCCTAACAACTTCTTCTTCTGGTCAAGAAACCCTGTTCAGAATGCACGGAGAGCCAGCCCATCCCCTCTCTGTTGAAACCCCGGATTCCTGGAGTCCAACGGAATGTTACCCAACACGTCCATTTTAGAGATAGGGAAAATGAGGCCCTGGGCAGGGCAGAGACTTGTCTGTATCAACCAAAACTAGAACCCAGGTCTCCTGGCACGGAGGCAGTTGCTTCTTTTGTTTACTTCTGGCTAGAGCAACCCCCTCAGGATCCTCCCCCATGCCCCCAGCAGGGACCGACACCTGTGCTAAGGGAAAAGGGCAGGGCTCCCCCCTCACTCTGTCCCTCCCCTGAGCCCATCTGTCCCCACTGGGAATTCCCATGGTACTTTAACCCCACCTCCCTCAAAGGACACGGTACTTTCTTTCCTAAATGGATTATTCTCCATTCACAGCAATTGGCAGTGGCAGTGAAGGGCACAGGCTAAAACCAAGCTGCCTGGTTCCAATCACTGGCTGTGGGATTTGGACAAATAACGCTGCCCCACCGGGTTTCAGTTTTCTTATCCGTAAGTGCAGATAATAATAGCACTACCTCAAAGGGTCTCTGTGGGGATGCAACAAGTTAATTTACATACGGTGTTTAGAATAGCCCCGATCACAAAGTAAGCACTTGTCATGACCCACGAGTGGGTGGCCTAGGCCAGGACTCCTGTCTGGTCATCTTTGAGGCCCATCATCTGACAGCAAGGGATGGTTGTCCATCTGGTGAGTCACTGTATCTCCAGCACATAGAAGATGCTGGATAAAACTGTCAAATGAATGACTCCAGCCCAGGGCACTGCACGTGGCAGGTGCTCCATCACACCCACCAATAAGTGGATTTCCACAATTCACAGGCTCACTTAGGGAATGTCAGTAAGTTTATTAGTGGATAAATTCAGATTTGCATCACTAATATTTTCTATTGCTCTAAGGCATTTATATTAGCTGCGGCCTTTCAAAGGTTAACCAGAGCCCAGCTCTCAATGTCCAAAGTATTGTGTGTACAATCGATTGGTACTTAATCATCTACTGCTTGACGGTTTCCTAGTTTTATCCAGGCTTTGAGAAACAAGTTCCAAAAACAACATGCCTGATATTCATCTCTGAGGGACCAGTGAATAAAAATATCTTAATAAAGAAAGCCAATAGAAAACAAAGGAGTCTTGAATCTGAAACCCAGTTCCTGGAACTCCATAAGACAGTTGAAGTGTTTACGCAAAAGAAAGTGCCACATAAGTGGCAGATCTGGAAGCCAGAGGACATCTGGAGGTGGCATTTAGGACTGACACAGAAAATGTCTAGGGCTTCTCAAATGAAAAGCACTCCACAAGAACAAAACATATTAGTCACCACAGAAGCTGAGTTGAAACTTGGCCTTGAGCAAATTAACCCTCTGCTGATTGCTGGCCAAAATGCTTAGCTAAAGACTTTCATTAACCGCACTTAAACATGTAACCATAGTCGGCAAGCATCTGGGACACAAATCTATCACAGAGCCAAGAGGGAGAGTACCTGGGGATGTATGTACGGTGACTCTGAGGGGCATTAAGAGGTTGAGAAGATGACAAAACCATAACCCCTAAACTGTCCTCCCCAGAGACTGCACATCCTGGGCCAGCATTGCTCTCGTCCCCAAGTGAGGTCCTATCTCATCAGGAAGGCCCGCCCAACCAGCCAAGATACACTTGACCTACCAACACCTCTCACTCTGCGACCACATGACAGCTTCACGGCGAGGGAGGAGAAACAGGGCCAGTGCAAAAGCCCAGAAGCAAGCTGCCCTGCCATGCGAAGGGCTTGGTGGACACTTTTCCTGTGAACTGAAAGCTCCAAATAAACAATTTCTTTTTTCCAAACCCTGTGCCTCCCAAGTGTATGCAAATTCCCAGTAGATGAATTCCAATTTTCAAAGCTGACCACCACGGGGAAAGCACCCTTTGCAAGACTTCTGGGCAACAGCCAGAGGAAGCAGAACAGACTAAGATGAAAAACTGTCTGATGGCCCTTTCCTTAGCCAGGGGTTCCCGGCATTTTGTGCCTAGAAACCCTGACTCCCTGACACCTGTACTCCCAGCCTCCCTCCACTCTTTGGGGGCTTTTGTTCCTGCTTCCAAGGAGCCAGGAAGGGCCGGACTCCACCTGAGTCCACCCTTCGAGGCTCCTGACCAGCATGCTGGGTACCTAGGAGGACCACATCCATTTGCATCCCCCATCCCAGAAAACCACAGGGCAGGTGCTGTGGGCCAGGCAGACCCGGCTCTGAATCTGGGTTTTGCCTTCTTTCCCTTTGTTCTCAGCCTTGGTTCCTGCACCTGGAAATTGAAAACCATAATGTCTATCTCCAGAATAGTTTCACATACTAAGACAAGGTTTAAAAGGCTTAATAAATAGAGTTTGTTAATTATTTTTTTCTTGTAAATTACTAATGATAGGCAAAAATGCAGGGGTGGGGATTCCTCAGTGGCTTCCCACTGCACTTTAGGATAAAATTCCAAGTCCTCACCCAGCCCAGGAGGCCCTGCTCAACCTGAGCTTGATCGTTCTTTAGTTCCTCTTGGTCCCCTGCTGGGCTCAGGCCTTACCACACCGGCCTCTCCACTACTCTACACACTCAGTTCATCCCCACCTCTGGGCCTGTAATCATGCTGTTCCCTGCATCCGGCACAATTTCACTCCTTTTTTTTACCCTCAAGTCCTAGTGGAAAAGGCTCATTCCTAGAGTGACATCCCCAGACTCCCACAATCTTAGCATGGCTCTGATCTCTGTCTCATGACATGCTCTTGTTTTTGTTTAAAGCACTTTCCGCAATTTATAAGTATGTATTTACTTGTGTTTAACCCCCTCCCCCACCAACCTCCCCTTATGGACCAAATGTTTCTGTCCCCCCAAAGTTCATATGTTGAGGCCTTTACCCCCAACACGATGGTGTTTGGAGGTGGGGCTTTGGGTGGTGGTTAGGGTTAGATGAGGTCATGGAGGGGAAGCCCCTATGATGGGATTAGTGCCCTTGTAAGAAGGGACAGGAGAGGGCTCTCTCACATGCCAGGAAGCAGGCCGTCACCACACCAGACCACGCTGGCACCCTGATCTCATACTTGCAGCCTGCACATTGGTGAGAAAAAAATGTTTGTTGCTTAAGCCACCCAAGCTATGAGAGTTTGCTTTAGCAGCTGGGTCTGTGTCATTCATTGCTGTAATCCAAGTACTTAGACTCCTGGCACCAGCAAGGTCTTCTGATAATATCTGTTGAGTTGATGTGTTGCAGAATTGAAGCCCGAAATCCCAAGAGGAACCAGGAGCTACAAATAGCTTTCTAACAGAGCCAGTAAAGCACTTCACACCCATGGGAAAGCCAGAAAAACAATTCCAACCTCATTATCAGAAGTGCAAATGCACCCACATCTCACTCAGTGTGAATATGCCTTTCTACCCCCACCTCCCCTGCCACCCCAGTTCCCTTGACCCAGGCCTCTGAAAAGATCGCCAGGTCTTAAGAAAAGACAAAAGCCACGGGAGCCTAAAGGGGAGAGAAGACAAGTAAGGAATTTTTTTTAAAAAGCTGGTGTACTTAGAATAGGCCACTGCACTTTTGGTGGAATATTGTTTTAAATACTGTCACTGTCCACCTGAGTCCCATCCTGGGAACATGCAGGCCTGGTTTCTGTCTTCTGAAACATTTCACACACCTGTCTGGGTGAAGGCATGTTTTACTACACCCAGGCCAACAATCTCAGTGCACCGAGATGACATTTATCTCAAAACAAACATGGTGATCCACCTTAATAAGGTTAATCAATGCCAGTATCAGGCGTTTGGGTTTTTTTTTTTTTTCAGTTGATATTAGATCAACCAGTATAAGCAATGGTTGAAATTTAAAAGTTATGTGGGGTGGGGCAGGAAGAGGGAGCTCCTGCTTTCACTTTATAAGCAGGCAGGTCTTTGGAAGCTGGGGCCCTGTTTCCAGAAATACACCTCTACACAGAGCATAAGCACATGCATCTGTTAATTACAGGAGGTGGACGTGGGGAGCAGGCAGAGTGAGCAGAGAGGGAGGGGCCCTCGCTGAGCACGAGGGGCAGTGGGTAAGAATAGGGCCTCTGCTTCAAGTCCTGCCCACAGCTCTGTCTTTGACTTTGGGCTAGTTATTTAATCTTGTTGAGCCTCACTTGTCTCATCTGTAAAATGGGGAGAAATGGTAACTATTGCATAGGGTTGGTGGGTAGATTCAATTAGATAAAAACAAACGAAAAACCTAAAGCCCTTAGACCAATGTGGCACAAAGTAGGTCTATGTAAATGCTATTATTATTTAGGGTCTACCAGATCAGACCCATCATCGTTTCATTTAATCAAATCAAGCCACAAACCAATCCTTCCAGATAGGTAGAGTTAATCTCCATTCTACAGGTACAAAAGCTGAGGCTCATGAGGATTTGGAACCTTACCCAAAGTCACACAACTAGGAGATGGCAAGACCAGCACTGGAACCAAAGTAGCCATCAAAATCATTGTGACTGTACTAATCACTACTCACTGAAAGCCAGGTGGTGTGCTGAGTGCTTTGCATAAATCAGCTCATCAAATACTCAAAACCACCCTGCAAGGAAGGAATTATTATAACTATTTTACAAAGGAGGACACCAAGTTGGAGAGGTTAAATATCCTGACTAAGGTCACACAGTTAGTGAAGGAACAAAGTAGGGGTTTGATCCCACTTCTGACTCCCAAACCCACTGTTGCTTCCATTTAAGTCCTGCCTGCCTGGTATGCATCATAGATCTCGTATCTCCACTTGACATCCTCAACATGCTTGATTTCATGTTAAATATAAAACACTGCCTTGGCGAATGGAGTCCAGCACTGAATTGTCAGAAGTTAGGATATTCCCAAAGAAAAGCCTAGCTTTCCATTCAGTTCCTTCCAGGAGGTTTGGTTTTGAGGCCATAGACAGCAATTTGGGAATGTGCTACAACAAAGCCCGCGAGGTTCTTAGTCATTAGACCTTTCATCTTTTGGGAATTAGAACAACACAAATATTCTCCCAAGCAAATCATCATTTGCTCCCAAGCTCTTCTACCGTGTAAGGAGTTCCCTTAGCAACATGCGACTGCCCTACCCAGTCGCATGTGGCTCTGAAAATATCCACCAAGTGACTACATCCTCCCAATTCATCTTGCCCTAACCTGTATGGTGGCAATGACACAACAAAGGGCAAGGGACATCAACAATCTGAAATACAGAATAATGGTGAATTTTTCACATTTTATTAAAATATCAATCTACCAAAATCTGGTGCTCACTTCACAATTACCTGGGAACTTATGTTGACCTATTTATTAGTTCTTTAAACTATAGTGTTCTATAATCTAGAGGAAAATGACCCCTCAGCAAACAAATTCCAAAGTGGCACTGTACAGGAGAGTAACCTATCAATTTTAACGAAGTGTAACACAGAATTGCTTTGTTGCCTCCAAAGATGAGAATCCCTTCTCAGGGAACTGTGCCCCATTAAAGGGCCAAGGTAAGATCCCCTCAGAGAGGGACCATCCCCACTGGCTCAATGGCTCCGGAGACTGGGAGGATGGCATAAGGGAGGGGTGGTGGTCAGCTTGCCTTGGCCAACCCTGCACAGTAATCTCTGCCCACAGTTTGGTCTGTGGCAGTTCCAGATAAAACACAAATTTAAATAAGAGTTCAAGCCAGGAAGCCTTGCTTGAACAAACTTTCTAGCACTGGGTAAAAACCATCAATTAATTAAAATGCCAGTGACTGCTCACCTCTTACCACAAGAGTCAAGTTTGGAAGAAACACCTGCTTTCAATGAACACTTGATGCGCTGAAGAGTTTTTCTAGAAACAAGTTCAGCCCTTGTGGATACATGAAAGGAGGCCCTTTGTGTGACATGCAACTGACTTTTCCCAGAAGTAAAAGAAAACAGAACTTCTGAAAACTTGCAAAATTATCTATAGCTTCTGCATGACAAAAATTAGCATAAGTACAAATTTTAGCTTCTCTATTTCTTGTCTAAAATCTCCCCCCAAAAAATGGCAGAAAAAATTTGTGACTTAACCTGAAATCCTACGTATATATCTTAGATTTTGAACAAATATTGAACCCTTTTCTCTGGATAACAGGTAAGACTTTGATATTCTTGTTTAAGCATATATCAGTGATCACACATAAACTATAAAAACACTTGGTCTTTATGTCAACCTTATTTCACTGTTTACAGCGCTAATGTCTAATCTGAACAATGTGCTGTTACTATCAAAGTGACTGTCTATGATGCACAGAGCGGGTACCAGGTGAAAGTTTCAGCTGGGACACATGTGTCAGCAATTGTAGAATTTGAGTTCTCCCATCCCCAGATTCCTGGCTGTCCCTGGTCATGAAAGAAAGATTCACTGTCCCTAGGCCAAGAGTCAGCAGCGAAACAGGAAGAGCAGGGGTGTGGTCTGAGGATGCTGCCAGCGGGGGAGCCACGTGTGTGTGTCCACATCAATTCCGAGACCCTGTCCAGAGCACAGCTTTCTTGGGAAGCCATTTTCTGATATATGTGGTGATAGGGTGGAGGAAGTCTCAAGACTAAAGACAGCTTTCTTTTGTCAAAAAATTCACTCTATACATGGCGTGAAACTGCATTCCAGAGCCATTAATAAGCCCCGAGTGGTGGGGCTGGCAGCCTAAGATCCCAGACCTCAAAGCACCCAGAGGCCTGAGGGGCACAGAGCCCTCCCCTGAGCAGGACAGCAGGGCAGGGGAAGAGCAGGGGATGGAGCTTTCAGGTGGACATTTCCTGGACAAACACCCTCCCCCACAGTGCCTGTACGAAATGAACAATTGTTGGAGACACACACACACATCGCCACTACTGCGGTTGGTAACCTCTGACACAGCACCTGCCAGTACCACCCACACTGCCGTATGTTTGATATACATTGTCCCACTGAGCGATGTTAACCTCAGAAGATAGTTAATATTTTATGCCTGTTTCACACACAAGAAAACAGGGGCTCAGAGAGGCCAAGGAACTTGCCCCAAGTCACATATCATGGAATCTGAACTTAGACCCAGTTTTGGACCCAAGCTTAGACCCAAGGTTTCGGCTCCAAAGCTTGAACTTATTTCTCCATTCCACAAAAACAAAACCTACTCTTCTCGAAACCTTTAAAAGACCCCTCTTCTACCTCTCTGCTGTGTGTTTTAAATACACCTTGCTTATCGGTCCAGCATATTCAGTAGAAGTCTGTCCCTTGCCAATGGCCCAGCTTGCGGGTATTACAGCCACCTGCCCCTGGCATCTACCCCCAGGTAAGAACAAGGAATCCATTCCTCTCTAACATGCACGGTGGAGTTACTCTTCCCTGAACATGATAGGTAAATTTCAAACAGGGGGCTTTTGGGGAGGACAACCCCACCCTCTGGCAAGCACAGCTTCTGGCTTCAGCCTTAAAACAGAAAGCCCAAAAGTCATCAAGACCATGGGTTTACTGGCTTCCCCAGATTTACTTTCAATTACCAAACAATCGAGTCATTTCCCAGAATGCAGAACCAATGGAGCATCATAATCTGTCATTTCATAATGTTCTTCACAATGTGCCAAAAAACCGTGTGCACATCGGAGGCTTTTTCGAATATGATATTCAGGCGACCCTGCCAAGCATCCTCTCATCTGTCTACTTTGTGGCCCATGAAACCCAAGGGAAGTTCTCACCACGTCCCCAGGACCAAGCAGGACACTGGAAGCAGCTGGCCCGTATGCGGGCGGGACTCCATGAAGGCCCCTGTCGGCCCTTCATCTTCTCTTGGCGGCCACCTTTTGGTCACTCACTGGTCCCTAACCCTGGCTGCACCTTGGAATCACCTGGGGAGGTTTTAAATGGTACAGGGGCCTGGGTCCTACCTCTAGAGATGCTGATGGAGTTGATCTAGGTTCCGGGCTAGGAATCTGGATTTTTAAAGTTCATCTTTCTAACCCTTGCCTTAGACCACAGTGGGACAAACGAGTCCGCTGACGCCGAAGTTCATCCCTCTGAACTTCGGCGGCGTTTCTCAAACCGCCGGGTCTCCTCGCCTTGTTCCACGCCGCCAGCGCAGAGCTGCATTCGCCCGCGCAGATCCCGCCTCCCGGCACCTCCGCGCTCGCGGCGCCCGGGACCCCGGTAAGCGTCTGCCCCGCGCGAACCCCCAGTCGCTAGGACTTACTTGGCCGCCGGGTATGCAGACTTCGCAGCAGCTAGAAGCGAGAGTAAGAGCCAGGGCCGGAGAGCGCCGTGGCCGGGGAAGGGAGGGCTCAGCGCCCGCAACTGCGCAAGGGCAGGGCGGGAGCGGCCGCCTCGCAGGCCCGGAACGGGAACTGGCGGGAGGGCAGCCGCAGCCGCCCCTGGCCGCGCCCCGGAGCCCGCCGGCTGCTGGGAGAGGCCGAGGTGGGGCGGGGCGGACCAGGCAGGGTCCCACTGGGCCGCAGCTCGCCCGGGAGGGGCGTGGGAGGCCGGAGCACGCGGCTCGCAGAAAGTTGCCCCCTGCAACCCCAAGGGGCGCTCTGCGCGGGAGGACGGGCAACCAGCGCCACCGCGCAGGGGCGAATGGGCAGGCCGCGGAGTTCCCCCAGGGGTGACACCCTTGGGAACCCGTCGTGCCAATTCTGACACGGCCTCTCGGAGCCAGGCCAGTCCCCCTAAAAGTGCCAACCCAGCACCTGCAACCAGAGCCAACGCCTGGACGTGATGGTAAAACTTGTTAAAATGTGACACGTAGTCCGGATGAAATCTAGCTAAAAGTAATCACCCTTTCGCTGTTAACAGAGCATATATTTCAATTTATACCTTTTGAAATCTCAGCTTTTTCCTGGCCATAAATCTGTTCTTGGCAGTGTACATTTTATATTCTGTACATATGCTGTAGTGACTTGTAAAGGAGTTTTTAACATGCTAATAAATTTCCCCAATAAAATATTTTTTAGACGTTTTAATTGAGGAAGGTCTACATAAGGCATGTCGATGCTATAATATAAAGGTTGTCACCTGTTCACACTAAAGAAGTACATTTAATCATATGATCACTAATACTCATGCATATTAAAATTCCCATCAACAACTGCCTTCTGAGAAAAAGGAAAGTTGTGTTCCTAAATCAAAAGTGAAACTTTGCAAACATAAAATTGATGAGATACAATGTGCACTGTACACCAAAATGAAGGCTAGGATGCTAATTCCTCCAGTTTATCCTTATATGAACTTCTGGTGGAAAAATTAGACAATTTTTTTTCCCCTCTAGGATCCTGAACTTTATCGTCCATGTTTTTTAACCCTCATTTATATTTTCTATATCCTGTTTCTCTGGCTGCATTCTTAGTAACTTCAGTTCTGCCTTTTGACTCAATAATTACTTTGTAGATGGTTAATTCGTTTTTTAACCCATCTATGGCAGGCAGATTAGCCGTCCCCAATGATGTCCATGTCCTAAACCTGGAACCTGTGAATATGACAAAGGAGAACTAAGGTTGCAGATGAATTTCAAGTTGCTAATTAGCTGACCTCGAGATAGGGAAATTATCCCGGATTACTGAGGTGGGCCCAATGTAAGCACAAGGGTCCTAATAAGTGGAAGAAGTAGGCAGAAGAGAGAGACAGAGAGATGACAACCTGAGAAGGTCTATATTGCTGGCTCTGAAGATGGAGGGACGGGACTATACGCCATAGAATGCAGGTAGCTGCAAAAGGCAAGGAAATGGACTCTTCCTTAGGCCTTCCAGAAGGAATGCAATCCTGCTGACACTTTGATTTTAGCCCAGTGAGACCCGTTTTGGAATTCTGACCTCCAGAACCATAAGATAATACATTGTGTTATTTTAAGACACTAAATTTGTGATAATGTGTTATAGCAACAATGGGAAATTAATATACTATCTGTTTAAGTTCTCAATTTTAACAATAATATATTAAGATTTTCGGGTTCTATTTATAGTTTTCTTGGTCATTTTTAATAGTCTCTGACCTTTGCTGATTCCATCATTTAAAAAATATTTCAGGCCGGGCGCGGTGGCTCACGCCTGTAATCCTAGCTCTCTGGGAGGCCGAGGCGGGCGGATTGTTTGAGCTCAGGAGTTCAAGACCAGCCTGAGCAAGAGCGAGACCCCGCCTCTACTAAAAATAGAAAGAAATTAATCGGATAACTAAAAATATATAGAAAAAATTAGCCGGGTATGGTGGCGCATGCCTGTAGTCCCAGCTACTCGGGAGGCTGAGGCAGTAGTAGGATCACTTGAGCCCAGGAGTTTGAGGTTGCTGTGAGCTAGGCTGACGCCATGGCACTCATTCTAGCCAGGGCAACAGAGTGAGACTTTGTCTCAAAAAAAAAAAAAAAAATTTCATACACGGTTATTTTTGGTTTGTTTTTAAACGTTTTATTTTGAGTTCACTGTAAATTCACATGCAGTTGTAAGAAATAATGCAGAGAGATCCATGTACCCTTAATCCAATTTTCCCCAATGGTAACATCTTGCAAAGCTATAGTATAATATTACAACCAGGACATGAATATTAATACAGTCAAGATACAAACCATCTCCATCACCACAAAGATCCCTCATGCTGCCCTTTATACCACCTCACCCCCTCCTTAACCCCTGACAACCACTAATCTGTTATCCATTTCTATAATTTTTCCTTTCAATAATGTTATGTAAATCGAATCAGACATTATATAACATTTTGGGCTATATTTTTTTCACTCAGCATAATTCCCTGAAGATTTATGCAGGTTGTTGCGTGTATCAATAGTTCTTTCCTTTTTATTACTAAGCAGTATTGCATGGTATGGATTACCACAGTTTGTTTAAGCGTTCATGTGTTGAAGGCCATCTGGGTTGTTTCCAGTTTGGGGCTATTATAAATAAAACTGCTATACACATTCAAGTATGAGTTTATGTGTGAATGTAAGTTTTCATTTCCCTGAGATAAATTCCCAGGAGTGCAACTGCTAGGTCAGTTTCTTAAGAAACTGCCAAACTATTTTCCAGAGTGACTGTACCATTTTACATTCCCACTAGCAATGTATGAGCAATCCAGTTTCATAACACACTCACCAGCATTTGGTGCTGTCACAGTTTTTTATTTTAGCAATTCTGATAGATGTATAGTACTAGCGATACATAATTGGGGTTTTACTTTGCTATTAATGTTGAACATCTTTTCATGTGCTTGTTTGCCACCTCTATCTCCTCTTGGGTGAAATGTATCTTCATGTCTCTTCTTCATTTTCTAATTGAATTTTTTGCTTTGTAGCTGTTGATGTTGAATTCTATATTTGATTTGCAAATATTTTCTCCCATTCCTAGCTTGTCCTTTTATTCTTTTATTAGGGTCTTTACCAGAACAAATGTTTTTAATTTTGATGAAGTCCAATTTACCATTTCTTCCTTTTATGGACCATGCTTTTGGTGTCATATCTAAGAACTCTTTGCCAAGCCCTAGATCACAAAGATTTTTTTACTATGTTTTTTCTTTTTAACCAAAAGTTTTATAGTTGTATGTCAGACATTTAAGCCCGTGATCCACTTTGAGGTAATTTTTATATAAGGTGTGATACTTAGTCAGGTTAATTTTCTTCTTTTATTTTTTCTTTTGCCTATGGATATCCAATAGCTGCTTCAACACCATTCATTGAAAAGGCTGTTTCTTCTGTTAAACTTCCTTTGCACCTTTGCCAAAAATCAGTTGAGTATATTTGTGTTGGTCTATTTCTGGGTTCTCTGTTCTGTTCCATTGATCTATGTGTCTATCCCTTTGGAAATAATAGACAGTCTTAAAATTGGGTAGAATGATTCCTCTCATTATATTCTTCTTTTTCAAAATTGTTTTACCTACTGTAGTTCCCTTGATTTTCCATATAAATTTTAGAAAAATAATCATGCTGGGATTTTGATAGAAATTTTGTTAAACTTTTATATTAATTTAGGGGAGAATTGACATCTTAACTATTGGAAGTTGAGTCTTCCAATCCATGAACATTGTATGCCTTTCCATTTATTTAGATTTTCTTTGATTTCTTTCATCAGTGTTTTATAGTTGTCAGCTTACAAGTCCTGCACATGTTTTGTACAAGTTACACTTAAGTATTTCCCCCTTTTTTTTTTAAAGTGATTGTATATATTGCTGGTAGGAATGTAAAATGGTTCAGCCAATAGGGGAAACAGTTTGGGGATTCCTCAAAAAGTTAAATGTAGAATTACCATATGAGCTAGGTATGACTCCATAATAATTGAAAAGAGATACTCAAATATATGTACACAAATGTTCATAATGGCACTATTCACAATGGCCAAAGGGTGAAAACATTCCAAATGTCCATCAATGGATGAATGGATAAACAAATTGTGGTATACTCACATGACAGAATATTATTCAATCCTAAAAAGGAATGAAGTACTGATACATGCAACAGTGTGGATGAACTTTGAAGACATTAAGCTAAGTGAGAGAAGCCATACAAAAGATCACATATTTTATGGTTCCATTCATATTAAATATATAGAATACCTAAATCCACATAGACAGAAAGCTTAGTGGTGGTTTCCAGGGGCTTAAAGGAGGGAGAAATGAGCAGTAACTGCTTAATAGGTATGTGGTTTTCTTTGGAAATGATGAAAATGTTTTTGTAGTAGATAGAGGTAGTGGGTGCATACATTGTGAATGTATTAAATGTCACTATATTGTTCACTTTAAAATGGTGACATTTTGGTTTATAAATTTCATCTCATAAATAAATTTACAGTTCAAAGAAGCAATTGTAAATGGTATTGCATTTTAATTTCAATGTCCATTTCTAGAATATAGGTATACCACTGATTTTTGTATGTTTCTGTTTTATCCTGTGACCTGGCTGATTACCTTATTGATTCTAGATTTTTTTTAGATTCCTTGGGGGATTTTCTACATAGATAATCATGTCATTTGTATATAGGGATGGTTTCATTAATTCCTTTCTGATTTATATGTGTTTCTTTTCCTTTTCTTTTTTTATGGCATTGGTTAGAACTTCCAGCACTATTTTGAATAAGAAAGGTGAGAGCAGACATCCTTGCCTTGTTCCTAATGTTAGGCAGAAAGCATTCAGTCTTTTACTGTTAAGTTTAATGTTAGCTGTAGATATTTTGTAGATCCTCTTAATCAAGTTGTTGAAGTTCCCCTCTGTTCCGATTTTTCTCAGAATATTTATCACGAATGGGTGAATTATGCCAAATGTTTTTTCTGCATCAATTGACACGACCATATAACTTTTCTTCTTTAGCTTATTAATACATTGGCTTACTTTGATTGATTTTCAATATTGAATCAACATTGCAGGTGTGGAATGAACTCCACTTGATCATAGTGTGTAATTCTTTTTATGTCCTGCTGAATTCTTTGCTAATATCTTGTTAAGGATTTTTGCATCTGTATTAATGAGTGATATTGGTCTGTAGGCTTATTTATTTATTTATTGTATTGTCTTTGTCTGGTTTTGGTATTAGGTAATACTACCTTCATAAAATGAATTGGTAAGGGCTACTACATGCCCCTCTCTGTCTCTGGTTATTTTCTTTGCTCTGAAATCGATTTATTTAGTATTTATATAGCCACTTATTTTTTACTTTGATTGTTTGCATCATATATCTTTTTCCATCATTTTACTTTCAAACTGCTTATATTATTATATTTCAAATAAGTTTCTTGTAGCCAGCATAATGTTAGGTCATATTTTTAGTCCACTCTACCAATTTCTTTCAATTTGCATATTTAGACCATTTATATTTAATGTAATTATTGATATGTTAGGGCTTAAGGCTGCCATTTCATTTTTTGTTTTCTGCTTTTTCTGTTTTTCACTTTTCTGTTTTCCTTTTCCTGCTTTCCTGTGGATTACTTGAACATTTTTTTGGAATTCCATTTTGATTTATTTGTGGTGTTTTGAGTGTATCTCTTGTATACCTTTTTTAGTGATTGCTCTAGCAACTAGATATACATAATTGTTCAGTCTACTGGTGTCATCATTTTACCAGTTCAAATAAAGTGTAGAAACCTTACCTCCCTTTACTCTCTTTTTATAATTATTTTAAATATTACCTCTACATATATTTAAAACCACATAAGGCAGTGTTATAATTTCTGCTTCAACAATCAAACATAATTAAGGAAATGCAAGAGAAAGAACATCTATTATTAATATATTTAGCCATATTTTTGCTTACCATGATATTTTTTCCTTTCTGATTTTCTAAGGTTCCCATTTTTATCATTTCCTTCCTGTTTAGAGAACTTCCTTCAGTCATTCTTTTAGGGTAAGGCTGCTGGCAACAAATTTTCTTCATTCTCCTTCATCTGAGAATGTCTTGATTTTCCCTTCATTCTCAAAGGCTATTTTATCTGGATTCTGGGTTGACAGTTATTTTGTTTCAGCAGCTGAAAAATGTGCCATTTCCTTCAGGCCTCCATGGTTTTGATAAGAAATCTGTTGTTTGAATTGTTTTCTTCCTATAGGTAAGGAGTCATATATCACTGCTCTCAAGGATTTTTCTTTATCTTTAGTTTTCATAAGTTTGACTGTCAGGTGTATTGGTGTAGATTTCTTTAAGTTTATATTTGGGGTTCACTCAGTTTCTTGAATCTCTAGGTTTATGTCTTTTGCCAATTTAGGATGTTTTAGTCATTACTTCAACCTGCTCTTGCTCTTCTCTTGAGACTACCATGACACAAGTGTTAGATCTTCTATTATAGTGCCACAGGTCTATAGTTTTTTTGTTTTGTTTTGTTTTTCTGCAGTCTGTTTTCTGTTGTTCAGATTGGGTAATTTCTATTGTTCTATCTTCCAGTTCATGGATTCTTTCCTTTGTCCCCTCCATTCTGCTGTGGAGCCCATTTATTGAGTCTTTAATTTCAGTTACCGTATTTTCAGTTCAAAAATTTTCATTTGGTTGTTCTTTATCTCTTCTGTTTCTTTCCTGAGACTTTCCATATTTTCATTTATTTCAGGCATGTTATTAATTGCTCAGTGAAGTATTTTTATGATGGCTGCTTTAAAATCTTTGTCAGATAATTCTAATATATCTGTCTTCTCAGATTTGACATCTATTGATTGTCTTTTTACATGTAGTTTGAGATTCTCCTGGTTATTGGAATGAGTGATTTTTCTAGTGAAACCTGAACATTTTAGAGATTGTGAGACTCTAAATCTTATTTAAACTATATTTTAGCTGGTTTACTCTGAAACCACTTCAGCAGGGGAAAGTGAGAGGTACTGCTACAATACTGCCAAGTAGGTGTAGAAGTTCAGGTTCCCCATGTAGTCTCTGTTGTCAGCCAAGGGGAGGGTGCATCTGGTTACTGCTGAAGGCAGGGGGTGGGGTAGGAGTTGTATTTAATAATTCTCCATTAGGCCTCCACTGATACCTCCTTGGCTGGTAGGTATAGGAATACCTTGTAACTGCTCCCCACATGGCCTCCACTGACACCACAGGGAAGGATGGCTTGGTTACCACTGGGAAATAGTGAAAGTCCTGATATTCCACTTGGCCTGATACCACCCCAGTAGGAAGGGCAAAGGGCACCATTACTGCAAGATAGGGGTTTAAGTCCAGGCTTCCCACATAGTTTCCACTGACAACTTGAGGGAAGGAGGCTTGTTACTACGAGGAGGCTCCCTACGTGGCCTTTTTTGACACTACTGTGGGGTTAGGGTGCCTTGTTACAGCCTGGTGAGTATCGAAGTCTAGGCTCCCCTCTTGGTCTTTGATGGCATGAGTAGAGGCAAGGGTCCACAATATTTTTCTGTGGTGTAACTAGAGTACAGCGTTTATTCTTTAAAGGTTTTCTGTCTTGCCAAACTGTCCTTTCCCTAGTCCTTTGACTAGAGAAAGTCGGCTTTTCTTGTTTTGTGTATATGTGCCTGTGCTCACTGGTGCTTTCAAGTTGTTGGCTTCTTCAGCTACAAGTATGAGATGTATGAGGCAAAAGAAAACCCAGGGAATTCAACACCATGTTGTGCCTTGGGTCCTGAGTCCTGGGCTGGCCTGTCCTCCCTCCACCTTTTAGTCTTCTTCTGTTTATTTTATATATAATGTTCAGGGATTTTAGTTGTACTTAACTAGAGGAATAAGGAAACATATGTCTACTCTATCTTCATAGAAGTCAAGGTCTCCATACATATTTATTTTGTGTTCTTTTGGATAATTTCAGTATCTTAAAACTTTGGGGATCTAAATTTGTTTTTATTTATATATTGTTTTTTATGCACCTTCTTCCTGAGATGGGTTAAATTTTTTTCTGTTCTCACTCATGATACATTGTCTTCCTTATTATCTTTCAAATTTTTAAGGGAAATCCTGAAGACCTAAATTAGGATTGCTTTCTCCAGAGAGGATTTGCTTCTGTTTTTGCTGGGAACCACTGGGGGTACCAATTGGAGACCATTTTATTCCTCTTCGAGGGCCCTGGCTTCATACAGAATTCTCCTGTTCAGTTTTCCTGTTCTGTAGCAGGAAGCTCCAGGGTTAGTAGTCCAATTCTAGGGCTATTATTGGCATTTATACCCAAAGACATCAAGATCATTTGTTTACCAGTACTGTTTGTCCTTTCAGCTCACAGTTCTTCTTCCTTCTTTCTTTTTGTGGGGGAGGGGTTGGTTCACCTTGAAGATTTTCCTCATTTTATTGCAAGTCCAGAAATGCTTTTCGAAAACTGTTTGTTATAGTTGATCCAGGATCTGGCGGTATTGTGGTTTCAAGGGCCAAATTCACTGGTAGAAAGGGAAACTCCTTATATATGTTATCTGTATTTCAAGTATTATCTTGAAAACTAGAAAAACAGTATTCCTCATGATTACCGGATTTTTGTTACAAGGACAGACATGAAGATTTTTATTGTTAGCATTTTAAATTCCTTAAGAGTTGCCATTTTAGTTAAGTGAGAAATTAGAATAATATTCCATTCTTAGTACCTACAGCAAAACTGAGCCTTGCTCACTATATTACCTTAAGTGGGTTCTAGAAAGACATAAGAAAGACAAACTTGGTCTTTCTCAGGAGTTAAGAACTAAGAGAAAACTAGAATATTAGAGGGTATAGGAAAATGGTGAGTTGTGGCAGCCATGACACATGGGCCAAATCCTTTAATAAAGGATCCCTTTTAATAAGGAGATTTGTTCTGTGAAGTTTGGATTTGGTCGAGGGGGCCATACTTGGGGATCTGGAGGGCCACATGTGGCCTTGATGCCACAGGTTCCCCATCCCTGGATGGCTCAGCCTCACTACAGAATTGCAACTGTAGCCTGAAAACTCCTTTTGTCATTTTTCCCAAGAGAACAAAACAAACTTTTATTTTATGCTCCTGTAGCTAGTTCACTCACATTCCAGTTCGGAAGGTACAGCTCACTGCATTTCATAGAGACGTAAGTGAATTTTTGAGAGCCAGTATTGCTTTATTCATGACTCTTCTTTCCTCTATTTATTCAGAAAATAAATTTAAGAAGGCCACCGTTTCTTGATAAGCCAACAATCAAACTTCAGCTGCCCACCCCTCAGATTTTCCCTTCATAATCTTGACTCTTCTACTTTAAAATCTTATTCCAAGGATGACCCTGTATAAACTTAATTCTTCAATAAAAACAATAATGATTTTAATACTTACACTCTGCCACATTCTGTTCTAAGCTTATTCCATATGTTTATTCATTTCATCTTCAAAACAATCCTAAGATATAGGTGTTTTAATATCCTTACCTTACAGTTGAGAAAACTGAGGCACAGAGAAACAACCTAAAGTCTCACAGTTAGAAATTGGTGGCACTGACAATTGATCATAGGCTATTTGGCTCCAGAGTCTATACAATACCATTCTAGTATAGACTCTATATGGCCAAGACCAGACCCTGTATGTGTGATGATTTGGGTCTAACAACATAATGAAATGGAGTATTTTAGTAGGGAAAATAGGTTAAACCACAAATACATTTATTCCTCTAAAAACAGTATGCCATCTTTCTAATTTTCAAAATTTTATTATCAACCATCTCTGCAGTTTGCTTACTCTTATTAAGCTGATAAAAAAAATCCCATTAGCTCAAACATTCATGTCAAGAAAAAAATTAAATTTAATTTAAAAATATATATATATTAAAAAAAAAATCACACACAGAGCAGAGCAATTCACCAGCACCATCATCAAGCAAGCTGCAAATCTACCCTTTGCCAGAGAGCAAGAAGACACTTAAGATCTATTCAAGAAAATAGCTTTAGTGTTTACAGAAGGTGTACTACATCGATTTGTCACGCATTCCAGGGCCTCATAGCCCCCTTTCCAATTGTCTAACTCCTAATCCAGTTTCCTTTTATAGTCTGGAAACAAGGAATTACCCAAGTGAGATAGCCTTTCAGAGCACTGATGAAAATGGATTAAACATGGAGATATCCCCATCCCTGTTCTCAAAAGTTAAAAATATTTTATATTAGCACAGAGAGAGAATATCCTTAGATAAAGTCTGTTGTATTCTAATGGGTTTGTGTTTCCCCCTTTTTGATAATATCTTCAATTTCTTCTGAGACCTTTCCTTTATAGTCATTTGGTTCTATTGCTTTTAACTTCTCTTGATACTCCAATGGCAAACCATTTTCTTTTGCACCCATGCAAATAACCTAGAAATGGATAAAACAAATTAGAAAAAAAAAAACCTGTTCATTAGGAACATAATTTAATTTAGCATACCACAGTTTTATTTGCATTGTCAGAGTATGAAATATTAGCTTTCACATAACTCTAGAATAAACAATTATAGAACAAAATACAGTCATTCCTCTCACACTGAGCATGAATATGTAGGGAGTTTTCAAAGCCACATAAAGCATCCTCCTGGAATATCAATTTTACTCAATATGATTCAAAATATTTTTATATTAAAGACAAAAATATCTTATTATATAAAATTTGCATGACCTTTTAAGAAAAAAATATCATTCTTCCAAAAAACTTAAAGTTTATAGGGACAGTTTGGGTTTCAATCCCAGATTCTGCTCTTGCTCTGAATCAGACATGGAGGAATAAATGGTAATTGGGTCCAAGTGGCACTTTCAAGATCCATAGCAGGCTAATTTCTCTAGGCTTTATACCAGAAAATTCCAGATGAGGCCCAGGAACTGGGTTACCCACTACAGGTGCCATGTCCTGATTGGGCCTGACAAGTACCTAAGTTTGGGTTTCTGAAAAGGGATGTTGGGGTCCCTGTCCAACATTCTTATCTTGTGCTTACAGGAGTGGTTTCCGTGATTCTGAAAGGCAGTGTGACTTATCTTTCTCCATCTAGGGATGGAAAACATTTCAGCAGTAGGAAATATATTTCTTCCCCATAAAAATGAATTTTGATATTCATAAAATACTGTTTATGGAAAAGAAAATATTATAAAAGCATATATATAGACTAAATCTATTAAACATATATTTGTTCTTTTCTACTTTAAGAAAGAAAATACATGTCTAGAATTCTGATTCATGTAAATTTCTAAAAGCTTTTTTTTAATTTAAGATTTTTTTTGTTTGTTTGTTTGTTTTTTAAGAGACAGGGTTGGCTGGGCGCGGTGGCTCACGCCTGTAATCCTAGCTCTCTGGGAGGCCGAGGCGGGCGGATTGTTTGAGCTCAGGAGTTCAAGACCAGCCTGAGCAAGAGCGAGACCCCGTCTCTACTAAAAATAGAAAGAAATTAATTGGACAACTAAAAATATATAGAAAAAATTAGCCGGGCATGGTAGCGCATGCCTGTAATCCCAGCTACTCGGGAGGCTGAGGCAGGAGGATCACTTGAGCCCAGGAGTTTGAGGTTGCTGTGAGCTAGGCTGACGCCACGGCACTCTAGCCGGGGCAACACAGTGAGACTCTGTCTCAAAAAAAAAAAAAAAAAAAGAGACAGGGTCTTTTTCTGTTGCCCAGGCTGGAGTACAGTGGTGTGATCATAGCTCGCTGTAACCTTGAACTCCTGGGTTCAAGCAATACTCCTGCCTCGGCCTCCCAAAATAATGGGATTATAGGTGTCAGCCACCATGTCCAGCCTCTAAAAGTTTTTTTTTTTAATAAACAGGGTTTTATTAATATAATTCTATCATTACACATAAATCTGAACAGTATTTTTGAATTTGTACTTTAGGTAAATACCTATTGTTTCTGTCCTTAAAAACATTTTGATTAAAATGATTTAGTCATGTGGAATTTAAAACACACAAAGCCTTTTAAAAACAAGATATTCTTTATTTTATCTCAGTGAAAATTAAAAAGTAATTGTAGAAAGTCTTTGCAAATAGCTTACCTTTTTATACTGCGGTGACGGAGGAGCACTCTCATAATTTGTCATCAGATAACTTCGACAGGTTATTTCTCTTCCTTCTTGAGTTGTAACCTTAACTTCTATTACAACATATGTTCCACTTTTAACCCCTTCTTGCCTGAAACCAGAACAGCCCAATTTTAACCATATTTGACCTAGCCAATTTAGTTTACTGGGTAAGGTCTTTTAGTCAGATAAAGGAGGTATAGCATTAAAAATCTAACTATATGTGGACATACTTGTTCCCTTTGTATTTTGGGATATAGTAGAACATAAAAATACCACCATATCAAATGTAAGTTTAGCATTTCAATTAGAAAGTCTGAGACTTAATATTACTTGGTATATTCCTAACACAACTATCCATCCTGTCTGGAAACATGCTTCAGTATAGTTATTTCCATCTTTATACCCCGAAACATTGTTCTTCAGGCTACAAAAATAGACTATGTGTTCTGACGGCAAGAGAACATCCACCCAGAGAAAAGTAGAGAAGATGGTTCATTCTTGTTCACAAGTGAGGTAAAAGTATAAGGCGTTTGCTCTTCTCAAGGCCTTCTCTTTTCTGCCAACTTTCTGTGTAGGAAATACTCTGCCACACAACTCTGAGAGTTCTAGATATAAAAAGTATCAATGCATCTCTAACATGTTATTAAATGCTTTTACAATTTATTACTTATTTACTGATCCAACTGCCATCTTAAATAATTGTTCTTTAAAAACTTAAAGGGTTTTTAAAATCAATAAAAATACATAACAATTACAAAAATCTTTATGCCTTTTAACAATATGAAACTATAAAGAGAAATTTTTGTAAAAGACAGATAAAACAAAAATTAAGGACTTTGATCTTTTACATAAGAGATTACAAACATCCTCCCAAATCTCAATAAGAAAGTGTGACCTTTCTAGACTTTTTAGCAAACTCACATGATTATACCTTTTACGTTGACTCTAAAGTGTCAAGAATATGTCTATAATATATGGTTTTGAAAACTAACACACATATACACATTCTTGCATATAATCCACTTTCTGAATTAGTTATTTTTTAACTTATAATTAGAAGCTACCTACTCATCCAGAGAATTTAAATTGCTTTTGTTCATTTTCCATACTACTCCCCACACTTCATCGCCAGGACTTTGAAAAATGGTGGCTATACCTCCATGCCAAGTTGGACTTGTTTTGCCTTGGGAATTGCCAAAGTCAAGCTTAAAATCCTACAAAGGAAATCAAAGTGATATGATCAATATCCACTTGAACCCCGATTTCCCTCCTCAAAATAAAAAGGATTTACCTTGAACTCCACGCAATTAAAACATTCAATAAACTGTGAGTTCCTTCTATGCGTAAGAAGCTGTAGAAAATATAGAATTAAACAAACAAGGACCCATATCTCAAGGACTATGTATTTTTAAATATTTTTCTTTAAAGTGAAACAAACAGTGAATATGTACAGACACCTTAATAAAAACAAAAGGCTTAAGGCAAAAAAAAAAAAAAAAAATCCCATAACCCCAATGCCTTAACACAATTGCTTTCATTTTTGCAAATTACTTCCTAGTCTTCTTACATATGCATATTTTTACTCAGAGACAAGCTGGGTGATGGCTATATGGCGGTTATAATATTCTCTCTACTTTTATGTCTGTAGAGTATCCTACCAGCATATATCACTGTATTTGCCCTAAGGGAGGTAGCATTTGAGGATGGGTGATTTGTATACTTATGAACATTAATATTCATGAATTATACTAATTTAACTACAATAATAAGAGCAGCTAACACTTACTGAAAAATAATTGGGTGTGATATACTGCGCTATTAGCATTATATGGACTATCTCTTTATCCTGCTAGAAACTTTATTATACCCATTTTACAGCAAGAAAAACAGGCTTGGAAAGATTAAGCAACTTGCCTAAAGGTCTCACAACTAATGAATAATGGAACCAGGTTTCTAGTTTAGCTTCTTTCCTTGCAGAAGTGGGCAATAAGGGATAGAGTCCGGGGAATATTATAAATCCTTACTTGGCTTGTTTGGTCTAGGAAGCTTTCCATCCTTTTGGATCTTAGTTTCCTTATTAGTAAAATAAAAAAAAGTTGTACTAAATGATAACTCTAAGGTCCTTTCCAGGTTTACATTTTATCCCTCTCACTTATATCTTCTCAAAAACCTTGTCAAATATTCAGGAATAAAATAGGTTTGAGTGACCATTACCTTCAGCCAGCATATTGGATGTTCTAGGACCAAGTATCCCTGGCAGAACATCAGTAGATCTGATAAAGTTACAACCCACACCAGGGACAGGTTGTCTGTTGCTAAAGTCAACAGACAGTTTTCATTACTTATCGTGCTCCACCTCTCAGCTGCTGGTGACATAGATAACTACCCTCTCTTGGTCTGCCTCTTTCCTGACTTTCAGGCTGTCCCCTGATCTCAATTTCTTTTGCCAACTCCCCCCTGCTACCTTATCTTGAAATATTGGTTTCTCAGGACTTAGTCTGGGCCATTTTCTCTATTCATTTTGTAATTTGCCCAAGATAATCTCATTTTGCCTCCAGTGGCTTCAAATACCATCTAATACTCCGATCATCTTTAAACCAGCCCAGATTTCTCTTCTGAGCTTCAAAAGTGCTTATTAGAATAGGGCCTAGCACACAGTAAGTACTTAATAATTGTTCACTGATATTTTTCTGTTCACTTGACTATCTAGCAAGAATTT
This sequence comes from Propithecus coquereli, assembly GCF_000956105.1. Taxonomy (NCBI): domain Eukaryota; kingdom Metazoa; phylum Chordata; class Mammalia; order Primates; family Indriidae; genus Propithecus; species Propithecus coquereli. The sequence continues at coordinate 6,686,717 of NW_012140080.1, forward strand.
CAAATTCAAGATGTTCAAAGTGAACTTACAATTTTTCACTCTAAAACTGGATTTGCTTCTTCTCTCTGTAAACATTACCATCATCTACCTTGTGCCAAAAACGTGAGTCATCCTTGATATTGCCTTCACACTTAATCACCAAGCTTTCACAATGGCACCTCCTAATATCTCTCAAATCCATCTACCGTCCCCTGCCACCACCTAGTATAAGGGCCATTATCTTTAACATGAATTGCCACAAAAACTTCCTGACTGGGTTGCCCATATCCACTCTCGCCCCCTTTCAAATCCATTTTCCATAGTGACCAGAATCAGCTTTCAAAGATGTACATCTGATATTTCATTTGCTTCAGTTCTGCAATGGGTCTTCTCATTGCTTTTGAGATAAAGTCCAAAGTCTTATTTGGCCTCTGTGGTCCTGTAAGATGTGGCCCTTCCCTGTCTCTCCAGTCTTCATGCCACATCCCCTTTCCACAATGGCTAGAAGATCTAGCTTCCTCTTTCCTCAGATCCTTTGCAGATGCTATTCCCTGTTTTGTTTACTCCTCTGTTATTCAGGTCTCAGCTTAAAAGTCTCATTTTCAGGGAGGGTTTTTCCTGAATATCCTGATTGGGTCAGGTCCCTGGGTCATATACCCCGTTGCACCTTGCATAGCTCCTTTTTAAGAATGACCATACCTGTAACTAAATAATCATTTGTGTGCTATCTCTTCCCCCTTCCCTGACTATAAGCATTTGAACTCTCTTTCTATGTTTAGGAAATTCCCTACCTTACAAGTTTGGGGATAGGGAGTACCAAAGCCTCACTCCCATTTTTGAAGCTTCAAAGGCCAGAAATTGGTTCTTGTTTGCAGTCAGGGCATGGGTACATGGCCAAGACTTAGCAATCAGGACCCTCTGGGCTTTGAATTAGAAGCTAATGCCCAAGGACAGCAGGCACTCTACCTTGGTGGTAGCGGACACATCTGGGTTTCAGGAACTGCAGGGATATAGTACAGTGGCAGGCAGAGTTCAGCGCAGGTGGTGCTGGTGATGCACAATACAGCATCCGTGTTTACCAAGCTCAACAGTGGTGCAGCAGAGGCTCCGTGGGCTGGTTCTGCTGTGCGATGCTGGCTGTGTTACGGTCGCTGCGCCTCCCTTTATGCCTGCCTGTTTTGTCAGCTTTGTACTCCTGCCTTCCTGGTCATTCTGTGAGCTATCCAATAAGCTTTCAACACATTCTTTTTTTCTTTTTTCTGCTTAAATCAGCCAGTTTCTGTTGCTTGCAACTAAGAACTCTGACGAGGTTAGCAGAGATCATGTGTGTCCAGTTCAACGCTGTCAAAAGGTTTTGTACATAATCCGTCTGCACATCTCTTCTATAGCCTGGGAGGGCCTCAAAACAGCAACTTTACTCAATCATCTTTGTATCCTCAGTGTTACGTGCCAGAAGAATATGTACTAAATGAATGACGGTATGGGACCCAAGAGCAATGATTTATGGCTGGTTATGGTTCATCCAGCCGCTTGACCTAACTAAGCACTGCCATTACTATGGATAAGACACAGGTCCAGCTTTCAGGACCTCTCAGATCAGGAGGGAAAGACAGGTAAACAGAGTTTTACAATGCCAGGTGACAAGTCCTGTAACAAAGGTATCTACAGAACAGAAAGCAACTAATTCTCTGACTCGGGTCGGGGAAGGCTTCTCAGATGTACCAATGAATGGGACCTGTGAAGATGCTCCTAAGTTAGTGGACAAGAGAGAGGCGGCCAAATCTGTGCAGAACGAGCCGCAGGTGGACGCGTCAGGAGGGGGAAAGCTCCGGGCAGCCTGGGAGGGCACCGTGGCCTGCCCGGGTAGCACAGTTCAGCAGGGGTCAGGAATGGGGAAGTGAGAACAGTGGAGGTGGTGGACTCGCCAAGGAGGCGGAAGCCCTAGCACCAAGAACCCTGGGGTACTCTCGCCAGGAAGAACTGCATTCCTGGCCCATTCCGCCCACGCGTGCCCCCGAGGACGTGACTTCTGGGAATCCCGGCCCCGTCCTGTGTACGACGGGCACGACGACGCAGGGGCCGGCGGGGGACACTCACCTTCAGGCGGGCCACGCAGCAGAACGCGGCCGAGGGGTTTCGGAGGTGGATCCTCTCCGTCAGCAGGTTGCTTCCATAGGCGAAGTACAAAAAAGTCTCCTCCTCCTGACCTCGGCCGTCCTCGAAGCCCGAATTCGCCATGTCCCGCACAGCCCTGGGGTCCGTAGCAGAGGTGTGAGGAGCGGACTGCGAGCGCAGCCCAGTGACAGCCGCACCGGCACCTCGGGGTTAGAGGACCGGCGGGAAGCTTGGGCCGGGTCAGTCGGAAGCCAGCGCTCTTCTGATTGGCTTCCAGCACCCACCGACGTGAGTCGCCCCCTTTGATTGGCCAAGCCTCACTATCTCCTCCGTTGAGACTTTGAAACTCTCTGTCCTGAGGCAACCCTGGACTGATTCCTCATTGAACACGCTGCTCTGATGTCCCGCCCCCTTGCTCACGATTCCCTCTGATTGGCTAGTGGGCGGGCACTACGCGGCGGCGGGTCAGGTCCAATGGGTGGGCTCTGGCTGAGGGTTGCTGTGCACGGCTGGTTTCTGCCCTTTGGACTGCGCGCGTGTGGTTCTTTGGTGGTTTCTGCGCTTTAGGGAGCTCTGGTCGGATCTGAGGCGAAACAGCGGCCCTGGCTACGCCCGGAACGGTTCTCCGCTCACCCAGTAACTCGCCCCGTCCTGCTCTCCCCGGTCAAAGGAGTCGGTCCGGACGGCCAAGTCAGGAGCCGAGAATGAATAAGGACAGACTGGAATATTTTGTGGCAGAAAGTCAGGACGCATCCCCAGAAAAACGAGATCCTTTCAAAAGGACACGAGAGACAGATCGAAGTATCTATCGTTCACTGGCCAAAATTAGATTAATTTGAGTATCAAAAATAACAATGACTGCAAACTGCAAAATGATTGAAAACATTAAACATAAAAAAGTCATTTCCCCAAAAAGAGTAATCCAAATTTTTTTTTAAAAAAAATTTTAATCTCATTTGCCACACTATTGGTGATGACTATTACACCAACGCTATATTCTGAAAAGTGGTAACTTAAGAAAATAAATTAAACGTTTATTCTGCCTTTCTAGTAGCAGTTGTATTTCAAGGTAACCAAATAGCACCAGTTGATGAGGAAACAGTTCTCTTTACAAAAGTATACCAGCTAAATAATGTAAAATGAATGATAGAATTAGAAAAAAAAATCACCATTTTATAGCCCCTAATGAACTAATTAATACCAGCATCATCAAAGTAACCATTTGGTGAAAGGATGTTAGAAAACAGGATATTCACTTGGTGCCAAATTATCCCCCAGGGATCGCTGCTGGTCATCAGGGTAAAAATGTAACCACACAGGAAAATCTTGCCCCTCCCACTTTAACCCAAATCAATCTTATCACCACTAAAAGTAGACAAACCTGATATTAAGGATCTCCCAATGCGATGCAAGATGAAGCTCCAGCATCATCTATGAAGAATTGTTTCCAAAAATCTTTAACCTAAACATAATCATGCTTTTAAATTTATCTTCCTGTCTCAGGAACTGTAAGGATAGAAGAATAAAATGACATCAGGAGGAAACAATCAGAAAAACCCAGAACAAATAGTGGGACATCCTACTGAACAAATGGCTCAGTCTCTTTAAATAAGTCTGTGTCATTTTTTTTTTAAAGGCATACTGAGAAAGGGCTGTTCTATTAATAGATTAAAAGAAATTTAGGAGACGTAATAACCAAATGCATGGTTTCTCCTCAGTTGATTCTGGTTAAATAGGGCAGATATAAAAGATATCTTGGGGACTATTGAAGAAATTTGAATTTGGACTGGGGTATTAGATGATATTAGACAATTGTTATTAAGTGTGATAACGGTATTGTGCTTATGTAGAAAAATGTCTCTATTTTTAGACATGCATTCTGGCATATTTAGGAGTGAAATATTTGATACCTATATTTTTTAATAATTTAGAAATAAGAATACAGAAAGTGTTAAATGTTAGACAGAGTGATATGTATGTGGATGTTCATTATAATAGTCTATCAATTCTTTCTATATGTTTGAATATTTTCATGTTAGAAAAAGAAAAAGAAAAAAGGTGACATGGAAAGCACTTGCCATGTAGTGAGTACCCAATATGCAATCGCACTGTCATTACATAATCTGCAAATAGCAAGATCACACTTCCTCCAACCCCCCAAACATTAAGGCACAACTCGAAATACATATTTGGTCATTTCAGGGAGCAAGTTGCCTTATTGGAAAATCATGCTCTATTGCACCATAAATTTTCAAGGGCTCTACTTTGGAGCATTACCATTTAAACTGTTCTGCTTTAAAATTTTTTTAAATGTCTAAAATGTATTAATTAATTAAACAGATATTTAATTTATTTTCCTATATTCCTCGCTAATTGCTTAATTTCATTACAATTAATTCTTATCAACACTATTTTGCAAAAATTTTCTGAGGTTAAGCATTGTTTTCTTAAACACTGAAAATCTTTCCTTACTCCAAGCATTTATTATGTTTAGCTTCCCTGTGTAGACTGCAGTGTACTGACCCATGTTGGCCAGCAAGCGGCAGCGGGTAGCAAGGCTGGTTTTGTTTTTGTCTTTGTTTTTTCCCAATTTAACCAAAGCCATGTCAGTATTAGTTAACACTCACTGAGCACTTATTAAATGCCAGGCACTGGTCTAAATTCTTGCACATAGTATCTCATTTAATCCTGAAAATATCCCTATATAATAAGTACTAGTATTATCTGTGTTTTACAGTGAGGAAACTTAGGCACAATGGGTTGCCTAATTTGCCCTAGTGGTGGTTTCGGAGGTGGATCCTCTTCGTCAGCAGGTTGCTTCCATAGGCGAAGTACAAAAAAGTCTCCTCCTCCTGACCTCGGCCGTCCTCG
>NW_012140080.1:6692536-6703517 GCF_000956105.1 Propithecus coquereli
GGTTAAAAATAAATAAAAATAGAATTTTACTAGTTTTCACACCTCAGCAGATCAACTTGCTCATCCACTTGGAAGACCATTGTTGTAATCAGTTTTAGCATTTATCATTTACCACACTTCAAGAGGACACATTTGCACGTTTTGGCAAATTGGAAGCTTTGTGTCTGCTGGGGAAGGCTGTGCAGGCAAGGCCATTCAGGGGCAGTAGTACTCTAGTGGGATAGACCAAGTCCAGGTCTCATGAGTCTGTCTCTTAGCTCTGTGGGGTGAGAAATACTGTCTTGTCTGTACTGCCAGAGGGAGCAAATTCACACTAGCCAGACTCATAAGAGATGGATGAATGCCGATTTGTTGATGTACAATGAGAACTGTAACAGATAAACCAGGTACTTGTGTTCACTGATCAATGCATTTTCTCTCACTAGGAAAATAAATCCTTGTAAGTCATGAGCTTAGCATGTTTGAGCTACAACAGGAGGTCGGGTGGCTAGAGTGGAAGGAACAAGACCAGGAGCGATAGGAGATAAGGTAGAGAGAGAGTGGCCAGGTCATATCTGCCCTTGGAGGCCATGTGAAGGAGTTTGGATTTTATTCTAAGAGATCAAAAGCTATTGGGGTATTTTAGGTAGGAATATGATCTGAGTTACACTGCAACAGGGTAATTCTCGATGCTTACTGGACAATCAATCTTAAGGAGATTTTTAAAAAATGATAGTTAAGAAACGAGCAAAGAAGCTAGTGCAGAAATTTTGACCAAAGTGGATGATGGTTTTCAACTAGGTGAAACTGGAAAAAGGACTGATTTGGGATTTTTTTTTTTTTTTTTGAGACAGGGTCTTGCTCTGTTGCCCAGGCTAGAGTGCAGTGGCATCATCATAGCTCACTGCAACCTCAAACTCCTGGGATCAAGCAATCCTCCTGCCTCAGCCTCCCAAGTAGCTAGGACTACAGGCACATGCCACTCAGCTAATTTTTCTGTTTTTTGTAGAGACAGGGTCTTGCTATATTGCCCAGACTGATCTCAAACTCCTGGCTTCAAGTGATCCTCCTGCCTTGGCCTCCAAAAATGCTAGGATTACATGTGTGAGCAACCATGCCCAGCCTCTAATTTGGGATTTTTTTTTTATGGTAGAACAGACAAGACTTGGTGAGCGATTGGCCATGTGATTCCATGTTTACCAAACAACCTCCTAATTGTAATTTGCCTTCTTAGTAAATTTTCCTTCTAGAGAAGGAAGCACTGATCAGGAAACACAGGTATCTGATTTTCCTGCTAATTCTAATTTTCTTTCCTGAGATTTCGTACCTGTATCTAAGAGGGTTGGGTCACGTTTTCACTGAGCGCCTAGACTATATCTTGAAACACTCTGAGCTGGTCTCAGCCCTGTTTTGACATGTGGGCTGAGAAGTAGAGGAAGAGGATCTGAGCAACACAGAAGAAGAAAGCAGACCACAGCCAAAGCAGAGAAGGGAGGTAGAGAAAAAGTCCTGAACACATTCCAGTGCCTCCTCCAGCTGCTACCAAGACCCAGTCAAATTTCTAACTTAGGATTCACAGACACTTTCCTAAGTCTTATACTCCAGACCACACTGGTAATGAAATAAAAGATTCTTATTAAATGCATATACTTTATGTGGAAAGCAGTATATTTAATCCCAAACAATATTTTAGAGTGTATCTTCTAGCTCTCAAAGTATTTTGTTAAGCCTGCATTAAAATCAATATATATTAGTGATCTAGAATATAGAGAAATCATCATTATATATGGTCCCAGGTTATACAGGCAGTGTGAAATACATATTAACCTCCAACAACTACGAGGATGTGGAATAAACAGCTGTTGAGAAAGAATTCTATTCACTGCCTAAAACCTGAAATGAGTTACCTTTGACTCATCTCTCCTGACACCCTTTCTGCCATCAGCCAGTGAGGTGTGCGGCTACTCCCTCTGCCCCACCTTCCTCCCATTCCTGCACTCCCCACCCTCTCCCCGCCAGGTCACCTCACACTTGGATTCCAGCCACAGCTTCCCAAGGTGGTCTCTCTGACTCTGCTTTTCTGTGGGGCTGGGGGAAGAGGTGCAGGGGGTACAAGGAGAGGGTGAGAATCACTTAAGGACGGCACAGACGTGGCTTTGGGGAATGGCTTCAATTTCGGCAGAGCAAGGGGTTGATATTAGGAAATGGGAGATGAGTCTAGAAGGAAACTAGCACAGTTTATGGGAGGGCCTTCAATTTTGCATCAGAACGTTCAGACTATTTGGCAGTGGAAGGATCATGATTTTTGACTTTTGAGCGGGGGCGGGGGTCCCCTTTTGCACCTTTGGAAAATCAATCTTGTGACTGTGTTCAGGATGGCATGAGAGAGGTAGGATAGGCAGACAGCAGAGTGCTGGATACAAACAAGCTCATTGCAATAGGCAAGGTCTTAAAAGCCTGAGCCAAGGATGGAATCAAAGAGATGGAAGGGAGTAAAGACGTATCATTTAAATTTGATTTTATCGTCTCACTCCGCTTGCATCGTCTCCATGCAAGCGCTATGTTATCTGATTCTATTCTGTCTGGCCAGTCTGATTACTCAGTAGACAGTATCGGAGGCAGGGACCACACCTTCTATTTTTGTATACCTACAGTGCTTGCCACAGCATAGATGAATAATAAATATCTGCTGATCAACTGAGCCAGACTCAGAATCTCCCCTGTATCACGCAGGCTCCCAAATCCTTTTTTGTCTAGGATTTTTCCAGCTTTCCTTGATTTACTAAGAGGCACTTGTCCTTTGGTTCTGATTAAAGATTTAGAAATTTATGCTAATGCTTTAGCGTATTACAAGCACATTTTATTAGCCATGGTAGTATTCATATGTACATCTCCTGGCAGCTTATGGTCTGCCATGTACATCTCCTGGCAGCTTATGGTCTGCCACGTGGCAGGGCAACATGCCAAAATATATGGAATCAGGAATGTTCTGGGAGAAAAATGATGTATTAAAATTCCAGTAGCAAAATCTCATGATGTTTGACAGATAATCTGAATTCTTGTTTTGAGAATAACTCTGAAGAATAGTTCCAATGTAGTTTATTGTTTAGTGCTTAGTAAATGGTCTCCTTTGATATATCTATATCCATATCTCCATTTATATCTGTAACTACACACTTTGTTTTGTTTTTGTGTTTGTTTGAGGCAGGGTCTCGCTCTGTAACCCAGGCTAGAGTGTAGTGGTGCCATCATAGCTCACTATAACCTCAAACTCCTGGGCTCAAGCAATCCTCCTGCTTCAGCCACCCAAGTAGCAGGGACTACAGGTGCGTGCCACCACGCCCAGCTAATTTTTCTATTTTTTTGTAGAGATGGAGTCTCGCCATGTTGCCCATGGCTGGTCTCAAACTCTTGGCCTCAAGTGGTCCTCCTGCCTTGGCCTCCCAAAGTGCTAGGATTATAGACGTGAGCCACCGTGCTTGGCCTGTAACTATACACTTTGGAAAGGCATATACTTGTCATCAAAAAGACCACCAGGGTAGTTAAATAGTAGGAAGGAGAGATTTATTGGCGATATCAGTTTGCAAACTGAGAAGAAACGGTCTCCAGCATGTGCCAAAGGTGCTCTCTCTTCGAAGAGGGGAAGAACAGGCTGAGTTTTGTGCCTCATGAGGCCTGTATCACTCAATAGCCATATGTAATCAGCAGTTTTGGGGCAAAGCTATACATATTTATGAGGGGAGCCGAGGACATGTGCAGTGGGTAAACATGTATGTAATATACATTGCATGTTCAATCTGGGGCTGGTTTTAGCATTAAAATGAGGTGGAATTTGGCTCCTTACATCAAAAGTTGAACCATAGGACACAAAGACAGTTTGTGCCAGCCTCTGTAAGCTGGCTGGAACTGGCTTAAGGTCTGTAGCTGCTTGTGAGGAAATAATGTACGGCTGGTCCCCTGTCCAATCAGAGTCATAGTGGTCTGGGTTGTAAATAAGGCTGATAGCTCTTGTCGTTAGGGAGGTTAGAGCTGTAGGAATTTAGAAATTGCCGTGCCAGCCAGGCCCTGAAACCTGACCCATCGGTAATTTTGTTTCCTTAACCTTAGGCTAAATCTTAGTTGTAAAGGGACGTCTATTTTGGTCTCTCAGATCACAAACTAAACTATTAACGATGATTATCTGTGGAAAGGGAAATGGAATTGGAAAGGTGGGAAAAGGGGGAAGAGGTGGAACAAAAAGCTTTCATTTTAAATTCTGTGTTCTTTTGTATTATTTTGTACTTATCAGCATGTATTCTTATATTACTTTCATTATTTTAAAATACTCATACTGTTAAAATACATATATTATTAGAATTTGGAACAAAAATTCCTATCTTATGGAATTTGGGGCCAATATCTAGAGATCTAATGACAGGAGGATAAAAAGAGGGTGATGACTAAATAAATTGCCCCAAGAGAAATCAGACACAGCAAATACATTCCCAAGTAGTCCTGCCTCTCAACATATCAATCAGATAATTAGGCCAGATCAAATCAGTCTTGCTGCATGGAAAAACATAATCTCACCCTGAGAGGCCTGAAGCTACAGAACCTCCTGGTGCCTTTCTGCATGTTCCCTCTTTACCCGTTCAGATGTCAGCAAACACAAGAAGTGGAATTTTCCCTGTCTGGTTTAGAAGGCCACACTTGTGTTCTAGGACAATGACCTGCTAGATCCCACTGCCAACCTTAATAGTCACTTCTGGAAGGTTCTGGAAATACAATTTAGCAATCTAGATCTATGTCATTTACCGTAGCTATATTAGATTAAGATGTATCAATCCCAAGATTTACTACTATTAATGTTAAAGTCTGACAAACTGCATCATAGTTAATATGCTCATTTCCTCAGCTTATTATATTCACGGTATTTATAACACCTTAAATATAGTTGAAATTAAAATGGAAAAGAAAACCTTGCTGCTTGTATCTACTGCCAGTAACAGCAGTAGTAACATTTTCAACTAGAAGGTAGATTTACTTAAAGGAAAATCCCAATGTTTCCCTTGGGTATAGACCTCATTCTTTTCTTCCTAGAAAGAAATTTAAATTCAGTAAATTCTTAATATCATGTATAATAATTAGATGAGAACCAAGAGTTCTCTTAATGCCTGTCCTAAACAGAATGGCTTTGGCATGAGGCCTAGTTGAAGCATTAGGAAACATTTATGGAAAGTGATAACTATGCTTGAGTTCTCTGCTTAATTAACATACTTGGATTTCATGTTTTCAGTATGTTCAACAACATTTAATCAATTATTAACTCTTCTTAGAGACATATACTCAAATGAACAACTTTAATTAGCTATTAAAAAAAAAACTCTAGATGTTTCAAAATCTTTCCAGAACAGCTGTCCTAATGCTGGTATCAACCTTTTTATTATTATTATTATTTCCTTCCTTCACATGAATATAACACCTCCCAATAATAGAGCTACCAAAAGGCATCTCTACTTACCGTCTTTGTTAAACTTTGTTGGCTGAAAAGACAACAGAAACTCTGTATACCTGAGTAACAGAAACTAAATGGCTCACTAAAGATGAACAGAAATTCACGGTAGAAATAGGTATGTTTTGTGTGTAGAAAAGAAACTTGCTTCAGCAAGTCGTTCTCTAAGCTTCCCGAGGGCAATGCATTTTATATGCGTCTTTTTCCAAATGCATTAAAATTATGTCTCAAGCTAGCTAAATCATATGAACTCTTGATTTGCCTTAGGATGCCACAAAATTATAGTGGCAAACTTTATTTCTGTACCCGGCAATTCCACTCCTAGGTATAACCTCAAATAAATTGAAAACAAAATACTTGGCTATGAATCTCCATGGCAGCACTATTCACAATGGCCAAAAGGTAAAAAAAAGTCCAAATATCCATCAGTGGATGAATGGACAAATTGTGGTTTATGCATACAATGGAATATTAATCAGCCATTCGAAAGAATGAAGTGTGAATGCAATGTGGATGAACCTAAGAAAAAATTGTACTATTTGAAAGAAGCCAGACACAAAAGGCCACATATCAGATGATTCCATTTATAGGAAATATCCAGGATAGGTAAAGCCGTAAACAGAAAGCAGATTGATAATTACCAGGGGCTGGGGAAGGAGGGCATGTTGGGGACAGATACAGGTTGACATGGTTCCAAAAACATACTTTCACTTTATATAGGTGACACCTACAGTAAAAACTGCTTGTGTAAACGTACTAAGTGTCTGTCATCACTCTGTCACTCCTTGCTTGTGATTTTTCAAACAAAGAGCCAACAAACTGAGACAACACCTCCCCAAAATCACACCTGACAGGAGTGGGGAGTTAGTTACTTAATGGGTATGGGACTTTGGGGAGATGAAAATATTTTAAAACTAGAAAGAAGTGATGGTTGTACAGCATTGTGAATGTACTGCGTGCCTGTGAATTGTTCACATTAAAATGAATAATTTTGTTATGTGCATTTCACCTCAATAAAAACCAAAAACTTTTATTTCAAGGGTTTCTGATTAGTAGTGGTAAGAAATAACAGAAGAATGTTGGTAGATAACTATCATATCAAGTTCCTTTGATTCGAAGTGGGGGTGAAGAGTTCAAAAGATTTGATGTGTCTCCCTGACAGTCCCCATAAATACGGTCCTCAATAAATATGAGGCCCTTGTTGTTTTGAAAGGGATGGTGCCAGAAGCCTTGCCCCTAGGAGCTGCTTGATGGCTATTGTGGGAAGGGAAAATCAGCCATGACTAATGCGCTGCTCCTTGCCTGGACTCTTCTTGCAGTGTCCAGCGCTCCATTAGCAATTTGAGGTGTCCAAGACCTGGCACAGTGGCTCATGCCTGTAATCCTAGCACTTTGGGAGGCCGAGGTGGGAGGATCACTTGAGGCCAGGAGTTCAAGGCCGGCCTGAGCAACACAGCAAGAACCCATATTTACAAAAAAAATAGAAAACTTAGCCAGATGTGATAGTGCACACCTGTAGTCCCAGTTACTCAGGAGGCTGAGGCAGGAGGATCGAATGGGCCTAGGATTTTGAGGTTGCTGTGAGCTACGATGATGCCACTGCACTCTAGCAGGGGCAACAGAGTGAGACCTTGTCTCAAAAAAAAAAAAAAAAAAATCAAAACCCAAAAATCCAATTTGGGTGTTCAAGAATAACGATTATACCCAAACAGCAATTCCCAAAGTATCATCTGTGGGACACTGGTCCCACTGCATGGCCCTCAAACACAGCTTCTGAAGTCAAATGAGCTGGAAAACACTACATTCTGTATTTCCCTTGGAGATTCATAATGTATACTACCATATGAAGAAATCCAAGAGTGCCTATAATAAGAAATCCTATGGAGCTCTATTTAGTGTTTAGTCCTGAGTTTCCCAGGCCTCTTTGGTCACTGAAATCCTTTGATGTCGAAGCACATTACTGAGAGTGTGGGAAATGCTGCTCTGTGGTGACACGCTGGCCTTGATTTGTTTAGAACGATCGTTCAGTTCTTGAAGAGTCATATTCAGTAAAATCCTAAGTTATCCAGAAAACCGAAAACGAACAATAGTGTGTTAGCCAGAAAGGGAAGAGTTCCAAATCTTCGTATTGTTCTAGTTTGCCCCCAACTGGCCTGGTGGGTGGTAAACTTTTATTACAGTGTAGACACATAGAAACGTTGCATGAGTTTGTCGGTTACCACCTGATAATCAGTTTGAAACTGCAGAGCTATGTATAATATAAAAAAATACCTATCAACCTCTATTAAATGCAATAAGGGTTGCAACCTGGCGAAAATAAGAATCTGATTGCAAGGCCAGGAGCAAATGTGATAGAGCCCAGAATTCTTGATTAAACTGGAAAAACATTTGGTGCCTTGGTGCTCTATTTCCCATCCATCTTACTTTGCTCCTTTTTGTTTCCTTTACGGTTGTCAAAGTAGTTTACAGGCTTAATAGAACAGGTTAGACAACTTCACAGAAACTACCAAATTGGCATTGATAACATGGCAGGTCTTGCTAGGCCAGTAGCTTCTTGAAACAAAATGCTTCAGCTAACTCATTAAAACATTTTAGCAAGTGTCAGTACTGATCCCTGTTTCTTGCTGCAAATAAAAGTTCTTTCTAAATTCCAATTTAGAGAAATTTGGTGGCCTAGCAAACTCTACTCCCTAGCATAATGTGATTTTCCGTGCTGTCATACAATTAAGAATTTTCTCAGTATTTTTAATCACTAGTGAATTAATAATGACAAATGAGATTACTGCATTTGGCTGTTCCAAGTCCTTTTGCCATTTTAGTTTAGTGTGTACAATACCTGATGGTCCCCTGGACTGTGCAAAGTGAGCAAGTGACAGTAAACACTGGTCTGGTGTGAAGTAGGGGTGTTGTCTGGGTTCTCAGCCGGGTGTCAAAGAGGAAGGTTTAGAGGTAATAGGGAGACCATTTTTAGGAAGAGTACCTTCCACGTGGCTTAGAAATTACAAGAGATTAAAAGATTCTCTTGGAAAGAAACTTAAAATATATCCTTTTTTTTCCTTGAATGAATTCCATCCACTCTGTCAAAAATTATTTCTCTTGCAGAGTTGTTTTGCATCTATCACTTCTTTGGGAACAAAAGCAAAAATAAACTCAAAAGCTTGAAACCCAACAAAATACTAACAAATATTTATAATAGCAAGTTAGAATTAGACTGGAGTGACAAAAAGAATCTTGCTAACAATAAGACCTGCAAGTAGTTTTGGTCTGCCAGCAAAGAACTTTCCTACTTTTCTTTCCTGGAAAACTCTTATTTGTTCTTCAAGCTCAAGCAAATGTTACCTCCTCTATCAAACCATCCCTAACTTCCAGGTAGATATGGTCTTCTATATTTATAATATTTAATACTTGATCTATGCCTGTACTGTTGCACTCAAACAATTTTAATTATTTGTTTATGTGCCTCCTTCCCCTATTAGATTATGATGCCCAGAGATGGCAGGAATTGGTATTTATTTAATACGTATTTATTGAATGCTTACTATGCACCAGGCCATTTTGCTGCTCCTTAAGACCACAACATTCATCTCTTTATTCCCAGCATTAGCACATGCCTGTCCCATTATGGAGGAGGCACTCAGTAATGAGTTGCTAAATAATTGAATAGCTGAGTGAGTGAAAAGATGAATGAATGAATGGCCCCTATTGTGTAAGGTACAAAGACAGCCTTTTTGCAGTGAAGTTTCAGTTCCCTAATGCGCAAACAGAATCGGTGCAAAGAGAAGTTAAGCTACGAAGGAGAGCAGAATTCAGCATTCTGCAGGCAGGTGCAGTGACTCAATTCCTAGTTGACCTGTGGGGTTTAGAGAAACCAGGGCTATATAATTTCTTTAAAATAACTTTGGGAGAGGACAGGCCTGGCCTGGTCCCTTTTATGTGCTGGAGCTCCACCCTGTTCTGAGATAAAGACTGAAGATTGATGGCTGGCCAAATCAGGAGAAATCTCAGGGCTCTCCCGCTGTTAAATAACAACCAGAGTGGAGAGAGAGACAGAATGCGTGGGGTGGTGTGGAGGGAGAGAGAGGCGGGGGGACTGGACCGCAGAGGAAAGAATAATGCAAACTCGAGACATTTGAAAGACTGTGGGTTTTCCTTTTACTGCAATATGCTTGCTGCAGAACATATAAGGCTTGTTGATTTTTCTCTTATAATACTTCCCTCTGATATTCTATCCTCTTCATAAATAATGTGCCAGACTCTATATAGCTGTTGCAAATCATTTTTGACAGCAGGGAGTGCTTTTCCAAGATGAGCCTGAGCCATCCTCAGCCTGAACTCGCTCATCAGCAGTTTGCTCACATAGGCGGTCTCTGGGGTGAGCTCAGACAGGCCACCCAGCCTCTTAATTCCACTCTTGAGATGAGGCTTATTATGGGGAGTCTGATCTATTAATAGTTCCATGAGCAACTGTGATTTTTGTGCTTGGGCTTAGCATGAAGGCAGGTAGGTTCAAGAGAAAACCATCAACCTTATTTGTGTTCCTGATTAATTCCCTTTCCCATTTCTGTACGGCTATCCCAAGCCCTTGCCAGTCTTGCCAAGCCCCCTCATTGTCAGCAGATAACATAGCTCATATTTTAATTTTACAGAGAAAATAGAAGCCACTAGGCATTCCGCCTTTTCTTCTTTTCATGCCACGTATGTTTTCACCTGTCATTCTCTGATTTCCTTCTGCCTCAGAGAAAGAGAATGTATTAGGTTATCTGTTGTGGTACAGTAAATCACCCCAAAACTTAGCAGCTTAAAAAGAACAAACAGTTATTATCTTACAGTTTCTGTGAGTTGGGAATTTGGATGTGGCTTAGCTGGGTGGTTCTGGCACCATCTTTCATGAGGTTGCAGCTAGGATGTCAGCTGGGGCTGTGGCCATCCGAAAGCTGGCCTAGGGCTGAGGATCACCTTGCAAGAAAGTGCACTTACATGGCTGTCGGCAGGAGGCCTCAGTCACTCACCACATGGGCCTCCCCAGAAGGTGCTTAAGTGTTCTAGTGGAATGTCAGCCGGCTTCCCCCAGGCTGACTGGTCCAAGAGAATGAGCATGGAGGAAGTCACCATGCCCTTTACAACTTACCTCTCAAAAGCTGAACATTGTCACTTCCCCCACACTCTTAATTAGATGTCAGTCACTAAGTGGCACTTGCGCTCAAAAGGAGATGTGTGCACCTAAAGGTTATACTAAGCCTGAGGGTTATATGTCTCTAGTGGGACTGAATGTCCAGATCATAGAATCCTTAACATATCTACACTGGGAATCATGAGTCTATGAGTATATACTCTAGAGTTTAAGACCAATATTTGTGATTAAAAGTACTTGAGATGGGCCAGGCGAGGTGGCTCACGCCTGTAATCCTAGCACTCTGGGAGGCCAAGGTGAGTGGATTGCTCAAGGTCAGGAGTTCAAGACCAGCCTAAGCAAGAGCCAGACTCCGTCTCTACTAAAAAATAGAAAGAAAT
>NW_012140080.1:6703867-6736842 GCF_000956105.1 Propithecus coquereli
ATGCCTGTAGTCCCAGCTACTTGGGAGGCTGAGGCAGTAGGATCGCTTGAGCCCAGGAGTCTGAGGTTGCTGTGAGCTAGGCTGATGCCATGGCACTCACTCTAGCCAGGGTGAGACTCTGTCTCAAAAAAAAAAAGTACTTGAGATAACCTTTCCATGGCTGGTATCTTGGAGATTTCTCAGTATACCCAGTCTCCTGTTTCATATCATAGAAGAATGTGTCTGATGTCTGTTTCGAAGTTCAGCCTGCACTTACTGGGCATGTGATTGTGTATGTGCTATTAGTTTTGACAACAGCTGACAAGATTGGAATGTAACAAAGCAAAGCCTATTGGAGAAGGGGTTAATCTGAGCCTCATAGGTCTTCCTACATGACTTGTATACAGTGAGAATTTGAGGTTTTTTGGTGTACATCACATCATCATTAGGGCAAAGGGTAGAACCTGAGGCCGAGAAAGGTTAAGTGCTTCCAAAAATTAGGACAGTTTTGATTTTGATGATATGTTGATTAAAATATTATTAGTTGTTTTACCATTCTAGAACTTTAGTGAAAATATAGACAATGAAGTTTCTGTTTTATTTGAAGATTCTACATAGTTCTTTAAGTATATGGTACCTGTAAAATGAGGTCCTTCATCCAAGTGGAAAAAACAAAATCCCAAGTTTTGTTGATATCAAAGTGTTAACCTTTAGAAGAGGAAAAATTTTGTCCCAGTCAGAAAAATTGCAGGCTATTGCTGAAACATTAAATCTTTGTCATTTGGACAATAGAATGAGCCCATTTGTAAGTGTCTCAGTGATTCTTGAAGTGAAATTCTAAGCCTTGCTTTACCTTTATAGTTTTTCTAGATTTTGATATTTATAGATAAGGGAGGTTTCAGTCACCTGTTGAGCCCGGGGGTAAAATTTCCCCACCCGTGTTTTTGTGTTTTGGACCAGTTCATTCTTAACGTTTTAGATGTTTCCATGTAACAAAAATAATAAAGGTCTGGAATTGTACTTGAGCGCCACCAATTGGCCATCTTGGGAAGTCCAACACTGAAAGCTCTGCATGAGAGTTTTGGTTAAGTGAGATCACTGTATTTGAATTAGTCCTTCTGGGTTGATTAAATCATATTAAGTAACTTTTCTAATAATAAAAATCATGGAAAAATCATAAGGACGTTTTTGGCATAGTAAATGGATGAGATATTTCCTTGAGCTTCAAAGGCATGATTTTTATTATGTGTTCCAATTTTAAAAATAATTTTTCTTTCAGATGATTTGACTCTAGGAAGTCATTTGTTCATTTTTCATTTTTGATTCACGTGCCCGAGGAAGTTAGACATTCCATTTACTTCCATAACCTGCCAAAATCTTGAACAACCCAATGGCCTATTCACTATCAGTAAGTGGTTGTGAATTCTTACATCTTTGACAGGTGGTGTGCTCTTGTGGAAAGGCAGAGAGTTCAGAAGTTACAGCGTATACAACACAGAATGTACCTGGATTATTTTTAAGATAAGAACCATGCAAAAATATAGTACATCGGCACTGGCCAAGGGAGTACCAGTCAGCATAGGGAACGGCTAGACTGACTTAGGTTGCAGTGGAGCTTGACAGTTGCATGGGAAGTAACGGAATAATGTCAGAGGTGAAAGGCGGATGGCTATTATGTATTGTTTTCAAGCAACAAGGTTTGGATAGCATGAGGGCGGTGAGTGAGAAGCGGAGCTAGAAGCATGCTGGCTGAGGCATCGACAAGCTTAACTGCCTCTACTCAGCGAGAAACAAAGTGGATAAACCTATCAAAGCTGCACAATAGGCTGGTGATGAGTTTTTAGCTTTTGCTTCAGCACTTTTATAGCACAACCTGCATTTTCTGTACAACGACGGGAAGGGTACAGCATGGTCAGGTCGCCCAAAGTCAGGAGTTGCTGTAATGTCTGCTTAGAAAAGGAAAAAACATATTTAACATCTGGTTCCCAAGGAGGGGCTCTGGAACATGAGTTTTATGTAGCTCTTGTAGTAATTGAGTTAAGAGAAATATGAAATAAACAAACATGTCTACTTATCTCTACATCCTTCTTTGAAAAGGCGAGGAGGCCAACACTGGCACGAGCCAGTAGCCATCCGAGGAGTGTCAGTGCTGCAAAAGATGGTGTAACAGTTCTGCTATTTTGTATTTTGGAATTTAATACGGTAATTGCAAAATAGAGAAGAGTTATCAGATGAGATATGAGCATAAAGATAAAAGCATAAGTAATGAGTGCCTAAAGATAAGAAAATTACTACAATCTTTGTCAGATGGGCAATATTTTAAAATAAAAACAGAAACAAGCAAAAATAATTACTAAGAATCTTAACTTTTCAGAAGGGAAGAATTTTTGTTGAAAAATGATTTAAAAGCATGACAAAAGCAAAACAAAATATATTCAAAGATCAATCTTTTTCTGTGCTATCATTCATAAACTTTATTCATTTAACTCATTGATAAGCCTTTGTATGTATACATTTAGACATACACATAAAGTTAAATGGTGAATTGATAGCTTTCAACCTAGCTTGAAAAACACTCCTTATCATATAAAATAAAACATATACCATATTGAACTTATAGCAACTTCCCTGAACACCCAACAACACATATCCATCACCTTGTATATTTCATTTCTTTGCAACTACTATTTTTAGTACCCATTTTCTTACAATTTTTAACCAAAGAAACTAACTTCTGTTTCCTTTTAGGCACAGAGGAAACTAGGGGGTAACTGAGCACTACCTGACACACACGAGTAATCACACCAGCGTGTGCACCATCAGGACACACTGCATATTCGTGCTGCATGTCTTCAAGGGGGCAAATAGTAACATGTAGGTAATACAACACAAAGGCATTTGTACATCACTTATTAATCTCTTACCACGTATCCAGTTGCCTAAGCTAAAAGCCTAATCACCCTCGATTCTCCTCCTTCCCTCACTCCATACCTACGAGGTCCCTAAGTCCCACTAATTCTGCTTCCTCACCACCTCTGAAACCCAGCCTCTCCCTTTCCCCCATCTTGCCCAGTTCAGGTCCTTACCATCTGCAGCCTCTTCTCTGGGTGCCCCATCCATCTGCCATATTGTTGCCAAAATTATCCTCATAAAACACAAAACGTTTGACGTTCCTCTGTTTAGCAGCCTACGTAGACTCCATGTTACCAATCGAACAAAACCCCAACTCCTTATTACTTTGGCACACAAGGTCCCTCCCCATCTGGCTCCTGCAGACACTGGCAGCCACATCACCAGCACCCCTCTACGCACCTGCCGTCCCCGGGATGCTGTCACCTGGGTGCCACTTCTCTGTACTTCCCTCTGCCTGGATGCTCTTCCACTTCTCCTCTGCAAGGAACCTTCCGCTGGATTCGACCTATTCTGTGAAGCCTTCCCTGACTTGCCTGTCAGAGCAAGTCACTTCCTTACCTGTGTTCCCTAAGTGTCTTGTCCTCAGTTCTGTTACCCAGCACTTGCCATGTGGTACTGTGGTTATTTGGCCGTTTCTCTCACACCCTGAGGTCTTTGGGCCTCCAGCACCTCTCTTCCGGTGAGGCGCAGAGAACCTGCTCAGTAGACGTTTGGTGAACGAACATGTCCTCAGCACAGAATACTTGGATCGGCCGTGTTTTTTCAGTGCACGTGCCAGTACACAGACCATCACAAAGAGAGTTTGCGGTCTGGTGGCAGCTAAGAGAAGTAAGTGGGGATGTCACAAACTGTACCGCAAGCAAAGAGGCATAAGATGACTATAAACCAAACATTGCCGGGTCGGGGTTGGGGAGCACCATCCCTAGAGATGACTTGAAAAGGTGGAGAGGACTTCACAGTAGGAGCTGGGGACAGGTGATGGTAGGGAAGGGGCAGCAAAATAGCCGTCTGCAAGTTTGATGTCAGAAAACATCAACTGATTTAAGTAATCTCCAATGACACCTGCTATTTCTGAAACTAAAAGTCAAGAATAATGAGGACGTTATAAAGGGGTTTGCTCTCTGGGAATTCCCTCCACTTCCGCAGTTGAAGGACACCAGACCTTGACACCGTCCTTTTGCCCTCAGGGTGGACTTCTCTTTTGACAGAGTTTTTCTCATTAAGGCTCGGAGTTGTGCCACGTTGCAGCGGCAGCTTCCCCGATGCCACCTGCCTCTTCCAGCTTTCGGCTTCGATAGTGGTCATGCCTGGAACTTCTGGGCCACCTCCCCCTTGATCTGATATCACGAGGGACACACTGGCTGAGCAGAGGGAGGTGTGAGGCTGTGAGGGCCCCACCTCCCTTTGCTACCCCTCCTTACGTGCTCCTAAAATGCCAGCATCACCGGACTGTCAGGGTGAAATGCTTGAAGGTGTGTCGATGAGAGATCTAATGCACAGATGCACAATGAGCGGAGCATGTATAAAAACAGAACCCTGACCCACAATCTGCAGCCATCAGCCCAACAAGCTAACCCGTTGTCTACAGTGGCCAGCCCAGGTCACTGGTCAAACTCATGGGAAGTCAAACCACTCTCTCTAGGAGCCAGACTAGGAAGCCAAACAACAACCCTTGTAACAACCTGCCCCAAACAGCCAGGGCTGGGTTTATAACTAACTGTCAGCTTTCTGTATTTTTGCCCCTGCTTCCAGCTTAGGGACAACCAGAGAAAGCCAAATATGCCCCTATCCAATCACATAGGGGGCCCTGCTCCTGGCTACCTGCCTGCGGCGTCTCCACCCCCACAGCCTGCCGTTGGGGCACACCTGAAGCCGTCCCTTCCTTCTGTCATAGAGTGTCCCGCTCTTCTGCCTGCCTTTGAGTCTCTGCCAAAACACAAGCGATGGTGCCTGACTTCCTTGTGACAGCAGGCTCTCAACGTAAGCCTTTGCTTGATCTCATTGGGTTCGTCTTCCTTTATTTCCACAGTAGAAAAAGTTCCTTTAAACTGGATACTAGATATGGTTGCCAGAATCAAAGGAGGAAAAATGTCGAACATTTGGTAAGAGTTTTCTCATGGGCATAACTTGTTCTAGCCTTGCTTGAGTTTCTCCAATTTGATCCTCCTCTTCCACGCCATGGGCTGTGCTAAGGAAGCACACAATCCTCCCACACAGGCTGGTCTTGTCCTGGCACCTCTGCTCTGAACAGCTCAGTGGAGCTTGATGACCCACAGAAATCCCTTTCCCCAAGTGTGATTTTAGTTTAGAATCACGTCACTGAGGAGCTCCAGCAGAGGAGACCACGTGGGCCTGGGCACCTCTCCTCACTCTCTCATGGGGCAGGGTGAAGTCACGGCCCCTCCTTTTCCCTGCAGTCTCCCAGCCCCCTGAGGACAGTCCTGGGCAGAAGCCCGCACACACAGCTCACGTGGATAAGCAATGCTCAGGGACAGTGTAGCGGGATCCCATGTCGACGAAGAGGAACATTTTCCTAAAGCAGCAGAATTGGGGAAAAAAGTTCTCTTCCCCCTACCCAAATCCCTCTTTCCACGTAATTGGAACAAAATTCTCTTCCCTCTACCTTACCTTTTCCTGCAGTGCCCAACCCTGCCCTGGGTCTTCCTGTCCACGAGTTTGGAGTCTTTGTTGTCCCCTCCAAACTGCCAAACCCTCGCCTTCACCGAGGACGCGGAGAATCAGCAGGAGCTTGGAAAATTGGTTTTCATTTCCAGTTCATATTCTTAGGCCTAGCTGTGTCTTCCCACCCGTCCAAACTAAGAAGAAAATGGGACTGTACAGATTTCCTCTCCCTTATCCAGAGCGAACCCAGATTTCCTCTCCCTTATCCAGAGCGAACCCAGATTTCCTCTCCCTTATCCAGAGCAAACCTCCAGGGGCCGGGGGAGGAAAGGGGGGTAGGGGGAGAAGGGAAGACGAGTGGGAGTTTTTCTACTCAAACTCAGGTAGGAAGATATGATTTGAACTATCTAAATATTGCTGCTTTATAAATTTTAAAATTGTGATAAAATACACATAATATTTACCATCTTAACATTTCTAAGTGTGCGGCTCAGTAGTGTTAAGTACATCAGTGTTGTGCAATGTGATGACCACCCTCCAAGTCCAGAACTCTTTGCATCTTACAAAACTGAAATTCTGTGCCCATTAAATAACAACTCTGCATTCTCCTCCCCACCTAGCCCCTGGCAACCAACATTCTGCTTTCTGTCTCCATGAATTTGACTACTATAGGTACTTCATATAAGAGAAATCATATAGTATTTGTCTTTTTGTAACTGGCTTATTTCGCTTAGCACAATGTCCTCAAGACTCATCCATGTTGTGGCATGTGTCAGAATTTCTTAAGGCTGAATAATATTCCATTGTAAGTACATGCCGTATTTTGCTTATGCATTCATCTATGGACAGATACTTGGGTCACATCCACCTCTTGTCTATTGTGAATCATGTAGCTATAAAATATAGGTGTTGCTTTTCTTTTCTTTATTCTTCTGTTCTTGACTCTTGTCTGGCTACAGATACTGACAGTACCTCAAGTAGTGTTATTAGGGTGAAAATAGTCAATATTCAGTTTTTAAATGTAGTCATATTACCTTACCTCTGAAGCATACTTTGAAAACTAAAAAGGAGTTCTGAGGAGAACAGAGCCCTGAATTTGTGCCAAGACAATAGATTTTGAAAGAAAATATAACAGAGCTTCTCGGTCTGGCCGTACTAGGGAGCTTTGAAAAAGTACTGATGCCCAGGTCCGAAACCCCAAAGAGTCTGAATTAATTTATCTGGGAATGTTGGAGTCACCTGAAAGCTTTTAAACAGTATCACGGCCCAGGTCCCACCTGGGACCCATGAAATTAGAAATTCTGGGAGGAAGGCCCAGGTATTGATGTATTTTGAAGCTTCTGCAGTTGAGTTTATTGCTAGCTGGGTCTGAGAACCACAGGTAGAGCCCACATCTCCACCCCCAGAGGGACTAAGGAAGGGCCACCTGGATGGGATGGAGTCCGGAGAGGGCTTGGGCATGGTCTCGTAGAAAGGGGGGCACCTGGGTGGGGTGCAAGTGGCAGGGAGTCGCTCCCTAAACCTGTTCATACCTCTATAGATCCTTTCAGTAAACTCTCCTCAATATGTAAACTATACTATAGCAAATTAAAAAAAAAAAAAAGAAGACGTTCTCAACATCTTCCTCCAAATGCAGAACACAATGAAACAACTATTCTCAGTTACCTTGTTTGAGTCACTCGTTTCCTGCCAGATCCTGACTGACGTAGCTCTCTTCGTCTAGAAAAGCTTGCTGTGTTAGGTACTTGGTTATGAAAAATCAGAGATGGTCCGGTTGCCATGAGCGGATGGTCTAAGGCTACATCTGGACAAGACCTGGAGCAGAGAGCTGTCATGGCACAAGCCTAGAGACGGCTGCTCCCACCAGCCCTCCTTCCCCGTGCCTCTCTCGGGCCTGCATGGTTACCTCTTCCTAACTGTGCTGCTTTTGGCTCTGTTCTCTCCTTGCCCCAAAGCTGCAGCCCAAACACCACAGAGCACTGGAGTCTGGCTGGTCTCCTCCCGGAAGGCCTGGGGTACTGGACACTGCACCCACCTCCATCCAGAACAGTGCCTCGTAGGACTTCAGGCAGGGTGGTGTCAGCTAAAAGGAAACACTAGACAAACTATGCTTGACATTTGCAGGACCCGGAACAGTTACTACTCATTAGCTTGGTGGATTTTATACATTATTTTATTTTTGCTTTTTAAATTGGTTAATAAATTATACAAAGTATATAAAACTTTAGTATACAGGTGAACACATATTTATATATGTATACACCTGTGTTACCACTGCTCCAGAGGAGATACAGAAATTCCCAGTACCCTACCTCCCAGTCAACTCCCTCTGCCCCCACCTCCTGCTAAGGGCAATCATTTTTTCTTCTATCGCCATAGATCAGTTGTACTTGTTCTTGAACTCCGTGTAAATGGAATCGCATACTAGGTATTCTTTTGTGTCTGGCCTCTTTCACTCAACATTATGTCTATGAGATCTTTCTGTTATTACGTGTAACAGTAGTTTGTGTTATTCATTGCCATGTGGAATTTCATTTATAAATACATCACAACTTATCCATTCTGCTGTTAATATACATTTGTGTTATTACCGGTTTGGGGCTATTATGTATAAAGCTGCTACAAACATTCTCACACATGTCTTTAGGTGGACAAAAGCACTAATTTCTCTTGGGAATATGCCCAGGAGTGGAATTACTGAGTCACAGGATAGATACATTTTTTACCTCTAGAAGATACTGCCAAGTTTCCAAAATGATTGCACCAATTTACACTCCCACCAGCAACACATGAAAGTTCTAGTTGCTCCACATTCTCATCAGTGCTTGATATTATTAGTTCTTTTAATTTTGGCCATTCTGGGAAGGGTATGGTGATATATCATTGTGGTTTTAATTTGTATATTTAATACATTATTAAAGAAACCAATGAGTTTATAAAACAGAAAAATCAAGTTCTTTATGTAAATTTCCAACTTATTCTCCAATAATTCTTTTTTAAACTTTCCTCCAATATTTTATTATGAAAAATTTAAAATGATACGAATGAAAGAATGTTCCCATGACATATGCCCTACCAATTTTGTACTTGTTTAATCACATAGCTACCCATCTCTCTTGTCCTTGTCTCTGTCCATCTGACTTCTTTGGAGCATTTCAAATTAAATAGCAGGTATCAGTACATTCCCCTCTTAAATACTTCACCATGTATATCACCACTAGAGTTTGATATTTCCCCACTTTTTTTTTTCTTTTTATCTGTGGTTAAAAAAAACACCACGATTTCCAGCAGGTGGCAGCACTACCTCAGCAGGCACTGCTTTCAAGTCACAGCACAGAACCCTCCCCCCAGCGTGACAAAGAATGCTTTCCTCCCCTGTGCATTGCTATTAGGGAGTAACTAAAAGAGACCAAAAGTTTGTTTTGCTCTGTCTTATTTTAAGTATACTCTAGTTTCAGCTCTTGTCTCTCCATAGGTATCGGACAGGAGTCCCCTGAAAACCAAATCTGGGTCATGGCCACTGTGCTGTTGGGGCCAGTAGAAAACTTGGGAATAAGACAGATCTCAGGTGAGTCCAACCTCTGCCACTCACTAGCCATGAGACTTTGGGCAGATTAACGTCTCAAAGCCTCTGCTTCCGCCTCTGTAAAATGGGGGTAGTGACAGTACTCACTTCATAAGGCGGATGTGCAGATTAGACAGTCTAGCATGGTCCCTGGCACATGCAACACATTTAGCCAATGTTAGTGCTTCTTATGTGGACCTACAAAAATGATAAAATTGTTAACAGTGATTATTTCTGGTGGCTGGATCAGAGATGATTTTTAAATTTATTCCTTTTTTTCCCCTTCCATTCTCTTCAATAGACATACATTGCTTTAATACTCATAAAAAGAGGCAGTTAAAATATAACTGATGGTTGACCTTGGTTCTTGATGATTTCCCTGAAATATTCAACTACTTTCTCCATTGCTCAGCGAGTGCCCGAAGGCTGGGCCTCTGTCTCACCTCTTTTGGAATCTTTACCATTAAACACATCATTTGACACACAGTAGATAGTCAATACAGGTAGTCATTTCCTGAAAAAAAATCTCAAGAGTAATTGCTTCAGGTTTTAATTTCTCAGTATAACATCTTTTTTTTTTCCTCCAAGAATTCTCTTTTCTCACTTAGGTCCAATTACTAATCCTTTTACCAAATTAATTGAATCCTCTCCAAATTCTCCCCAGCCAAATTCTTTAGACTGTTGAGTTAACTTTAGGCAGGTTTCCAGAAAGCATTTCACTGGAGTTCCAAGAACTCAGTGGGGGTGGTTGGGGGGAGTAGGACAAGATTGTTGAGTTGAGATAAAATCCTTTCAGTAGCTAAATGAAAACCCAAGGGCCAGGATAACCTAGATTATATAAAGAGATTACAAAAGGAAATAGATATCTCTAGAGATATATCACATTTTAAATTGAAAACCATGGTGAAGAGGGTGATTGTTTTTTACCCATGGACAAAGAACACAGGGTTACCGATGGTGATGCTTGGCTGTTGCTGTCATTTGGTTCCTTTGATCTTGGAGTCAATGAAGCTGGCCAGGCCTTCTCTAGGGAGAACAGGCACAAGCATGACACTGCATCATCATTTCTTTAACAGAAGCAAAATCAAAATAGATCACATTAGCCCTTAGCAGCCGATATATCTTAGTTCTTCCCTCAGATTATTAATAACCATGAGACCCTCTCTTTCCAGGGAATTTGAATCTAAGCAAAAGTCCAATGATCATTACAGCTGAGCCCCCCTGAGGTCGAGCCCCTGAGAGACATGGAAATCTCCAAAGTGGCCCCATCTATACAGTCTAGACATTCACTTCTTTCTTTGACCGTATTATATACACTAGATTATTCTTTGCTTAAGATGTCCAACCATTGAGACTCTTAACTGGGTCTTACCAAGTTCTAGCTCAGTGCAGGTGGCAGGGAGTGGCAAGGGGTGGCTGTGTGATTACTGGTTGCATCAGGAACATGTGGAAGGTGGGAGGAGAAAGGACAGCTTGGGGCTTGCACACCGCAGTCAGGACTGGTTTCTGCCCCTGGAAGCTAAGATTTCAGTTGAGATGGTGCCAAACCTTGGCAGAAGTGTGGAAAAGGTCCTATCCTCTCTGCCATGCTGTGGCATCTCACCTGGACATCTGGCCCCGAAGCAGAGCTCTATCTGTTGCTGCCTATAGCCCCACTCTCCAGACTGCTCAGATGGGTCTTTGTGGAGCAGAAGGGCACACATCTTTGCCTGCCTCCAGGCACTAGGACATACACTTCCTCCCTCATCCTTCAGGCAACAAATAAATAAATACATGAAAACCAAAGTATGCAAATCCCCATCACATAGGCCAGTATCTCTGGGTTGCCAAACATGCCCAGACGTGCTTAAGCTGAGAAGTAAAGGCTGATCAACCTCATATCTAAAACCCTGGGTGGTAAGGAAAATTCCAGCTCACTGGGAGCCTGGCCCTGACTCCTCCCACATGACACTCCAGCAAAGAGCTGGTCCAGGAAAAACTCTACTCATTCAAAGATGAGTCATCAAAAAGGAAGCCATAAAGGAGCTCTACAAACAGAGGGAAGGGATAGGAAAAGCAAATGGTAGGAGTAGAATACTCACCAGGAAGATGCTGCCATGAAACAGACAAAAGCTATAACCAAGCAATTGCCAGATATTTTAAAAACTTAATAAAATGTTTGCCTCTAAGAAGAAAGACCATAAAGTGAGCTCAGGGAAAGGGTGGTAAGACAGCAGCAGGTGGAACATGAGCTTAGAAAAAAAAGTGGAAAAAGAAAAAAAATATATAGGTAAAATAGCCCAAGGGAGAAAAAGCCCTGCTGAAAATATCCCAAGGACAAAGAAGGCAGGAATGACAAAAACCCAGCAAAGTGAAATGGAAAAAAAAGAGTTGAAAAGAATTAGAGAAAAAAATATGAAAGGATAGGCAAAGAAACCCAGTGTTTTTTAATTTACTAAGCACCCATGATGTGCCAGGCGCTGTTCTAGGCACTGGGAATGCAATGGCTCCGTGACTGACTCTGGCCATACCCTTACGGCCCTTGAAAAAAAACATGTCTTGTTTTCAGCTTTCTAGACCATCTATAGTCAATAATGTACCTGTGTTGTGAAGCCACCCAACAAAGTGGGCATAGGCAGGTATTTGATGGAACTCTCCCACTCTCTCCTGCCTGTAGGCAGCTGTTACTCCTGTAGCAAGAATTAGAACAGCTCCTCAACAAGAAACTTACAGAGACTTCCAATTTTACCTCCATCACCTCCTCCCGATCCACACACTTTAGTATAATAAAGCAGCTTGGTCACTGTTATGGACTGAACTGTTTCCTCCCAGAATTCCTATGCTGAAGCCCTAACCCCAATGGAACTGTGTTTGGAGACAGGCCTTGAGAGGTAATTAAGGTTAAATGAGGTCATAAGAGTGGGGCCCTGATGTGACAGGACTGGTGTCCTTACAAGAAGAGGAAGCAACACAAGAGAGCTCTCTCTCTCAGCATGACCACAGGGGAAAGGCCATGCAGGAACACAGTGGGAAGGTGGTTGACTACAAGCCAGTAAAAGAGCATTCACCAGAAACCAAGTGTGCCTGGAAGGTGTCTCAAAAACTAGCCTGAGGTTTCCCAAGGTTGATGTTATCTGCAGGAGCAAGGAAGGAAGCTAAGAATCTTTATGACCATCAGCTATGTGACTCCTGAGTAGTAAACAATTATACAAAAGCAAACTAGGGAACAATGGCTGGTTATACATATATTTTAACTATGCCTATACCCTTGCAGGGTTCAGGCCCCTACCACAGTTCCCACCTTGTGACCTTTTATTGATTTTATAAAGGGCAGTTTCATTCCCAGCCTCCAGGATGTGAGAAAATAAAGTCTGTTGTTGAAGCCACCCAGTCTGCAGTACTCTGTTACAGCAGCCTGAGCCAACTAACGCAGTCCTGAACATGGCCATGCCCAGAATGGGATCATCACCCCTTGGGTCATTTCCTGAATAATGACCAGAACAAAAGGAGTGGGAAGCTATATAAACCTATTTTGAAAATCTGGGATCCTACCCTGGCCATTCCTGGGCATAATGCTTCTTTCTTTCCCCTAAAAGCAGTACCAGGCCGGGTCAGCGTGTGTTCTGGGTCAACCACCCGGATTTTCTTGTTGGATTAAGATGGACCTGGATCATAAAGATAGTGACCACTTGTTTGAGTGCATGGCTCGCTGAATCCTCCTGCACTGGCCCACACAGCCACTGTCATGGCTCTGTGTAAATTTTGTGAAAGTGCCCTTGTTACTTTCACACTTTCCCTGTCTAGCGAAAAGGTCTGGCCATGTTGTGAGGAAAGGTGACGTTATAGGTATGGGAGTATCTGTCAGTGTTGTGGAGACAGAGGGAGAGCAATAGCCCCCACAGCTGGCAAGAGCACACCTTTGACCTATTTTGAAAGAGAAATGATGTCCTGGTCCTTTGGCTCCTTTCTTGGAAGAATCACAAGCAGGGCCAGTGCGACAGCGTGGACACAGACAGGAAGCAATTCCACACAAACAGCTGTCATTATAGAACAGAAGGAAGCTGCACGAAGTGAAAATATGTTCCAGAGAGAGGAACAGGTCAGTTTCCATGAATGGAGAAAGACGTTAAGGACTCCCAGGTGGTTTCCTTTTATTGGCCTGGTCCGGGGGAGGGCTTACAGGAGGTGTGGGATGTTACCAGATGATTGATATACGTGATTGTCAGGTGTTCTCTATTTTCCTGCAGTCCCTTCCTGTGATTGGTCCCTGACTTCTCCATCCCTGGGAACTGCCCTCCTGACCTGTGTCTGCCACCTGCAGATTTGCCCCCTGCATAACAGGGTGGGGGTAGGAGGGCTGCATCCAATGCTTCCCTTGTCCACTAGGCCCAGCCTAGTCACATGGTCTGCCTGAGTAAAGTGGCAGCTATTGCTACAATCTGACCTGCCATCGGATTTGTCACTCCTGCTCATATGCTATGAAAATTTTAAAAAGCTCACGTGGACACAGCCAGTCCTGAGCTATTCTTCTGTATTTGATGCCATTGATAGCTCCCATCTGGCAAACCCCTAACCCCCAACACACAGTGTTCAAACACAGGGTCGGGAACAGCTTTGTTCCAAACTGACTGATGTAAATGCACATTTCTCCTGATGCCCAAGTGGTCTTGGGCTGTGCCAGACATGGCAATCATTGCTGCAGCAACCCAGGGACATCGTCCATATAACCTAATGGATTAGTCACGGTTCTCTAGGGAAACAGAACTAATAAGACATGTATGTATGTGTATAAAGAGTTTTATTTTAAGGAATGGGCTCACACAATTATGGAGGCTGGCAAGCCCAAAATCCGCAGGGTGGGCTGGCAGGCTAGAGACCCAGGAGAGCTGATGCTACGGTTCAAGTGCTGGCAGAATTCCCTCTTGTTCAGGCGAGATCAGTCTTTTGTTCTACTCAGGCCTTCAAGTGATTGGCTGAAGCCCACCCACATCAGGGAGAGTGATCTGCCTTACTCAAAGTCCACTAATTTAAATGTTAATCTCATCCAAAAACACTTTCACAGAAACATCCAGAAAAATGTTTGACGAAGTATTTTGGCACTGTGGCCCAGCCAAGATGACACATGAAATTAACCATCATGCTTAACCAAAACAATGTAGTAATGCCCCAAATTGAAACCATCTATATTAAAATATGTAGACCCATAAGGTATAAATAGTGATCAAAGTCCGATTTTTTTATGCAAATATAAATATAGCCAGAAGTTAACCAGCCATTCTTCCCTGACTTCCTATTGCTGTGACTGGTTTCTGCTTTAATGGCACTGTCCTCCCTGACAGGTGCAAGATTTGTGACTTCCCCACTATTTCCCTAGATAACTTTGCCATTGTAAAGCCCAAGACTTGTGTTTCTCTAGATAACATTACTATTGTAAAGCCTAAGACTGATCTTTGAAGTATTTCTCAGACTTTCCATTCCGGGGTACCCACTGACGCTATCCGGACCGGCCTATAGGCGTGAGAATGGATCCAACGGCCTTGAGACCCCCTACCCAGGAAATCTCCCAACAGAGGAGATAATCTGCTCTCCAACCCTATGAGTTCATCCCCCACCAATTAGCAGACCCAATTGCCTAGGCTTTTGCCTGCCAAACTACCTTTAAAAACCCTTTCTCCCAAATTCTCAGAGAGATGGATTTGAGAAATTCTTCCCGTCTCCTCACACGGCGCCTGCGATATTAAACTCTTTCCCTGCTGTAAACCCTGCTGTCTACCCTGCTGTCTCAGTGTATTGGCTTCCTCTTGAGCAGCCAGCAACGAACCTGGTTGGGTTATAACAAAATCAAATTTAACAACAAATCCCAAACTAGAATGCCCTTTTGAGTTGTATCTTTGCATGTGAGGGAGAATGAGCCATAGAATTTTCCTTACACTGGGGATGGTGGCATCATGATATCATGACAATCCTATTATCAAGAAAGGACTTTCCAAAGGAAGGGAGGGAGTAAAGGAGGCTGGAAAATGCCTGGATTGGGCACTAGGTTGTGGTTAACCCCAGTGAGAGCAGAGTCAGCAGAGGCCTGCATGACCCAGCCGGGTGCCTCTTCACGCTGCCTCCTGCACGCCTGAGGCCCTAAGCTCTGGCCATATTTGCCATTCCCCCACGGTGCCACAGCTCCCAAGTTTTTCTGTTTTCTCTGACCCACCCCAGTTTATCCTTTTGACCAACTCTGACTTATTCTCCAAAATTCAGCTCAAGCTCAGGTCTTCAGAGAAGCCCAATGGGTCAGTTTCTCGCTCCCAAAGAGGACCAGCCTCTCCCCATCACTTTGTGTGTTCTTCATTTGATCACGGATCATTACGCTGTTCGCTACGCCTGTCTGTCTCTTCCTCCAGCCTGTAAGCTCCTTAAAAACAGGGACTTGGGCTAATGCACCTTTGTATTCCAAGCACTCAGCACAGGGTCTGGCTCTGAAATGAGCTCGGTGCGCACGAATGGATCAGTGCCTGGAGGGATGCATGCACTGATCTGACCCTCCTCTTTTAGAAAAACACGATCTGGTTGCCATGGCACTAAGAGAGTGCTTTCTGTACCTGCTGTTTGCAGGATGAACAAATCACATTCAGCTGACCACTCTTTGGCATCTGGCCAGCAAGATCTGCAGGATCCAGCAGGATGGATGCTGGGCCAACCCTGACATGGAAGAGACACCTTTCTCTTTCCTGGGAGGGTAAACCACAGAGTAACATCAAAGAATTTCCTTTTTTCCCATCCCTGAAAGATTTAAAGTGCTCTTTTGTCAATATCCCCTTGGCTCTCCTGCCAGGTGTCTCTCTCCGCCTGCACACGGTTTTTTCCATCTCCTTATCTGCTGCTACTCTAAGACAGGGGTTTACAAACTGTAGCTGGTGGGCTATATCTGGCCCACCACCTCTTTTTGTAAATAAAGTTTTATTGCAGCACAGCCATACCCATTTGTTTACATACTGTCTGTCGCTGCTGATGCTCTCCAGCGGTAGGGTTGTGACAGAGATCGCGTGTCTGCCTGCAAGGCTGAAAATATTTGCTATCTGGCCTTTTACAGAAAAAAGTTTTCTGATCACATAAACATCCAGAATACTGTACTAGAGAATGAGCTTCATCCAACAAGAGACGACTAGGAAATAATGCAACTAAAAATGGGAGGAGAAGGAAAAGAGAAAAACAGAATAAGCTCTGATTGTTATATGGGCAATGAGTGGGAGATACAAGATACTACAGTATTTATAAACCTGATAGTAAAAGCTTAGATAAGAAAATAGGAATAAGAACATAAACAAGGTATACAAGTACACACAAAATAACCACTAAAATAAAATTACAAACCTTCATAAATACAATTTTTAAAAAAAAATAAGATCTTGCTCTGTTGCCCAGGCTAGAATGCAGTGGCATGATCAAAGCTCACTGTAACCTTGAACTCCTGGGCTTGAATGATCCTCCTGCCTCAGCCTCCTGAGTAGCTGGTACTACAGGTGCATGCCACCAACACCAGGCTAATTATTTTTTTGTTTTTTTGTAGAGACAGGGTCTTGCTACATTGCCCAGGCTGGTCTTTGAATTCCTGGCCTCAAGTGATCCTCCCACCTTGGCTTCCCAAAGTGTTGGGATTATAGGCATGAGCCACTGCACTCGGTTTTCTTTTACTTTTTAAAAAATTGTATTTGTGAAGGGCATGATCTGTACAAAAATTTTTAAAAATTAGCTGGTCATGATGGCTCGAGTCTATAGTCCCAGCTACTTGGGAGGTTGAAGCGGGTGGATTACTCGAGCCCAGGAGTTTGGGGTTGCAGTGAGCCACTGCAGTCCAGCCTGGGCTACAGAGTGAGACCCTGTCTCAAAAAAAAAAAAAGTAAAAGAATACATAGCACAGAGAAAGAAACAGCAGATATAATACACATGATAATTATAAAATAATGTAACAGAGTAGAGGCCCAATATATCAATTGTGGCAATAAATATGAGCAGGCTCATAAAAAGAAAAAGATTTTCAATTTGCCTCGTGCTCATCAGCCTTCCTGGCAGGAACTCCCTGTTCCCTCTTGAACCCATCCAGTGGGGCTCCAGTTCTCACCATTAGCTGAAACTGCTCTTGTTACCGTAATCGACGGCCTTCAAAGTTTCAGTCACTCTTCAGTTCCCAGTCTCTCAGCAGCTGCCAAGGGTGATCACTCCGTCCCCGTCGAACTTTCTTCACCTAACTTCTAGGATAGCCCCTCTCCTGGTTTGCTCCTCCCCCAACACCCCTCAGCCTATTTTGCTGGTTTCTTCTCCTCTTCCTGAGCTAATCAAAGGCTGGATTGTCCCTGGTCTCCTCACGCTTTCTCATAGTGTCTTCAGTCACCCCCTTAGCTTTAACGGATAGGCTGATGATCCCCGAGTTTGTGTCTCAGAGCCCGAGGTCTTCCTGAACTTCAGATTCATATACTCAGCTGTCTACTCAGTACCTCCACCTGGGTGTAGGATAGACATTTCAACCCTGACGTGTTCAAAGCCAAACTACTGATTCGTCGCTCCTGATTTGTTTCCACTACAGCCTTCCCCATCTCAGGAAGCGGCGCCACCATTCACCTGGGTGCCTGGGCCGAGCAGTAGGGGTCCTTCTGGCCTCCGCTCTGGAGTTACTCAGTAAGTCCTCTTGGCTCTAACTGGACCACTTCTCATCTGCCCCACAAGATCACTGAGGGCCCAGCCAACCTCTTCTCTGGTCTGGGCTACTCTCACAGCCTCCTAACTGGCCTCCCTCCCTTCACCTTTGCCCCCTGCCTCTGCTCTCCACACGTCAGCCAGGGGCATCATTCCAAAATGTAGATCAGACCATACCACTCCTGTTCAAAACCCTCCAATTGCTTCCCATCCACACTTGCAGGAAAATCTAAAGATCTTAACATGACTTACAAAGTCCCACATGTTCTTGAGCATAGTAGCTGTAATCCCAGCACTTTCGGAGGCTGAGGTGGGAGGATCGCTTGAGGTCAGGAGTTCAAGACCAGCCTGGGATACATGTTGAGACCCATCTCTAAAATATATATATGATTTTTAAAAAAGAGAAGACCAACAAAGTCCTGCATGTTCTGGCCCCTGCCTCTCTCTCTAACCTCATCTCCAGATGCACCGGCTTCTCTCCTGTTTCCAGGACCCGCCAAGAAGCACAGTTCTGTCTCGGGGCATTTCGCCATCTGGAATAGTCTTCCCTCAGGCATCCTAAGGCTCTGTGCTCTTCAGAAAGGCTTCCGTTGACAACCCCGGACAAGGGCTGTACCCCTTCACTCACCCCACCCAAGCTGTGCTTCACTTTTTCATAGTATTTATCACCACTTGTCAACATGTTGTATTAAACGTGTTTGTTTGTCTTTCTCTCCTCTAAAATATAAACTCTCAAACACAGTGACTTTGCCTTATTTGTTGCCGTATTTTCAGAGGGTGGCTCAGTGCCTGAAAAATAACAAGCGTTCAATAAATAATTGTGGAATGAAGGAATGAATGACCCATGGTCCTGTAGTTTGTGACCTCTGACATAGTGTTTCCAAATTCCTGACAGATTTTAACCTTTGGGAATTGGGAATGAACATCAAAATTTACAGGAAGTCTGGGGAATTCCTGAAATCCTAAATTAGTTCCAGGTTGCCTGATGGATGTTCATTTCTTTTTTTTAAAAAATGAAAATATTTTGTTTGCTTTACAAGAACTGTGGACTATAGTAAAGATTCCAACAGTGGAAAATGCCAGTGAACATTATTAGATAGTATTAGAACAACATAACGCTGGAATCTCCTAGCAAGGTTAGCTACTACAAGGAATCATGTGTCAGAATTGCCAATTTAAGGACTCATTGCCAAAGCCCTTCCAAAACTTGTTATTTCTGGAACATCACTCATAGGATTTTTACAAGTATAACATGCATACAAACTGATTACTATTTATTTGATTTGCAAGAAAACTCACTTAGCAGAAGTCATGCCAGGAACACACTTACATTGTGTAGCAACTGCAGGGAAGACTGGCTGATGAAACGGTGAAGGAGTCTGTGTGCACTTCCGGGCGTGGTTCCCAGGAATGTCAGCCTTAACCTTTGACTCCGTGGATCAGCTCTTGCTTCAACTTGAGATCAGTGCATTCCTTCAGACCAACCATGTCTCAGTGTTTATTGTCAGGCTTGAATTCCCACAGAATTTTAGTACTTTCCCCCATTTTCCTGATTTCTCAAATGATTTTTCTTGGGATCCAGGGTTCAGAAAAATATGCATTTCTGGAGAAATGCTGGAAAGGAATTCCCACCTGGAAATGCTGTCTGAAAGTCGATCTGCCTTAGTTTCAGGCAAACAGGCACGTTGCAAGCTACGGCTCAGGACCTGAGGCTGTTTTGAAGGTGTGAGAGGTTAGGGAAGCAACAGTTCCAGCATTTCTCTCCCTCTCCTCAGCCTGGTGGGGCTGGAGGTGCACTTGCTAGGAAAGGGGGCGACCTGGTGGTGACCAAGATGGCCCACACCTCTGGTCACTGTCCATGGAAAATGTGCCTGGTCTTGCACCATACACCACCCAGAAAAGGGAATTTGAGGAAAACTATTAATAGGAGAAAGCAGAATTGAATAGTTAGAACAGAACCTCTAGTATGGGAACAACAGTGCTTAAAAATGGCAGAAATCACAAAGCATAAAATGAAGAAATCTCACTGCAAGAAATGGGAAACTTTTATGTGTTTTATTTTTTGCAGAATGATATTGAAAGGCAAACAATACTACTTCCTTGTTGGAAAACAATTTGGAAAAATGGGTCAACATTTTTTTACATGTTTGATACAATTTGTTTCAATAATGCCACTGATTGGAATTCATTCTAAGGATGTGATTCTAAATGCACAGAAGGATTTATGCGAACAAATATTGATTCGGACCCTCCCTCTCTCCACCCAGAACAGCTAGGGAAGGTCACATCCTCAAAGCCGGGCACAGTGGGGCCAGTGTCCCAGGATGTTGGGGGCTTGGCCCTGTGATGCAATGAGGGAAGGGTTTAATGAGTGTGGGGAGGTAACATGATCAAATTAAAATATGAAAGAGGCAAGAACTGTATTTAAATTTTAAGTGGATATCCTTCCTTCCACCAGCAGGCAATTTATCATCCTCACACCACACCCCTACACCCGTGGAAGTGTCCTTGGTGGCCAAAGAATTAATCAGCTCTCATCCCTCCCCTGAAGTCACAATGGCTGCGACTCAGATTGTATCATCAGGGGTATTGAGTTTAGAACTAGGGAGGCAATGCTCCTGCTATCTTGACTCTGGTTAGAATGTATGCCAAATATATCATACCCAGTCCTGGTCCCTGAACCACAAGGGAGAGTTTAACAAACTGGAGCTCTTCTAGGTAAGGTGACCATCAGGAAACCAATAGAAACTTCTGAGGGTCCTGGACTAGATAGTTTAAAGGAGAGAAGACTGGGGGACATAAGGCTCCTGTGTGCCGGTGTCTGAAGGCAGAGGAAGCAGAGGGGGCTGAGTGGCCCTGGAGTGCAGAGCAAGGACTGGCGGGCTGAAGCTACTGGGACACAGATTTTTGTCCAATACAAAGAACTTTCTCTGGGTCAGAGTTGCCCCATGTGGACAAGAAGCCCATCCTGAGAGGAGTTTGAGAGGAGACTGAGGAATCCCTCCTCCCCACCCCCCCAGGGAAGCATGGAGCAGGGACCACAACTCAAATGCTGTGGGAGCCAGGTGAGTCATTAGCAGGAGTGGCCCAGCTAAAGTCACACAAATTAAAAATTAAAACTAACAGCAGCAACAATAAACACTGTGTAATCCAAACAAAACCTGCTGCAGAGGTGGGATCTTGTCAACGCACAACCTTTGCTGTGGAAGGTGGGAGGGTTGGGGGAGTGTGTTGGTTTCCTGGGGCTGCCATGACAAAGTAGCACAAATGGGTGGCTTAAACCACAGAAACTTACGGTCTCACAGTTCTGGAGGCTAAAAGTCCAAGATCAGAGTGTTGGCAGGGCCAGGTTCCTTCTGACACCTCTAAGGGAAGATCCTACAGCTTCTGTGGGCCCCAGGCGTTCCTTGGCTTGTGGCAGCATAAATCCTACCTCTTTCTCTGTCTTCGTGTGGCCATCTGCTCTCTGTGTCTACGTCCGAATTTCCCTCTTCTGATAAGGACACTAGTCCTATCGAGATAGTACAAGACGTGGACTTTGGCTACATGCCTGAGCCTTGAGCCAAAGCTTAAGTCTGCTTACAATACTGAACAGAAGCTTTGAAAATGACTAACACCCAGCTTTAGTAGAAGGTAGTTCTGCTCTCTTTAACAGCATGTGGTGACCATTGGTGCAGGGGTCCGCTGGCCCGAAAGCCAGACAAACTGGTTACTGTCAAGATGAAGCCCAAAGTTGACCGCTCGTAGACCTTTAGCCTCATTTTAATGCTAAAAATCACGCTCAAGGGTGGAGATTTAACAAGCTAATGAGACATGCGATGTATGAAAAAGCGTGATCCCTAGATGGGCAGCTGCCAACAAAACTCTACCTCTACACGCTGTGATTTCGATGGCGGTGTCAAACTTCCTCCCTCTACCCCTTAGAAGTTCCCCAGCCCTTAACCAGCACGTCTCCCTTTTGTTCGAGCAAACCCCCACAATAAAGCCTTGAGTGTATAAATTCCTTTTTCAGTCTCGTGCCAATTTCCACTGTCTTGGGGGCCAAGAGCTGTGAGGTTGGTAACACTACTGGATCAAGGGCCCACCCCACTCCAGTATGAACTCAATTTAATTAATTACATCTGCAATGCCCATTTTTAAATAAGATCACATTCTGAGGTGACCTTATCTTTTCGGGGGACACAATTAAAATCATTACAGAGAGTCTGAGGTCCGTCTAGCTGGAGACTTGTCAACCGAGGAGTAACATCTCGCTCTGGTGAGGCTTTTTGTTTATTTGTCTGTATTTGCCTATCTTGTCTTCCTGGCTTGAATAAGCTTCCTCTTTTCCACCGAACTGGCAAGGCCAGACACCACTCATATTTACTGAGGGACCCACCTTCTCTCTGCGGAAGAGGGATGGGGAGTCTGGGATGCCTTAGGGCTGAGAAGGGGCCTGGGGGACTTCTCTGGGGTCCCTGTGCAGGCAGAGGGTCTCTCCTGCTTGGAACCCCGTGGCTCAGAGGCAAGTTTTCTGCACTGAAGGCTTCTGAATGCGGAGCCCCCCCATAGCTCCCTCACAGCCCGGCTTTGCCTGGGTGTTGGTTTGTGGGTAGCTGCTCCCCTCTGCTGCTCTCCTCCCATTTCTTAGGGATTTTGTCTCCCTACGTCACATCACAAGTTCATAAACTCGGAGCAGGAAGGGGTCAGAAATTCAGTAGGCCCAGCTGCCCTCATTGTTCAGATGGGGAGGCTGAGGCCAGAGAGGGGAAAGGCCTGGTTTAAGGTCACGCAGAGAGAGGAGGAGCTGGGACTAGAAACGTGCTGCCCTCCCTCCCACAGCAGAGTCTGGGAAGCATCGTTTAGGGTCCTGGTGGTCTGGGCTGGATGAAAGCCACGGCTGGGCACCTGAGAAACATCTCCCTAATTTTGTATCTCACTAGGGGAGACTCCACAGGTTAAAATCTAGAGGAGGGTGTATGAAAAATTAATGTATGAACCAAAGAGCAAAGGGAAAAATAAAAAGTGCTACTCATGGTCAGCAAATATGTGTTAAAGAAGGAAAATGACCAAGTTAAGGAGTGGGTTCAACTGTTAGAAACTTCTGGAAAGGAGAAAGAGAACAGCAGAGGGAAGTAGAGCCCCAGAGGTCCAGCTTCCCCTTTCCCTTCCCTGCACAAAGAGCTATGAGAGAGAAATGCCTCTCAGGCCCTCTAACGTGCGGGGCTGAGAAAAGACTGCCCTGAGGAGCAAGTGGAAGAGGCACGAGGCCTCCTTAGGCCCCCGAGGCTTCGGCATTGAAAGGGCAGCTTCTGTTCCAGGATCTGCTGAATGCACTTCTGGAGTTGCAACACAGGAGGACCTGAAGGAGAAATCCTCCCTACAGGCAGGTTTTGCAGGCCAAGCGGTTCTAAGCCAGAGGCACCTCGGGGCGGCATTGTGGCAAGGCCTGGAGAGGTCATGCCACTGGGCAGAGCCCACCCTCAAGGCAGCACCCGGGTTCCAGAAACCCAGGGCTCAAAGGGGAAATGGGAATGGAGATTTCTGGATAAGCTGGAAGGGAAGGACAGACACCTCGAATGAGGCTGCGACACAGAGACTGCTCCATGGCAACGGCTATGTGGTGTCAGAAGGCCGGAGGGTCTCAGGGGCAGCCCCAGCGAGGAGACGATGTGGAGGGTGGATCATCCCTGGGATGGGGCAGATGGAGCTCATGATGGGAGTTGGCCACATGGCAGGAGATTCTGGCCAGTGCAGGTGACTGTCACAGGCTTGGCCTGACAGGTGTCTGGGGAGGCTGAAACCAAAACCATCTCAGTGGCCCTTCCTCACTCGGTATCTGATAAACAAATTGTCCTTCTGGTGCCACCTTCTAGCAAAACCTTAGCCTGGGATTTGGGCTCCCAGCCACTGAGCACTGCCAGGGAACATCACAACAGATTAAAGACTTGTGCCCACTGAAAACTCAGGGTTTCTACAGATATATGTACCGATATTATAGAACGATCACTCCTACCCGGTCTGAAGTTAAAAAAAAAACAAAAGCCAGCAAGATGCATTGCAATATGCTTCACGCAATAATTGTAGAAATATTATGTACATGGATACAAAATGGCCTTGTAGTTGCTTAGAAATAGTACAAGTTGTGGACCTGGCTGATGATAGAGTTTATCTCTGGGGAATTCGATTTTGAAGGACTTTCACTTTTCCTCCATTTAGAAGTATTTTTAAATGTGGAGGTAATTCAGGTTGTAAAACAATGGAAACAGAAGATTAGCATGGCCCCTCTGTGTAAGGATGACACGCAAATTTGTGAAGTGTTTCATATTTTCATAAAATGGAAATTTGTTCTTTTACTGTTCTGGAGGCTAGAAGTCTGAAATCAAGGTGTCGGCAGAGCCCTGCTGTCTCTGAGACTCCGGGTGGAACTCGTCCTGGCCTCTTAGCTGCTGCTGGTGACCGTCAGGCCTTGCTGTTCCTTGTCTTGCAGCTGCGTCGCTCCATCCTCACCTGGCGTTCTCCCTGTGGATCTCTGTGCCCACATGTCCCTCTTCTCATAAGGACACCAGTCATATTATATTGAGGACCGCCCTAATGCCTTTATCTTGCTTACACCTGCTAGGACCTTATTTCCAAACCAGGTTATGTTCACAAGCAGCAGAAATTGGGATTTCAATGTGCCTTTTGGGGGGACGCAATTCAACCCATAACATTCTCCAGCCCCACTTGGGCCTCCAGGTCTGGCCTGCATCGTGTCCACATCCCCCCAACAGGGTCTACCTGGCTATTCTCCATGAGGCCTCTTCTGAGCCTTCCCCATCCTCCTCCACGCTGCAGCCCTGCAGCCCTCCCCTCACGCCCAGCAAACGACTTTCCCCAGACTTCACAGATGCCAACAGCGGGGAAGTCCCTGCACTTCCCCCAGCGTCTGCCTCTCACTTCATCCACCTGCTTTCCTGTTCTCCATCGTCATGTTCTTCCACGGCTCTAATCTATACCCAGGCGGATGCAGGGAGCCTGCTCACCTCCCTGTTTTCTCCATATCAGGAAATGGCACCACGATTTACCCATTTGCTCAGGCTAAAAATACCTATAAGTCAATATTTATTATTTTCTTTTCCTGATTTTCCTCCCTCCCCTGACACAGGTCGTCCTTGATCATGCCCTATCAAATCTTCCTACTTTATTATTTTTAGAGTTTTATCAGTATCTGGAACTATTTATTAATAAGCTTATTTTTATATTGCCAATCTGGTCCCAAAGACTATAAGCTCCATGAAAATAGGGACTTTGTCTGTTTTGTTCACTGCTGCCCCTCCAGTGCTGAGAACAATGCCTAGCACACAACAGGTGCTTTGTAAATCTTTATTGAATGACTATGTGACAGGTGCCAGGACTCTTATACAGCACAGAAGATTCAGGGAGGACACTACCTCACTCCTGTGACATTCACTGTTCAAATCCTAAGAGGTCCTTTGAAGGCCAACAGTTTGGTCACGTGTGTGCCAAGCTGGAACTCGG
Organism: Propithecus coquereli; assembly: GCF_000956105.1. Taxonomy (NCBI): domain Eukaryota; kingdom Metazoa; phylum Chordata; class Mammalia; order Primates; family Indriidae; genus Propithecus; species Propithecus coquereli. Next base: position 6,729,111 of record NW_012140080.1, read on the forward strand.
GAGTCCTTGCCAAGGTTAGGATCCCCAGCACTGGGATCTAGCCTCCCTGAGAGTACCACATGACCACTCTCCCTGAGCCCCTGCCACTGTCACCCAGGTGCTATTTGGGAACAGCTTCAGGTCTCCATTTCTTCTGGGATCCACAGACCTTGGTTCTATAGATCCTGGCACTCTGGCTACTTCTGCATCTCACTCTCCAAGCCCCTGACTGGGCACCCTCCCCCCAATCCCTAATCAAACAGTTTAGAGGATAAACTCTTCCCTTGACTGTGCCCTGGGAATCAAGGAGGGAGGGAAGGGAAACATACCCCTTTCCTCCTGATGCTTCTATCCCAGTGAAATCAAAACAGAAATTAAATCTTATGATAAATTACCCTGCCTCAGCCATTGACATTATCACTCAGGCTTCAAGGGACCTTGTCTCCACATTTTTAGAGGACAGAGGCTGAAACAAATCTTTGCTAAAAGAAGCAGGAGTCAAAATGTTGTTATTAGTTCAGAGCCCAGAAGAGAGTCAATGAGGGAATTAATGACACAAGCCAGGTTCACTCCTCCTGCACTTAGAGTCTTGTTCAGGGCATCTATCTGCTTTGCCTTCTGCTGTGGTTGCCTGAGCCTAAGGAAATAAGACCCAGAAAATCAAACCTTGGAGTTCTCTGCTTTTCAAGTAAAGGGGTAGATGTTTATTGAATGACTATGTGACAGATGCCATGGCTCTTATATAGTATAGAAGATTCAGGGAGGACACTACCTCACTGCTAAAGCCCCAAGAGATCCCTCGAAGGGACCTTACTTCTCAAGGAAACAGACTGTATACCCAGTTTAGGGAAGACCCCTGTGTTAGTCATTTATTGTTGTGGAACTAATTATCCCAAAACTTAGCAGCTTGAAAAACAATAAATATTTATTATCTCATTGTTTATGTAGGTCAAAAATTTGAGAACAGCTTTGCTGGGTGGTTCCAGATCAGGGTCTTTCATAAGGTTAGATTCCAGATGCAGGCTGGGGCTGCAGTCATCTGAAGGCTGGATGGGGGCAGGAGGACCTGCTCCTAGACAGTTTACTCACATGGCTGTTGGCAAAAGGCCCCGGCTCCTCACTGGCCATTAGTACTAATCATAAAAAAGCTGGAGTGGTTATATTAACATTAGGCTAAATAGATTTAAAGATAAGAGGTATAGTTAGACTGAAGAGGAACATTTACCATAACAAAAGTGTCATTCATCAGGAAGACATAACGATTATAAATGTGTATGTGCATAATAAATAAATTCAAAATACACAAAGCAAACATGACAGAACTAAAGGGAGACATAGACAAATCCACAGTCCTGGTTAGAGATTTTAACACCTTCGCTCAGTTATTGAAAGAATAACTAAATACAAAATTAGTAATGATTGTGAAAGTTGTCAGAACCAAAATGGAGTTACTCATGTCAAACTCTAACAAAAATCAATCAATCAATCCAGGAGGCTAACGAAGGAGGCCCTCACGCACACGTCTGTGATAAGCACTATTACAAAGACTCTCCGAAGGGCTCTTATGCACATATGCCTGTAACAAGAACTTTTGCCAAGGACTTTTCACACTGCAGCTTGCTACACGAGTCACAAGGACAGCTGGCTGGATGCACAAGAACGCTTGCCTGACGACGAACTGTCTCCACCAACGAACTAGCATAAACTCCTGCAATAACTGAGCCCCTGTAACCAATGTTCTCTTTGTTTCAAAAGAAATTATGTGTGCCTTTCCCTTTTGCCTCTAAAAGCTTTTCTTTGCTTCAATCTCTTTGGATATGTTTATGGTCCCTGTAGCCTGCATATCCCAGATTTGCAAATACCCTGCACACTCCTGAATAAACTCAGTATCTTCAAAGAATCTCTCTCTGTCTGTTATTTAGGTTGATGTGATACAGACACTGAGCGACACTATCGACCACCGTGATCTAATTGACATGTGTAGACTACATACAACAAATGCATAATACACACTCTTAAAGTATAATGTACCATTCGCCAAGATATGCCTTATGTTGGATCATAAAACAAGTCAAGAGTTTTCTTCAGAAAACATGGGAATTAAATTAAAAAGCAATAGTAAAAATACCAGGATATGTTTTAAAAAGCTTCAAATATTTGAAAATTAAATAACATTCTTCTCAATAACTAACAGGTTAAGGAAGAAATCCTAAAGGAAATTAGAAAGTATTTTGAACTAAATGAAAATGAAAACACAATGTATTTAAAATTTGGTGGTTCAACTAAAGTAATACTTAGAGGGAAATCGATAGTTTTAGATGTTTGTTTTAGAAAAGAAGAAAGGCTTAACGATAAATTATCAAAGTTTCCACCTTGAGAAGCTAAAAAAGAACAAGAGTGACAGGTACACTAAAAACCCGGACATCATCACTATACAATTTATCCATGCAACCAAAAACCACTTGTACCCCTAAACCTATCAAAATATAAATTAAAAAAAAGATAGATTTCATAATTTTACTTTTGCTGCCTTCTATTTTGAAGTGACTTATGCCTCTTCTGTTTCACTTTTCTTGAAGAATTTGTCCTGTTTCCAATTGGTGAAGCTAAACACTGTGTGAAAATAATAGAAGGGCTAAAGTTATACTTTCAGTTTCTGGTACTGAGGGTGTAAATAATTTAAAAATAAAATTACAATACAATACAATACAATAAGAGCAAGCCAGGCGCAGTGGCTCACGCCTGTAATCCTAGCACTTTGGGAGGCTGAGGCGAAAGGATCACTTGAGCCCAGGAGTTCAAGACTGGCCTGGGCAACACAGCGAGACTCCGTCTCCATAAAAAATTTAAAAATTAGCCGGGTGTGGTGGTGCACCCTTGTAGTCTTAGCTACTCAGGAGGCTGAGCCGGGAGGATCCCTCGAGAAAGATGAGCTGGCTTGCCTGAAGAGAAACATCTGAGTCACAGAAATGGCAACGGTGGAAAAGTGAAAGCAAGGGTGGGAAATCCTAAAACAAGAGTGTCATGGAGAAAGGCTTGCCTAGAGAGACATATCCGAGTCACAGAGATGGCAGGGATGGAAAAGCAAGAGCAAAGGGCAGGAAGACGCAGAGCAAGGCTTGCCTAGACAGAAACATCCAAGTCACCGCACCAAATACGTCAAGTTTTAGTCTGAAATGTCAGTTCTTACTGCGCTCATGGCTGAAGAACGACCAGACGCACCAAAATAAGGGAAGCATGAGGTGAAGGTTACTGAGTGGGAGCAAGATAGGATTATAGAGGAACACAAGCTACTGTTTAGAGACCCTTCTTCCCCTAGTCCTTGCTGTCAGCCAGGGAACTGAGTGCTCACCAAACAAGCGGAAGGAGGGGTCCCCCACATCGCAGCTAGCCCTGGTGTGGAAAGGTCCCTATCCAGTCTTACTTTCTACCCCAACCGCTATTAAGGTCCCAGGCTACCTACTTGGATCCATCATTCTTGGGTAAAGCCATGGAAGGACCAAAATGAAACTCAACTGGTCCCCATGGACAAAAGGACTCCAACACTGGAGACACTCATGTACTCCCTGGGAGGATCTCCAGTGCCTGTTCAAGTGGACTCCTCCTGCTGTGGCTCCTTCAGAGAAGTAGCAAAACTATCCATGAGCAAGATACCTTTTGCCCTGGCAAACCAAACCTCCACTTTTTGCCCTTATGGGAACAGCAGCCACTGCTGGAGTAGCCACAGGAGGCACGTCCCTGGGCCTGTAGCAGTCTTTGGCTGTGGAGACTGCATGAGCCCTGCTAAAAACTAGCCATACAGTCGCCCTCTTACAGGAACAGTTAGATTCACCGGTGGAGGCTGCCTTGCAAACTAGGTGGGCCCTCAATCTTCTAACTGCAGCAGAAGGGAACACGTGCTTGTTCTTAAAAGAACAGTGCTGCTTCTCTGTTAACAGGTCAGGACAGGTTCAGAACAACATCGATGCCATTCTAGAGTCTGCCTCCAATCTCCAGACACGAGGCAAGACCTCTAGGCCCTGGTGGATGTCCTTAATAATTCCCTTGGTCACCCTGTTACTTTGCATCCTGGGAATTCTTATATTGTGACCAATCCTTATAAATTTTCTAACTAAATTTATTTCATCCTGTCTAGAAGCCATCAAGCGACAAATGGCCCTGCCTTCTCTGCCGGCCCTGGCGCCTACCTCCTCACCTACAACAATCTACCAAGAACATGTACCAAAGTCCCCTGGAGAGACCCTGGAGAACCTACAAGAGGCCACTCTAACAGGGATCATCGGCCCCTACTCAGCATGAAGCAGCCGGATGAGTCAACGCCCCTACCCAATGATTTGGGCTTCTAGAATGGAGAATGGGGAATGTTAGGTAGATAGTGAGGGATTCCAGGTCTCCCAGGGACGACATTGGGTGCTGTTGCCCCCATCTTGGTCCTGCCCAACCCTAATTCTCCATACCTGGGGGAGGAGGGAATATCCTACGTATCTACCCATCAGAACTTGGTATGCCACCTGCAAAAGAATGCAGAGGACTCTCTCGCCCATGGGCCAAGCCACATGGATACCATAAAGTCTGGAAAGTGACCTAGAACCCACATGCGCAGTGAGACTCAGGTCATGCAGCTCCCCAACTGTCCAATCAAAGTGGTTCTATGGTGACATTTGAACCACGGGGAGGTCCCTATCCAGACACGGACACAAGACCCAGACCTATAACCAAACTCTCTTTTTGCGTCCTTCCTTTGGCTCTCACTTTGCTGCAACAATGGGTCATCATGTGTGGCATATGTTCCATGCTCTGTAAACCTGTATCTTGCTCTTGCCCTATAAGCCTACCTTTCTCTCCTCAGTAAACCTCATTTTCATGCTTGCCTTACTTTGGTGCATAAGGTCATTCTTTGGCCATGGGTGCGCCAAGAACCGATGTTTCAAACTGAAACCTGACAGTGTCAGATGCCACAGGGTAAGGGCTCAGTCCCCAAGACTGCTACCACCCCAACACCAGTCGCGAGTCCGGGCCTCTGGAGCTTCTGACTGACCAGCTTCAAATTTGGGTTCCCACCACCCTCTCCCTCTTTGGGTTCAATTAATTTGCTGGAGTGGCTCACAGAACTCGGGGGAATACTTACTTATACTTACCGATTTATTATAACAGATATTACAAAGGTTACAGATGAAGAGATGTGTAGGGTGAGGTATGGGAGAGGGGGTGCGGAGCTTCCATGCCCTCCGTGGCGTGCCACCCTCTGGGACCTTCTCACGTGCCGCTATCTGGGAGCTCCCTGAGCCCAGTCCTCTTGGATTTTTACGGAGGCTTCATTACACAGGCATGATTGACCATAATGTAGAAATGTGATTGGACAAAAAGCGCCTGATCTAGACCCAGCAAGGCCTGTCTGTTTTTCTTGGCCTCCCCGTGTAGCATTCTTTCCTCCAGGGTATGGGGCAAGACCCTTTCTGTAATGACAGTCTTTTGAATCCTGTGTTGGGCAGGTAAAAGGAGGACAGGAGGTCAGAGAGATTCTATCTCCTGAGGCCTAAAGTGCCCCAACTTTGTAACAAGGACTGTAGGAGTTATGAAATTCCATTGGAACTGCGGATGAAAACCAATATATTAATATATATCATAATACCATAATATCTACAATGTTTATAACTCAATATTAAGCAAAGAACCCAATAAAAATGGACAAAAAATAAGACATTTCATGAAAGAAGATATACAGATGGCCATTTTAAGCACATGAAAACACACTTAACACCATTAATCATCAGGGAAATGCATAAAAACCACAATGAGATACAACCATTAGAATAGCTAAAATCTGAAGGACAGGCAACACCAAATGTTGACAAGGATATGGAGCAACTAGAACTCTTACATATTGCTCATGAGTGTGTAAAATGTTACAACCATTGGACAAAGTTGGACAAAGTTGTGGCATCTAATAAAACTAAATATGCATCTACCCTTCAACCCAGTAATTTCACACCTAGGTATCTACTGAGAGAAATGAAAATATACGTCCACAAAAAAAGATGTGTAAGAATGTTCACAGCAGCATTATTCATAATAATGAATAGGAAAAAACCCAAATGTCTATCAGCTAGTGAACATATTAACAAATTATAGTATATTCATACACTGGAATACTACAAAGCAATAGAAAAGATGAATTACTGATACATGAAGCAACATGGATTAATCTCTCAGACATCATACTCATTGAAAGAAGTTAGACACAGAGTACACATTACATAATTCCATTTATATGGCAGTCTAGAACAGAAAAAATCTAAGAGGAAAGAAATCAGAATAGTGATTGCCTGGTTGTAGAGGGTGGGAGGACTAGGACGACATGCAAGGGAACTTGTGGGGTGAGGGAAACGTTCTTTATCTTAGTCAGGTTGGGGGTTACAAGAGGGTATTCCTTTGTCGAAACCCATTGAACTGCACACTTTTGTTCATTTTAATGTGTGCAAAATTTAATTCCCTTAAAGAAAATAACTTTAATAAAGAAAGACACTCAGCAGAAGTGGCTCACGCTTGTAATACCAGCACTTTGGGAGGTTGAGGCAGGAGGACTGCTTGAGGCCGGGAGTTCAAGACCAACCTGGGCAACAAAGCGAGACACCATCTCTACAAAAAGTAAAAAACAAAAAAAAATTAGCCAGGAATGGTAGCACACCTGTTGTGTTGAGGTGGGAGGATCACTGGAGCTTAGGAGTTCAAGGCTGCAGTGAGCTACGATTGAGCGATTGCACTCCAGCCTAGGCAACAGAGAAAGACCCCATCTCTAAAAAAAAAAGAAAAAAGAGAGAGAGGGAAAAGAAAAATACATGATCACGTGCGTACAATGCTAGAGCTTCTTGCCGGGCCTTGAAAGAGCCCATCCAAGAGAAAGGCTCTGAAGGTCACTTAAAGCTTCATTAGCTACACAGTAAATCTGCCCCTACCCTCAGCTCATATTCTGGCCCCACACTCGCTCAGTAGTGTGATTGTGGACAAGTTAGTATCTCAGTGCCATGAATCCCACATCTGTAAAATGGGACTAATTATGACCCTATCTCATTGGACTGGGTGAATAAATTTCATGAGATAACTTAAAACACTAACTGGTACGTAGTGAACTCTCAACAAATATTAACTATTATTTTGCAGACACAGTGTTCAGAGGAAAACTGTTTGGATAATTCTGCTAAGGGCGATGAAGGGCCTGTTGAAGTGTCCTGAGAAGGGAAGCAAAATGGTCAGATTTGCCTTTTAGGAATAATAACTGAAGCAGCAGCGGAGAGGATGAATAGGTGGAGGGAAGAATGGATTTGGAGCCCTATTAGGACTGTCCTAACATGAAAATGGATGAGACGTTATTGATCTAAAGAATTAAAAAAAAATACATAGTTGTATTCAAAGTATACAGGATTTGAACGTTTTAATAAAAATCTAAATAGAAGTAAAAATTAAAATGGTTTTTCATATTCAAAAATATTAAAATAGAGCTGGGCAATGTGGGCAATGTGACACATGCCTGTAATCCCAGCTAGTAGGGAAGCTGAGGCAGGAGGATCCTTTGAGCCCAGGAATTTGAGGTTACAGTGAGCTATGATTGTACCACTGCACTCCAGCCTGGGCAACAGAGCAAGACCCCAGTCTCTTAAAAAAAAAAATTCAAATTAATTCAAAATTACCTAGTAAAATAAAAGCCAAATAAATTATAATGAATATCAAATCTTAAAATAAAAGTTTTAAAAAT
>NW_012140080.1:6736892-6751180 GCF_000956105.1 Propithecus coquereli
AGCCCAGGAATTTGAGGTTACAGTGAGCTATGATTGTACCACTGCACTGCAGCCTGGGCAACAGAGCAAGACCCCAGTCTCTTAAAAAAAAATTCAAATTAATTCAAAATTACCTAGTAAAATAAAAGCCAAATAAATTATAATGAATATCAAATCTTAAAATAAAAGTTTTAAAAATATGAAACAGGAAGAGAAATAACATGGACTTTCATACTACTGGGAAAGGAGACTTCAATATGGTGAGCCTGTCTACTCTTGTACATTCTTGGGGTTAAACTGTGGGTCACAACGAGGTGTGTATGGTCAGCTTCAGTAGATACTGCCAGAGTTCTCCAAAGTGGCTGCGCCAGTTCACAGTCCCCTTAGAAATGTAGAGGAGTCCCAAAGCATCATTTGGCATTTTCCATCATTTTCATTTTAGGCATTTTTGTGGGTGTGCGTAGTGCTGTTTTTCTACCCAAAACATTCTTTATTTTTCTCTTCCCTTTCTGGAGAGGGAATCCAGCTTTTCCAGCCACCCCACCCTTCGGGCAGGAGGAAGCCATCTCTGGATGACTGGTCAGCTGAGGCAACTCCAAGCAGAGGGATTTACCGGGCACCTGGGTTCTCATCTCCACACCCCTGCGTTAACACGTTTCCCAGCCTTTTCTCATCTCTCTGATTGTTACCTCTTGCTCTTCCTCGTCTCTCTTGGTCCAAATCCTGCTTGCTCCGCAAAAGCAGATCAGAATTTACCTTCTCTAAAAAGCCTCTGGTGACCCTAACCCCTCACTCATCCTCCCCTTTCCCGGGCTTTTGTTTTCACATTGGCGAGCCGTGGATGTGTGACACCGGGAAAATCGTTAACTTCCGTGGACCTGTTTCCTCATCTGAAGAACGCTTGAGCTTGAGCAACATCAAGTCTAAGTCCCTATCTGATTTGATGTTCTACGGCCGTTTCAGGGCGCAGAGCGCGAGAGAACAGCGACCGAAGTGCGTTCAAGCGCGCCAGCCCGCGTGTCAGCGCCGGTGTACAAGCCTATGCTTCGAAGGCCCTTGTGCGTCTCGGTCTGCAGGTCTCGGATGGAGCTACGCCCTTGAACGTCCACCCTGCTGGGGTGGCTTGCCGCATTTCTGTGCAAACCTGCTCGCTCGCAGCCCTGCCCGGCAACCAAGGTGCAGAAAGCCCGCGGCCCGGTCCTTCCGGGTTTTGTGTCGAATCTGCGGGCGGCGTCCCGGCGCCGCGTCTGGGGCGGGGAATGTGCGGCTGCGCGCGCGCCGCGGCGTGTACGCGGCGATTTCATCATGCTCCGGGCCGGGCCGCGCGCGCCGCTTCCGCCGCCGCCCCCTCCGGACCGCCCAGGGCCGCCGGCTCATGCCCTCTCCGCGCCCGGCGCTGCTTAGAGCTGCCCGCGCCGCTCTGCTGCTGTCGCTGCCGCCCCGGCTCCCGGTCCGGCCCTCGCTCCCGCCCCGCCGCTTGCTCGGCGCGCCCTCCCGCGCCCCGACCTCCTACCCCGCCGCCGCCTCCCGGAGCAGCATGGACGGCGCCGGGGCTGAGGAGGTGCTGGCACCTCTCAGACTAGCCGTGCGCCAGCAGGTACCGGCGTTTTGCGCCCTGCGCTCAGCCTCCTCCCCAGACCTCTCTCCTGGTCATCCCTCGTTCCCCCGGACACCCGTCTACCTCGTCGGTCACCCCTTTCCCTTCCTACTCCGGTGTCTTCCTCGCCTCCCCACTTTGGACCCAAGTCCCCCATGCATCGGCCACCTTCCTTCCCTCGTACTCCCATCCTCCCCTCTTTGGATGACTCCCTCGATCCACTTGATACTCTGCGTCCCTGCCTTCCCGTTCTGTTCTCCTTTCCCAATCCCTGTTGCTGTCCGCGCCTCTTAGGTCTCCAGTGTGGCTGGGGTCTGTAACCCTTTGGTTTTCCTCGTGTCCTAACTGAATATCCTTAACTTCAGTCTTCCAGGCTGTGCTGTGCTCTGTGCATCCTGGGTGTAGAGGTTCCTAATGCTTTCCCGGTCTGTGATGAGCCGAAGCTGCCGGTTCTTTCATGTACGCCCAGACTCTTTAATCCTCAGGATGCTTTGAATTGTGTGTCCTCCTTTACATCTTCTTTCATTCAGTGCTTAGTTAGCCGAACGATTGGCTGGGAAAATAGAGTTGAAACGTGGATGTGAGGAGGTGTCGAACTTTATTTTCTAATAATGCGGTGAATTCATCATTCTTCGCGCCTGTCATCTTTTCCGGCTTCTGAAAAGGCCTTTTGGAACGAGTGAGCTCCCAGATCGTAAACCTGGGGAACTGTAAATGTTGCGGAGTTACTCGGTGAGGTCAGCCATCCTTAGTATGGAACATCTTGAAATTTGATTTTGCGGAAGGGAAGGAAGGCTGGAGGACTTGGTGACTTAATACAGGCCTCCTTTTCTGAGGGCACTGCGTAAAGAATAAAATTTAGAGAGGGCAAGGAAAAGATTATGAGAATGATTCTCATATCCAGTTAGTTAGGTAGAGCTAAAAGCTTTCAGTAGGACCCCGGGGATCGATGACCTAGTAATAAACACCAAACGGGTTTCTCCTGCACGGGTGCCTGATGCAATAATTTGCCTTAGCTACAGAGGGAGGAACCCTCTCTCGGAAATAATTCATTGGGGCACAGCTGCCCGCAAATTCAGCAAATTCTGCCACTTTGCAATCTCTACTTCTTGCTAGTTTGAGCCTGATTTAATAGTCTTTTATTTTGAAATTTCACTATGGGCTTAGGTTTTTTATTATTGGTATCAGAACACTGTATTCATATTCTCTGTCTCCCTCCACCCACCTTCCACTCCCCAAATAAAATTAGGTGTGGTTACTTTGTCTTTTCTGTAACTCTCAATTTTTTTCTGTATCTTTCCCTTTGGAAGGAAGAATACATCTAATTTGGAAACACACACACACACACACACACACACACACACCCTCAAACCCCTCCCTCTGCCACGTTAGCCTGGAACTGCAGTGCAAATCATCCATTTGTAGTAAGACTGGATTTAGCTAACTCAAGTAAACTTTGATCATGCAACAGCCTTCCAATGTTACTGTTGTCTCATGTATGTTTGTGTTATCTTGATTAAATTTTTTTGTACTTTAAGATATTTTTGAATATGTGAATTAGTTTATGTAAGTTAATTTGGGTTCTTCTTCTAATTTTCCAAGAACATATATCAGTTAATTAATTGCTTAGAATGTTGAATCATATGGAGTCCACTGTCAGCTGGAAGGGAATTTAAAGATCATCTAGTTATCTCATTTGCATATGGGGAAGTGAGATACAATGTTACCTCTATCTTTTTACATATTTCCATTGTGAAGTTTGTGCAGTTGAAGACCTCCCTGGAGAGGAATTTTTTAGGAATTTAACAACTGATCTTGTTAGTGGCACGAGTTTCATATAAATCTGCTGATCTGGAAAATGAATGAAGTGAGCCTGTCACTTTAAGAAAACAACTGATAGTATTTGTGACTGGTATTTGTGGCCAATGATAAAATTTAAGCTTTGGGGAAATTTGGGAATTTTGGGAAACATGTTATTGTGAATCTGGCAGCTTAACAGTACTTAAAGACTTTTCTGATGAGATTAAGTGGTGATACTAGCAAATGTGGGTTTTTTTGATATTGTATAATAAATAGGTTAATATTTGGAAAATCTGCATAACTCAGTTAACCGGTATTTTCTAAATGACTAATGCATGATGTTATAAAATCAGATATTGGTAAAAGATCCATTCAAAGTCTGAGATACATTAATGGATTTAATGTAACAGAGTACAGAAAGTTCATTGCTGTAGTTTCTTAGTTAGAAATAACCTTGAAGAAACTACCACTTGTCAGAGTTTCGATGTACTATCAAAGAAGAATATCTACAATTATCTGAAAAGGCTTTTAAAATTCTCCTCCCTTTTCCATGATTTTCTTCATATACTTTACCCAAGACACCATTTTGAAAAGAAGCAGATAGGAGAATCTGGCTGTCTTCTATTAAGCTAAAAATTAAGAGATTTGCAAAAACTATAAAACTCTTATTCTGTCACTATTTTTTATTTTGGAAAATAGTTATTTTCATAAAATTTTTTATGCACATTAACATATATTGAGCTTTTATCATTTTAAAGGAATTGATAAATATTTTTTAAATTTCCATTTCAATTTCTAATACAGTAATACTGATAGAAATAGTCCACATAAACAAAAGCTTGGGGCGGGGGGTCCTCAGTGATTTTTGACATTATAGAAGAGTCCTGACACCACAAAGTTTTAGAACTGCTGCTTTAGGGGGATGGAATTATCTGAATTATATGAAGACGGATTTGGACTGCTGTCTGGAACACAGCTCCTGTTCCCCAGTTGGTTTTTTCCTTTACAGCCCAGGGTTTTCTCCTGTACTCTCGCTGTCTTCACTTTCTCATTTTCCACTAACTTCTGTCTTCCGCACTCACTCTGCCTTTGGCCTCTACCACTCGCCTTGCCTAGTACCCTAAAGGGCACTTTTCTGTGATCATACATTTTACCTGTCTTCAGCATGTAGCTGTTGACCACTCTCTCCTGTCTAGAATTGCTTTTTCCCTCCTTTGGCTTTGTCTGAATGTTAAGTGAGATTCAGTAGTTGAAGAACTCTATGTCTAAAAGTCTCTTAGTGCAAGTAGGGTCTGTTAAGATGATTTTTACCTGAGCTGGAGGTTTAGAGAGGAATTTGTGTAGAGATTTGGCGAGGTGTTTTCAGTATCATTGTACTTAAGAGGCCACTCTAAAATGATTTAGGTGGATGGGTCTTGATCGTCTAACAAAGTAACTAGTATGAAGAAAAGTAACCAAGGAAGGTTTTTTTTAACCTGTAGTGGAACTTAATAATTGTTGAGATAGAAGAGGTTTTGAAGAATTGCTAGATGGACTTTATTTATACTCCTTATTTTTTGTGTTGATGAGGATTAAATACTAGCGGCAACATAGCCTAGTAATTCAGAGTCTAGCCTCTAAAATTATATTTCCAGAGTTTGAATCCTAACTTTGCTGTCTATTAGCTGATGACCTTAAGCAAATGATTTAATCTTTCTGTAGCCAAACTTCTTCATCTGTAACATGGACGTTATAAACATTAAAATGAGACAGTTGTGTAAAGTGCTGAGAATACTAAAATGTGAGATACTATTCTGAAATGATTGTGGCTTATTGGAATGCTGGTTTTATCAAACCATTGCTGACATGAAGCTCATATATTTTCTTGTGATTGTCAGTTTGATAATATTTGAACCTTTATAAAAATGTCTTCCGAAATTGGTAAGATAAGATGATAGAGAAGTCTTTTTAAAGGATTTCTTGGGAGGTCTTTAAATGATTTACTCTCTAAATCACTAATGATGTGAATAGATGTGTGGATAATAGAACATGTGTTTCAGCATTTCAGGATTTCTTTTATTGGAATTGGGGGCAACACAATAAAATTCAGATCCTAGTAGTAGTGAGAAGACTTAGCATGAAGAGCCTTGGGTTTTCCTCTGCTTTGATTTTCTGGACAGAGAGTGCCTGTTAAAGCTCTTGCTTAATCTACAAAGGGCAAATGAAAAGTTTATGAAGTTTTTGTCAATAGTTATAAAACATTTGGAAATCTGAGATCAACTCAATCCTAACAAAAACCTTCTAGTCATGTGTGTAAAACCAACATCTTACAGAGGTGAGGAGATGTTTTCTTGTTTTTCTTGGCTAACTGAATATGCACCATGAATATATATGAAGGATCCAAGAGGAAGATCCCTTGGAATAATTTTCTCATCTAATAACTACTCTGCTTTATAATCACAGACTCTTAGTTCTAATATATATCATTATGGTAAGAAATTATCCAGGAACTAAACCTCTAGTGGATGTTTCCTAAGAGTAATTTAGAGATGTTGATGGTATTTCATGTCAGTTTCATTCAGTATGCACACAAAAAACCCCAAAGTAGAGTTGAGTGATGAAGAAAGAAGAAAAACAGTTAGAAATTAGGAATCCTTAAGTACTTTCATTTGATGTCTGGATCACCTCCAATTCTTTTGTTTTCAGAACTGGATCATTATAAATCGTGATTTTAATTATTTCGTTATTCAGAATAAACATAACTATTTCCTTTCTACACTGAAACTTTAGAGATGCTTAACTCAGCATAGGAATCCTCATTCTCACACTACTTCTCTGATGGCTAGCCTTAAATATACCTGTGCCTAATTCTGTACCTGACCCTTAAGAGACAAAAAAAGTGATTCCAGACAATGAATTTTAAATTCTTTCTACCTGTTAACTCGTGGCCTTGCTTGCCAGTGCCTTTTGAGAAGCTCCAAGAGAAACTAGATGAATTACGTGGGAGTGCCAGTGCATGACACCTGGGGGAGACACTCGGGAGAAAGACTTGTCTACTTTCAGACGTCCAGAAGGAACTACTACCTCTTCAGAACAAAGGCTCCCGCCGTCTTCTCATCCCCATCATATAGCACAATTGGTGAACATTTATGAGATAGGTGTTCTGACAGGTAGAGGAATGAGTAAAGAAAAAGCCAGTGATACTTACCGGATAGTAAGTATAATACTTGGCAGAGTGCTAGGTTTAGGTTGCGGTATCAGTCAACACATATTTGAGTGCCAGAATTCCTGTCCTAAGAGAGCCTGCTTTATGGTGACAGGTATAGATAAACATGTATGTAAATGAATTAAGTAAGCAGATGCATTCATAGGGCGATTTCAGATTTTGTAATGAAGAAGATAAGTTAGGTGATTGTGGCTGTTGCTTTAGCTAAAGAGGTCAACATACTAGGATACAAATTGCTTGTATAACAGACCAGATTTGTATACGATAAGAGAATGAGGGGAATAACTATAAACATACCTCAGAGATAATTGCGGGTTTGGTTCCAGAACACTTCAATAAGCGAATATTGTAACAAAGCAAATATCACAATAAAGCAAGTCACACGAATTTTTTGGTTTCCCAGTGTATGTAAAAGCTATGTTTATACTGTAATCTCTTAAGTGTGCAGTAACATATCTAAAAAATAATGTCATACCTTAATTTAAAAATATTTTATTGCTTAAAAATGCTAATGATCGTCTGATCCTTCAGTGAGTCATAATCTTTTTGCTGGTGGAGGGTCTTGCCTTGATGTGGATGGCTGCTGACTGATCGGGGTGGTGGTTGCTCAAGGCTAGGGCAGCTGTGGCAGTTTCTTAAAATATTGTAAGGCAACAGTGTAGTTTGCCATGTTGATTGACTCTTCTTTTCACAAAAGATTTTTCTGTGGTGTGTGATGCTGTTAGCGTTTTACACACAGCAGAACTTCTTTCAAAATTGAAGTCAGTCTTCTCAAGCCCGGCCACTGCATTACCAATTACATTTATGTAATATTCTAAATCCTTTGTTGTCATTTCAGCTATGTTCCTAGCATCTTCACCAGGAGTAGATTCCATCTCAAATCAACATTTCCTGCTTCACCTTGCACTTTTATGTCATGGAGACAGCTTCTTTCCTTAATCCTCATGAACCAGCCTCTGCTAGCTTCAGACTTTTCTTCTACAGCTTCCTCACCTTTCTCAGATTTCAAAGA
This sequence comes from Propithecus coquereli, assembly GCF_000956105.1. Taxonomy (NCBI): domain Eukaryota; kingdom Metazoa; phylum Chordata; class Mammalia; order Primates; family Indriidae; genus Propithecus; species Propithecus coquereli. Next base: position 6,744,486 of record NW_012140080.1, read on the forward strand.
ATTGAAGAGAGTTTGCTCTGGATTAGTCTTTGGCTTAAGGGAATGTTGTGGCTGGTTTGATCTTCTTTCCAGATGACTAAAAATCTCTCCATACTGGCAATAAGGCTGTTTCGCTTTCTTATCATTTGTGTGTTCACCGGAGTAGCACTTTAGTTTTCTTCTCTTTTTCTTTGCATAGCCTAGAAGAATGCAAAGAAAAAGCTCCTGTCATCACCCTTGGCTAACTGTTTGGCATAGAGGCCTAGTTTTCTACGTGTCTTGGCTTTCCACACGCCTTCCTCACTAAGCCCAATCATATCTAGCTTTTGATTGAAAGTGAGAGACATGCAAACTCTTCCTTTCACTTGAACACCTTGGGACATTGTAGGGTTATTAATTGGCCTAATTTGTATATTGTTGTGTCTCAGGGAATAGGAAGGCCTGAGGAGAGGGAGAGTGACAGGAACTGCAGGTCAGTGGAGCGGTTGGAACACACACATTTATTAAGCCGATTGTCTCATGGGTGTGGTTCATGGCACCCCAAAACGATTACAGTAGTGACATCAAAGATCACTGATCACAGATCACCATCACAGATATAATAATAATGAAAAAATTTGAAATTGCCAGAATTACCAAAATGTGACAGAGACATGACATGAACACATCCTGTTGGAAAAATGGCACCGATAGACTTGCTTGCCACAGGGTAGCCACAAACCTTCAATTTGTAAAAAGTGCAGTATCTGCGAAGTGCAATAAAACGAGATATACCTTTATTTTATTTTATTTTATTTTATTTTATTTTTTTGGAGACAGAGTCTTGCTCTGTCGCCTGGGCTAGAGGGCAGTGCTGTCAGGATAGCTCACTGCAGCCTTAAACTCCTGGTCTCAAGCAATTCTCTTGCCTCATCAGCCTCCTGAGTAGCTGGGTCTACAGGCGTGTACCACCACGCCAGGCTAATTTTTCTCCCATCCAAGTACTAATCAGGCCTGACCTTGCTTAGCTTCCGAGATCAGACTAGATCCAGTGCGTTCAGGGTGATATGGCCGTGGCCTCATTTTTCTATTTTTTGTAGAGATGGGATCTCGGCCTTGCTCAAGCTGGTCTCGAGCTCCTGAGCTTAAGCGATCCTCCCACCTTGGCCTCCCAGAGTGCTAGGATTACAGGTGTGAGCCCCTGTGCCTGGCCAAGATATGCCTTTAATTCCATGGCTCTTGGGTATATCCGACCCAGTGTCCCTTTCTATAATACATCAAGTATTAATGAGAGGCATACAAAATATCAACCTAGATTTAATTAAAAAATATATACATAAAGCTCTAAATGTAATACAAAGAAATAAAAAAGCAATTTATAATACATTTATAATAATACGTATTTCATTATGTAAATTCTTGGGTATGACTCCACCAGGAAGTTACAATGACATAAGCAGCTGCTTATACCTATCCGTGAATGCAGTTGCTTTAAATGCACACTGATAAAGGTATATTGTGTTGGTTGCTCAGATACCACAGCAGCATTGTCATTGGTGCCATGTTTTCTCAAAAAAATGAAGAAATTCCTTGAGGAACAACTCTTTATAAAACTGAACAAAGCAAGATCCAGTCTTTATTTATTTTTTTGAGACAGGGTCTCACTCTGTTGCCCAGGCTAGGGTGCAGTGGTGTGATCATAGCTCACTGCAGCCTCAAATTCCTAGGCTTGAGAGATCTGTCTGCCTCAGCCTCCCGAGGAGCTAGGTGTCCTCTTTTAAATTGCATTTTATTGCATGTATTCCTGGAAAATTCAATGTATGTTAAAACTATGGGGAAATACTTCTGATTATATATAAACAAAGTCACGTTCTAGGTTCAAATAATTACATTTGTCTACTCAAGACAACTTCAAGGGGAGAAATGTCCTTAAGGAACAATTGTAGGGTTGGAATATTTGAGAAATGCTTTATAAAGGATATGGTAGAATGTCAGTAAGGGAAGGAAGCACTTTTGGGCAAGAGAATAAACATCGAAGGCATGTGGGTAGGAACAGTCACCAAATTAGGAATGCTGTGTGTTTGTGAAAAGAAGGCTTACAAGATGGGAAAAAAATGACATGAATTAGAGTAATTTGGGGCCAGGTCTAATCTTAGTGTAGATACCTTTGGATGGGAGAGAAACTGGTAATTGGTTGTAGCAATCTAGTCTATAAGGGCTGAAAAGGAGAGATTAGATTGAAAATTTTGAAGCGAAATTGACCAGACATTAGAGGTAAAGAAGCATAACTTTAAGCATACACAGAAGGAACAAGTTTGGGGTAGAGCAAATAGTTGAGTTTGAAGTTTCTGTGGCCACACCCAAGTTGAAGTGCTTTGTAGCATAATAACAGCTATCCTTTTGTGTATGTCTATTGTGTGTTAGTACTATTAAAAATTATTTAAAGTGTTTTATTTATTCTTTATAACAGTCCAATGAGGTATAAGTATTATTTTGACTTTATAATTGAGGGAGCTCAGAGATATTTTTTAAAGAGACAGGGTCTTGCTCTGTCATAGGGCTAGAGTGCAGTGGCATGATCATGGTTATAGCTCACTATAACCGTGAACACCTGTGTTCAAGCCATCCTCCAGCCTCAGCCTCCCAAGTAGCTGGGACTACAGGTATATGCCACTGCACCTGGCTAATTTTTAAATTTTTTGTAGAGACAGCGTCTCGCTGTGTTGCCCAGGCTGGTCTCGAACTCCTGGCCTCAAGCTGTCCTCCTGCTTCGGCCTCCCAGCCTCCCAAAGTGCTGGGATTATGGACACCACAACTGGCCTTTAACCCTTTTTAAGCACTGTGTTTTACTATAGCTTGTCTAGGGGTGGATTTTTGTTTTGTGTACTGTTTGGATTTCCATGTGCTTTCTGAATCTTAGAATTCATGTCTTTGAGCAGTTATAGAAAATGGAAAATATTTTAGCCATTATCTTTTCAAATATTGCCTCTTAACCATTTTTTTTATTCTTCCGTATTCTGGCTGGATGAATATTACACTCTCATTCTCTTCTCTGTGTCTCTTTACATCTATTTTATATTTTTAATTCCATACTAGTCTGGATAATTTCTTCGGGTCCATCTCCTACATCAATAATTCTTTCTTCAGTTGTCTGATATGCTATTTAACCTGTCCAGTGAGGTATTTTTCTTTTTTTTTTTTCTTTTTATTCAGCTGCTAGAATGGGAGAGTTTTTAATTCTAGTGATTCATTTCCATATGATCTTTATTGTTCTTTTTCAAGCTACCTGATTGTTTTTGATAGTTTCTTATTCTTGCTCATATTTTTGATTCCTCCTTTTATTTGTTTTAAACATGTTAAGCATTTAAAAATATTTGATCATTCTAATACTTTTGGAGGATCTAATTTTGTTTTCATTTCTGCTGAGTCTTACTCATGGTGGCTTGTTTCCTCATGGATTTTTAAATTTTGAGTTGAGCACTTATTATTTGGTAACCTTAACCTGTGAAAATCCTGAAAGGCCTATGTAGAAGATCTGCTCCTCCAGAGAATAATTGCTCCTTTTGGGGGTATAAGGGCTCTATCAGTTTGACAACTTTAATTTCTCATACCATGTAGAGAGTGTTTTGTTTGTTCTCTCAGATTACCTATTCCTCTACATTACTGTCAATGAGTAATCAGCGTACAATAGTAGGTTGTTGGAAGTGAGTAAGATACTTCAGAAAAATTAGCAAGGAAAAAATTCCAACAATACGGGAAGGGAGCAAAGGAAGATGAGTCAGTAGTGACTGTGAAGAATGGTTGGGGAAGTAGGTGGAAAACTAAGAGTAATTTATTGGTTCTTCTGTGTTCCCAGTACAAATCTTGCTCTTTCCTACTTTCTGTTGATGCTTTTCTTGCCTCCTTCTCAACCCCTGCTCCCCCACAATTGAAAAAAAGCATAGTTATTTATTAACTCATCTGTATGTTCTTCTGGGTAATAAATGCTGAGGACAGAGACCTTCAGTGATTCGTAATGACCTGTCACATTATAAACATTTGAATTGCATCATGCTTACACAGATACTTTTCAAAAGACATGCTTACAAACACATTCCTAACATTTCTTGACTTCTGAAATCAGTCCTGAATGTAAATTCTCTTTGTTGGCCAGGGAGATCTTGTGCGAAAATTGAAAGAAGATAAAGCACCCCAAGTAGATGTAGACAAAGCAGTAGCCGAACTCAAAGCTCGGAAGAGAGTTCTGGAAGCAAAGGTGAGTCTTGGGATGCTAACATAAGTTAGCATAAGGAACATAAGTAGGTATAGGATTGTTCATCTTTATTTAATCATTTTGGGTGGAAGGGACCTAAAAAAGTTTCAGAGTAAGCATCATTTGAGTTATCTGTTTATCCAGAATGCCTTTTCTTCCTTCTTTCCAAACTGGCGGGCTCCTCATCATTTCAAAGTGTAACTTAAAATGTCACCTTTTCTATAAAGCCTTCCTAACCCCTGGCTCCAACCCCCACAAATCCTGGACTCAGTGGGCTACATGAATTTCACTGGAAGGCATTGTGCTCTTCTTTGTGAATTCTCCTGGAAGTAATGGTTTTGTTGTTTAAATTTTTTTTTCTTTTAGGGAAAAGATGTATTCATCTGATACCTACTTCCAAACCTTTCAAACAATAACCTCCCCCCCCATTGCTAAACTTAAATAGTTTGCAGTTTTAAAATCACCATTTTGCTATAGCGATCTGTTAAATTCAGATATTGCTTATATTGCTTATCAGTATCTACATCTAAGTAAACTTAGTCTTATCATCTTGGAAATGATCATATGCTTTCCTAAATAATTAAGTAAAATCATCTTTTTTGTTACTCAGGGGAAGAAATAGCTAAGGCTTCTATTTTTTTTAACTTACTGAAATCTATTTGATAAATTTGATATTGAATTTTGCTGAGGAATAAATTAAATTCAGGTATAGAGTTCAAATTCCCACCCACTCTTCCAGTTACACACTTTTTATTTTACCCCTCACAGGAGCTGGCATTACAGCCCAAAGATGACATTGTGGACAGAGCAAAAATGGAAGACACCCTGAAGAGGAGGTTTTTCTATGATCAAGCTTTTGCTATTTATGGAGGTAGGGGAATAATGATAGAAAGAACAATTGTGTCGTTAGTGGCTCCAATACTGTTCTTAAATAGAGAAGTTGGCTTGCCAATTGGTATCTAATTGTATCAGGTCACGTAAAGCAGATGGTAGATATTTTGCTTTTATTTGTTTAGAGTTGCCATTTGGTATAGTACCTGTTGCTCTTTCTCTCCACCTTATTCGTTCTTTTTTTTTTTTAATTTCAAAGTATTGTGGGGGTACAAATGTTTTTGGTTACATGGATCACTTTTGTAATGCTTGAGTCAGGGTTAAAAGTGTGCCCTTCACCCAGATAGTGTTCACTGTACCTGTTGGGGTAGGTTTGCCCATTCTCTCCTTTCCCTTATTTATTCTTGAAGACTACTTTTTTCCATTAGGTTGTAGGGAATTGTTGGGGGCCCAAGTATAAGGCATTTGATATGTCCATGTACTTACATACTCTTTTTAAAACACAGTGGAAACTTAGGAGTAATAGAGGGCTGTTGTAGTACTGGCTAACTGTATTGTGCCCCTCCACACAAGGGCAGTGACAAAACAGAGTCCTTAGATGATTATTCATGCGTATGTAGATAAATCACGTCTTTCTGAATGCTATATGAAGGTATATAGGCAAACATAATACATTGATTAAATGTACAACTATTATATATTTTTCACAGTCAATAGATTATTACATTAGACTTTTAGTACTTTGCCAGTGAAACTTGATTCAGATTTGGCTAAGCAGATCTCTAAATGTTTAACTTCTTAAGGTTTAAATAGAGGCTCAAATACCCAAGAATAAATTAGAGACTTGGGTGCTAAAATTTTAAACCATGATTATCAGCTGCTGTGATAAATTATTTTCTAATTTCTATGGCAGAAAACTATACTCTGCTTTTTCATTCCATTATATATGGGGGGACTTCTCTTGTTTTAAATTTTGGGCTAATTCTACTTGAAATTATAAATATGGAAATAGTAAGTGGAGTAATAGCTTATTTACTTCGGTGAGCTAGCTGGAAGTAAGGCTCTTTGGTATTGAGGGATTTGCATCGTTGACTTTAATGCATTTTGGGGGAGTACGTGAAGTCTTAGAGGTATCAGTTTTTTGCCTCTCCTTGCCTTCATTTGTTTAGAGTAGCAAGGTAAAATGCACGTTTTCCTTTGATATTTTACAGGTGTTAGTGGTCTGTATGACTTTGGGCCAGTTGGATGTGCTTTAAAGAACAATATTATTCAGACCTGGAGGCAGCACTTTATCCAAGAGGAACAGATCTTGGAGATTGATTGCACCATGCTCACCCCTGAGCCAGTTTTAAAGTAAGATCCTACTCTGAGAGGGGAAATTCTTTAATACACATATTTAAATAACTTTCTGATTACAAAAAACTATCAATGTTCATGTAGAAAATCTGGAAAAACAAAGAAATATATAATTACTGCTCACAGATAGGCATGTTAAAATTGTTATGTATTGTTTTAGTCTTTTTTTCTATATGTCCCTGTATATTTCACTGTTAGCACACTGCCTATTTTCAGGTAATGTAGGTGAGCATGTGCTCATGTCATTAAATATTCATTTCAAGCATTTTTAATGACAGCATAGTATTCTGTTTTATGG
>NW_012140080.1:6764308-6765716 GCF_000956105.1 Propithecus coquereli
TAACTAAATAAGTCTGTATTCTGTGGATGTAGTTTACATAACCAGTTCTCCATTGATGGACATTTGAATTATTTCCTGTCTTTACCATTACAAATACATTGAATAACCTTGTGTTTGTTTGTTTTCATATTTTTGCTATTGTATCTTTGGGATTCCTAGAAATGGGATTACTAGGCCAAAAGGTAAATGCGGGCTGGGCATGGAAACTCATGCCTGTAATCCTCGCACTCTGGGAGGTGAGGTGGGAAAATCGATTAAGGTCAAGAGTTCGAGATAGCCTGAGCAAGAGTGAGATCCTGTCTCTACAAAAGAATAGAAAAATTAACTGGGTTAGGTGACATGTGCCTGTGGTCTCAGCTACTTGGAAGGCTGAGCCAGGAGGATCGCTTGAGCCCAGGAATTTGAGGTTGCAGTGAGCTATAATGATGCCACCACATTCTAGCCCAGGCGACAGAGGGAGACTCTGTTTAAAAAAAAACAAAAGGTAAATGTAAATGTAATTTTGTTAGACATTGCCAAATTCCCCGCCAAAGGGGTTTTAATTCCTATCTGTATTGTCAGAATCTTTTTCTTCCTCGTTTCTTTTTTCATTATATCTTTTATTGAAAAGCATTATATATTGAATTACCTGGGAAACAGAGATGTTCCCCAGGCTTTTTGACTTTTTCCTCAAGTAGGCAGACAAGCTTATATTGATGGTATTCATATCTTGAAGGTCACTGGAACAGTTTCCTCATTGATCCAGCCTCCTGGGTAATGGTATAAAGTATGGTATTTTGTGAATTCCCTCTAGAAAGTCTGTAGAAATAGAGCCTAGAAGGTTTAATATTTTAAACTGCTCATTCAAATCTGGAACATGTGGTTAGTGTGAGTGAGTTGCCTTTTTGTGGATGAAGATGCCACTGAATTTATGAGGGGAGCAAATATAAATTGTAATAGTCATCCCTTATTGAGTAAGTACTATGGAGCAATCTCTGGGATATTTGTTACATGAAAAAACTGGCAGAGAAAAGTATGTACGTAATGCTACCATTTACCTAGAAAGGGGGGCATACAAATATCTCTATGTCTTTGTTTATATTGTTCTTTTTAAAAAAGGAAGTTGTTTTAAGCTAAAAACTGCTTACCTATGAGATAGGAAGGGAATAAGATGGAGGGAAGAGACACTAGCTCTACTTTATTGAGTAGGTACTATGCTCCAGGTCTTGTGCTAAGTACCTTATGTATTTTGTATAATCTTCCTAGTAGCCCTTTAAGTGAGGTAGATTCTTTTCTCCCCATGTTACAGATAAGCAAGCCTCAGAGAGATTAGGTAAGAACTTAATCTTTAGTCACACAGCCCGTAATTGGTAGAGTTGAGAGATATATACCCAGGTCTTTCTGACCTCAAAAATATTGCTTACTATTA
>NW_012140080.1:6765766-6766819 GCF_000956105.1 Propithecus coquereli
ATTTTTCTCTGTGGTATGTAGATTTCCAACATCAGTCGAGATATTTTCTCCTTCATTTAAATTGAAAACTTTCTTAATCTGGCTGTTGAATCATCTGCTAATCTATTTTGATCCTTGGGAAGTATTTAATTCCTTGCTTGAAGCTCACTGTTTTTGTATTGTCACTCATGGTTTAAAAAATATTTCTTGTATTTTGACGCTGTTAGAGCCATACATTCATCTCATTTTCTTTTCCAGAGGCATGACCTTTATTAGATAGACGAAATGAAAAAATGCCTCTACTTATCCCTAAATTTTTTTGTTTTCCATTCAGAATTTCAGATTTACTAAGTTTTTGTGTGTATATTTCTTTGAGTGTCTTAGATCTTAAAGTTTAATTCATCTCCAAGTAAATTGTCAGAATTGGGAGGTAAGTAGTTGATTTGATAAGTCGTAATTTATAGTCGGAACACTGGCCTTCTGTTTCATTTCAGAACCACGTTCTAGGAGAGCAATCTGTGTTTTGATTTGCCATATCAGATATATATATACAGCTGTCAATAGAATCCTCAATGAAAGTAAGGAACCCATGGGAAATAGTGTAGTACTCAGAAATGGCCCTGGTGGATTGACTGGCTGAAAGCCCGTCTCTTGCTTGAGGACATAATAGTGTTTTCTGCACCTGTTAGTGCCTGACTCCTTTTCAGCTTTATGAAGCATGCTAATTTCTTTAAAAGATACTGATTTACCCTCTGTGGTAGGGAGAGCTTCTATTGTGTAGATTTAATAGCTCAGAATTAATTCTCTTGTTTCTCTTTTCTGTCCATTTTTGCTGACCCATATCTGGATGTACCACTTTTTAAAGTCATTTTTTAAACTTTTTATTATGAAAAATTCAAAACATATAAAGGTAGAGAATAAAACATAATGAACACTTGTGTACCCATCACCCTGTGTGTTATCAATCATTTCAAACTTTTTTGAATCTATTTCCCACTCATTTCCCTGACTTCTTCCCCTGAATTTTTTTGATGCAGATCACAAACCTTATTTTATTACATCTGTAAACATTTC
>NW_012140080.1:6766869-6768402 GCF_000956105.1 Propithecus coquereli
TATGTCCCTGTATATTTCACTGTTAGCACACTGCCTATTTTCAGGTAATGTAGGTGAGCATGTGCTCATGTCATTAAATATTCATTTCAAGCATTTTTAATGACAGCATAGTATTCTGTTTTATGGGTGTGCCAGTTTATTTAGTTGGTGCCATATTGTAGGCATTTAAGGTGTTTCTGCTTTTTGACTGCACTAAACATCTTGATAGATGGATTTTGTGTATATCCCTGATTATTTCCTTAGGATGCTTTCCTCAATAATTAAGTAAAATCAGAAGTTCTGAGCAAAGGTATGTGTATATATTTTCAATGAAATACTTTACTATTTGTAAAGAATACATACATTTCAGTGCAGAAACGTAGATTCTTCCTACCAACATTGTTGGAAGTAGGGCAGAATTTCTTGAATATAAAACTGTGAAAGAGGAAATCACCATTTTATATCTTATAGCTATTCATTTAATGTTGCCTGATAAAGCGCTAATTTTTACTATTGACATCCTTTAGGTTGTCTTAATTTCAGCCAATTAGGACAAGAGGAATTCTGATGAAGGATAAGATCAGGACTACCTATTCTTTTAGCTATTTGTTCCACCAGTAGGCACTGTGTAGAGGTAATACCAGTGCCCATACAGGTTTCAGTGGCAGAAAACTCTTTCCTTAAGGTTTAGTGTCTATACTGAGCTATCACAAATTCTTAGCTAGTCAAATTCCTAACGAATTTGGCCTTTGCTTAGATCACTAATACAAATGGCATAGGCATGGATTAGTTGATTCTGAAAAGCAGCCCAGACTTTATGACAACTTGTGAGAAAGTATAACCTTAGTTAATGTCTTTTGTCATATGGAAAGTAAGAACATAGGGGAGGTTAAGAATAGATTTGAGGAGCACTTTTCTCTGATATACATTGCTATCTATCATGGATACATCACTATAGATATGGGACCTTCTATCTTTGAAATACACAGATATAAACTGTGGATAAACATATTGAAGGAGGATTGTTTTATAAGGTAATATCTACATATTTGAGAATGACAGATTGGCTTGGCATTTGTTAACTTAGGACCTCTGGCCATGTAGACAAATTTGCTGACTTCATGGTGAAAGATGTAAAAAATGGAGAGTGTTTTCGTGCAGACCATCTCTTGAAAGGTATGGTTCCTCATTTCATTCAAGTAGGATTAATCAAAACACAGAGTTTAGATTAAATGTATTTCTCAGAATTTTTCCATTAAAATTTTTATTGAGGCATAACATACAAAGAGTAAATTGCACAGATCTTAAGTATACAAATCAATCCTTTATTTTTTTAAAAAAGTTATATACAGATGATTTTTCTAATTAACAAAAGAATCAAGGTAATATCATGACTGTTCCTATAAAATCAGCCATGGGATTCATATAAACTAAGAACATTATCCTGGGAATTATCTTTTTAACTGTTCAACATGAAATTCCAAAGTGCGTTGTCAGAGTGTGGTGGTTCACGCCTGTAATCTGAGCACTTTGGGAGGCTGAGGTGGGAGGATC
>NW_012140080.1:6779014-6779807 GCF_000956105.1 Propithecus coquereli
GAATATACAATATGCTGGAAAATGCAGAGATGAATAAGACACAGCTTCTACCTTCAAGGAGCTTAATATCTTGTGGAAAAGAAAAGTTATATGCACATATAATTATTAAACAAGGAAATGCACCTGACTCTTAAATTTGTTCAGAGTAATAAAATTCAACTTTGAAAACTTCTTTATATAATTTCAGTTTCTTGCCCACCAATAACTATTATAATTGAAAACAAGGTATTTTGTTTTATCTTTCATTGTAAAATGGTGAATGTGTGAGTTTTAGGTCAGTCCCAGAAAGGTACTCCATTTCTCTGTTAGTAAATGGAAAGTGTGTAAACTGGTTATGGTTTTCCTGTGCCTATCCTGAAGGTTGGGTTAATTCTGACATTCTTAAATTTTGTGTGAGCTGTAATGTTGGAAAGTGGGGTTATATATAATGCTTTACCTTATGCCATGTTTTCTCTCAGTCTTTTACACTATTTTCCTGATATATCCTTTAGCTTGATAACTATGGACAACAAGAACTTGGGGATCTTTTTGTGAATTATAATGTAAAGTCTCCCATTACTGGAAATGAGCTGTCCCCTCCAGTACCTTTTAACTTAATGTTCAAGACGTTCATTGGGCCTGGAGGAAACATGCCTGGGTATGTATCATTTAATGTTTATCTGTTTATGTAATGAAGTTGTTAAAATTGCTTGTAACAAAAGGTAAATATCAGTGCTATGAAGGAAAAATTTTGAAAAGTGATACACAGAAAGTACAGATGAATATATTAAGGAGAAATAATGACAGACATATT
>NW_012140080.1:6781893-6784932 GCF_000956105.1 Propithecus coquereli
TACCAATTATTATACTTAATATGTTTTCTAATACTTGCTATGAAAATGTTTGCTACCAAGAAAAATATTTCTAAAACTTCATTTTGAGACCTATCCAGCTTTGATGTGAAAATGGTATATTTAAGACTCTGAGGATTTGTATCTAGAATTTTAAGATTGTTGGAAGACGTAATTTATTTCTTTATAACAGACTGATTTACTTAAATTTGTAGGTACTTGAGACCAGAAACTGCACAGGGGATTTTCCTGAATTTCAAACGACTTTTGGAATTCAACCAAGGAAAGTTGCCCTTTGCTGCTGCCCAGATTGGAAATTCTTTTAGAAACGAGATCTCCCCTCGATCTGGGCTGATCAGAGTCAGGTACTACTCATGTTACTCTTACACATTAGTGAACGACTTTGACATGGAATTGGAAATGAAAGCTTGCTCTTTTGAAACAATACTGCCTCATAATCCTGATTATGGATTTATTTTTGTCTTCTCCAAAAAGCGTGTTTTACATTTGTAATCTCTAAATGTACTCTCTGGGATGACAGGCAGTTCTGAGTGATGAAAGTGAACTTGAAGGTAAAGGAAGGAGGGTGGAAAATAGCTGAAGTTTCTCACTTGCTCCAAAATTATTTTTCCCTTGTTCATCATACGTTTTGAGGATAGTACAGTCTTGATTGTCTAAACCAAGGCAGTTCTGACAATGGTGATATAGGTAAGTGTGGGGTGGGGTGGGGTGGGGATGAGGAGATGGTTTTAACAGGAGGATTGTTCTAGGTGTCCAGGGAAGACAGCATTGCTGGAGTTGGAGTGAGGATGTTTCAGTAACCAGCTCTGCTACCCTGGACACAACCTCCAGATATCTGGGGGCCAGTATGACAGAAAGGCCAGCTAGCAAGTTTACCTCCATCTGCTCTATACTCTAGTTCAGACACTCACCTGGCTCTATTAGCCTGTTTTTGTCCAGTGTATCCAGGAATGTGTGGGAAGCCATACTGATGCTGTTTAATTCCACTTTTCTTTAGAAACTCATTATGACTAGCTGCTTATGACTTAAGCTTTTTGTGATTTGTTTACATTTTCTTCCTAATAACATCTCTTAGAGTAATACGTTCCATTTAAAAATAGCATATATAGTTAAACTGAACTTTTTTAGACTCCAAAAGTGTTTTCCCAGCCCCACTGCTTCACCCATTTCTTCTCTTCCCTTCTTACTCGCTGTAATTACAGACTTCAGTCATAGCATATCCCAGCCACTGACTGTGGATCAAAGCACCCGCCCAGTCTTGTTAGTCCCCATCGTGTCCTCTGTGAGGAGACGCCTCCGCATTCTGACCAAAGTGTATCTTCAGGCCTGTAGTCCCTTCAGGTTTATGGGCTAGGAAAGAGAGAGTTCATGGAGGAAAGAATGTGCACAATTTAGGGAAAGGGGGTGAGAAGGACCCCTGTGGGCTTTCACGTAGGAAGAAAAGGTAATCAGAAACTTTAACCAGGTATTACAACAGTGAAAATCCTGTCCAATTTGAGTTTTATTTCCTGGTGTCTGAGTTTTTTTGTTTTGTTTTTTGGTCTCCCCTTTGCCAATAGTGTCTAGCGAGCATGCTTTCCCAACGTAGGGGAAGCTGGGTAAGACTGACCTTGTCTGAAGCTAGCGTTTCAGAGAGGATTTATATAAAGTACAGTGGCGATGGGAAAATTATAAAGGACTGAGAAATAAAGCAGCGTCTGGGCCCTGTGAAATAAAAAGTGATGAGTAGGAAAACCAGCTCGGAACTCAGGAGTCATCCCAGGGGTTAACTGATAGAAGGCCCTGGGGCTTCTTGACGGCTTGTTCCTTGGTCGTTTTCACTTCAAAGTGTCCTGTCTGGATTTTGGCTATTGTGTACCCCTGCAAGTTGCTGACCAGAAGTCCACTCGTTCTTCACGAGTCCGCATCCTCATGGTTGGACTAGGATTGTTCGTTTAGTGTTATGGTTCTTCCTGATGACAGAGTTACCAGGTGCTTAGTCTTTCTATAGCTTTTTGTTTAGGTTAGAAGTATTAGATTGTTCGTGCGAAGTTTTTTTTTTTTTTAATTTTTACTTTACTTTGATTGGCTGGTTCTGTCTTTCCTGGCCTGTGTGTATTTTAGGTCTGCACAGTTCCAGGTACGGTCTCTGAACTCAAAGACAAGAGACAGAGCTGGTCAAATCAGTGTTATTGTTGAATTCTGCCTTTTGTCTATGAGCTGAGATTACTTTTTTACCCCCAGATTTACTGAGGTAAGATTGACAAGTAAAAATTGTATATATTCATGGTGTATAACATGATGTTTTGATGGGTATACTTTGTGAAATGATTACCACAGTTACACTAATTAACACATTTATCACTTCACATGGGTACTTTTTTTTTGATGGTAAGAATACTTAAGATCCTATTTTCTTAGCAAATTTCAGATATACAATGAATGCATTATTACTAACTATAGTCACCATGCTACAATTTTTGGCAGAACAGATGGAAAAACTTTGGAAGCAGCTTATTCGGGAATTCTAGGCAGGACCCTTAATTTATCCGCCCCCCACTGTAGATGCTCAATTGCTGTCAGCCCAGTTATAAGCCATGTGAGGACAAACACCATGTTTGTCTGTCTCTTTCACATTTCTATGGACACAGAAGATGCTTGACAGTTGTTGAAAGACAATTGAGGCATAGATGCTGCAGGACCAAATAAAACATACCATTAAAAAATAAAATTGAAAAATTAAAGCTCTTTTGCAATGTATTTTGTGTATTTTTAAGACTCATTTAAGCAATTTTACATTACTCCTAAACATCTGAGATAATCATGAAATTGCATCAGTAAATGTGTTTTTTTTTTTTTTTTAAGAAGAGATTTGATTTTTACTCATAAAATTAACTTAAAATGCTTCCTTCCAATAGCTACTAAATTGCCATTCAGAGAAATCCTTTTGGGAAACCATTACTATGTGCATAGTTATTCCATCATTATGTAATTAGCTTGATGTTAGCTTGTTCAATTCATGCCTTCTGTCCTTTGCCTTGA
>NW_012140080.1:6784982-6785895 GCF_000956105.1 Propithecus coquereli
TATAAATTACATAAATTAAAAGTAGGAATAGGCTGTGTGCAGTGGCTCACACCTGTAATCCTAACACTTGAGAGAGCGAGCCTGGAGGATTGCTTGAGGTTAGGAGTTTGAGACCAGCGTGAGCAAGAGCGAGACCCCGTCTCTACAAAAAATAGAAAAATTAGCTGGACGTGGTGGAGCACGCCTGTAGTCCCAGCTACGCGGGAGGCTGAGGTAGGAGGACTGCTTGAGGTTGCAGGGAGCTATCATGACACCACTGCACTCGAGCCCAGGCTACAGAGCAAGACTTCATCTCAAAAAAAAAGTAGGAATAACCTACTCATCCAATACTTTGAGGGTAGTTAAACAAATTATGGTTAAATGGATTAGTTCAGTCTAATAATCTGCCACTGTTAAATATGAGAAATTTTTACAATTACTTAGAGAATGGAAAAGTATATAATAAGTGAAAGAAATAGGATGTAATTTTATACATGCTACTTATAAATATGCATATTAACTGTAGCTATGCTTACATTTGGATGAAATCTGGAAAGGACCACAAAAATGAAAAGAATTGGTCTGTGTTAGTGAGAAGAGGGTAAAAATTTAGGCTTTTTTCCCTGTCGGTTCTGAAGTTATTTTAGTAAAATATTTATTTTGAACTAGGCCATTGGAAACACTTTCTTAGTGGATGTTTTGCACGGAACATTTTCTTTGAAATTGAGGAGAGGGTAATGGTTATAATAGTGTATTTGCTCGACTATATCTGTAAAATACAGAGAAATGCAGAAGGCTTTGGCTAAAAATATCAAATACTGCAGAGAATGAGATGATATGAAAAACCTTGAAAAGTACCTAGCTTGGTGGGGTGAATGTTAGTGATAAGTGAACACTAATGTTAGGTGTTAGCTCGTCCTGACTTCTTCCTAGC
>NW_012140080.1:6787087-6787613 GCF_000956105.1 Propithecus coquereli
GGTGGGACAGCTCCAAGTGGGGGCTTACAGGTTTGTAGTTTCAAAGATTCTTTGATTTGTAATTGGTTAAAGAAATAAAACTTTGTCTAAAGTCTTGGAATGTTTTATGATAAGGAGGTCTATTAATCAGAGACAAGCTACAACATACAAACTCAAGTCATCTGTTAAGTGAATTGTTGGCTGGCCTGCAGGTGTGATTTAACCTTTGCTTGGCATGGCCTTAGGTCCTATTAATAATTTAGTATTTTTTTTGTCACTAAGAGTCTGTTTTGTCAGTCTTACTGATCTCTGTTTTATTAATAACAGTAATGCTGGTCAGTTGTTGTTTCTGAACTCTAAAAGGGAGGAAGTATAACAAGATGTGTCTGACCTCCCTTCCACTCATGGCCAGGAACTCAGTTTTAAGGTTTTTGTGGGGTCCCCTTCGCCGAGAGGGGATCCGTACAGTTGGCAGGGGGCTTAGGATTTTATTTTTAGGTTACATTGGGATTTTGGCATTGTATCCTAGAAATAGATTTGAAATGGA
>NW_012140080.1:6787663-6794272 GCF_000956105.1 Propithecus coquereli
TTTTCAGAGAATTCACAATGGCAGAAATTGAGCACTTTGTAGATCCCAGTGAGAAAGACCATCCCAAGTTCCAGAATGTGGCAGACCTCCACCTTTATTTGTATTCAGCAAAAGCCCAGGTCAGCGGACAGTCTGCTAGGAAAATGCGCCTAGGAGATGCTGTTGAACAGGTAAGATTCTGGAGGTAACTTATTTAGATGTGCTTATTCAGGGTTTGCAGCACTTAGCAAATTTTGGGTACACTGGATGACAAAATTATTTTGGAAGTCATTTTCCTTTTTATACAGTACTTGTTTTTATAAAGAATTTATTATACAGTGTTATTGTAGTGGAAGAAGGTCACCTGAACATCCTAATTTCTGGGCCATTGGGGCTAGCATGAAAAAAAGGTTTAGCAGAGCACTTGGAAAATAGATCTTGGTTTGAACTGTGCTTTACCATATGACTTTGGGGGAGACAGAATTTGACTCACAGAAACCAAGCCCTCTGGATTTTAGACTCTTCTGTATTTCCCATAGCAGTTGGGATAAGGCCTTGTATACAACAGAATTTCTCTAAATATTTGCCTGGAGAAATGAGTGAGTAAAATATTTCTAACAGTAGCTGCTGCCCAGTAGTGGAATGAGTTGCCTTTGTGAGTAGTGAGCTTCTTGGCGCTGAATATTCCAGGAGAGGCTAGACAATAACTTGTCTGCTGTTTTGCAGAGAAGACCCCTGCAGTGGGTGGGGGATGGGGCTAGATGATTTCTGAGGTCCTTCCAGTACTAAAGTGGTAAGAGTACATGTATTAGTAGATAAGAATGCGTTAAAATCCCCTCAACATGTCTCATTACTTTTGTTAATTGAGAAGGGGATATCTTTGCCATTCTTTAGAGTCATTATTATGAATATCATTTTTAGTACTG
The DNA here is from genome assembly GCF_000956105.1 of Propithecus coquereli. NCBI lineage: Eukaryota > Metazoa > Chordata > Mammalia > Primates > Indriidae > Propithecus > Propithecus coquereli. The sequence continues at coordinate 6,788,569 of NW_012140080.1, forward strand.
TAGATTTAGAAGATATGAGGTATTGGACTGAATTTTTGCTGGCCTAGTAAGCATGTCAGACAGATTTTTAATAACTCCATTATCACCTTCTTAATGTGACATTACCCCTTTAAAAATAAAGATCACATTCTGGGTATTTGACATTGTTCTAAAACAGGCTAAAATAGTTTACTTTGTTTCAAATATTTTTCAGTAGATTATGAATAACTCAATGGCAAATGGTATTTGGCCTTCAGAAGCATTAATGTGTGTTTCCTTCCTCTATGCTTGCTTGCTTATTTGTTTATTTATTCATTTATTCATTCATTTATTTATTTAGGGTGTGATTAACAACTCAGTATTAGGCTATTTCATTGGCCGCATCTACCTCTACCTTGTGAAGGTTGGAGTATCTCCAGATAAACTCCGCTTCCGACAGCACATGGAGAACGAGATGGCCCATTATGCCTGTGACTGTTGGGATGCTGAATCCAAAACATCCTATGTAAGTAGAATGGCATGGTTTTTGCTGTGTGGTTTGCACATTGCTAACTTACAAGAGTAGATGTCAAAATTGACTTTTGTGCACTTTGTCAGGGTGGAACAAAGAGAAAAGAAAGATCTTTCCCTGAGCAAAATGCAAAAAGCCGTCACCCCCTGCCTTGTAAGGAGGGCAATGGCTTTTTGCATTTAGGAGACTTTTGTAGACTTAGCTTCTTCGGGAGAGGGAGAGATGGAGAGAGAAGGTTGATGATGGGGCAGTGCTGAGGTATATGTTGCTGGATGGGCGATGTTACTGATAATATCCTTGAGTGGAGCTAAGACAGGGTGGCCTTCTTCCTGATAAGGATCCCAGCAAATGTTGGAAATGGTAGTGGGGTTGAGCAAAGAAAGTCATAGTGCTCTTAAGCACTATGCGGCGGCACGTGCCTGGAGTCCCAGCTACTCAGGAGGCTGAGGTGGGAGGATCACGAGCTCAGGAGTTCAAGGTCAGCTTGGGCAACATAGCGAGACCTCATCTTTAGGAAAAAAAAAGAAAGAAAGAAAGAAACAGACTCATGGTGCTCTCAACTTAGAGTGCTATTTGGTAGATTTGGGGGATATACTGGTATATTCTGATCTCTTTTTAAGAACTATCTTTCTCAAATTCTGTGTATTTAATAAAAACTCAGAGAAGATCTCCAGGTACCCTCCTAACTTCCACCCCCACAGCGTGAACATTAGTACTGAAGCTCAGGAATGAAAGGCATTTGGATATAGGAAGTGCTTTCTGTGTTGGTGGCAGTGGTAAAGGTGGCATCTAACACAAGGGGTTGAGAGCCTTTTGGCATTTCCCTTACCTTACAGAGGCTTCCTTACCTGCATAGAAAAGGCTTCACTTTAGCCCGGGGTCATTGGTTTCCATATACCCTTGGTTTTAGTTTTTACTTTTTAAAGTGGTTTTCTTTGCCCGGATTCATTTTTTTTTAATTAAAAATAAAAATCATTCATATTAAAAAAGTAATGATTACTTTTTGTAAAACAGAAAGGATAAAGTAATTCTGAAGAACATTTTGTAGAAAGTAAAACTTTAAATTGCATGCCTCTCCCCAAAAGTGTTTATGTCTCTTCTCTATATTAAAGATTGGCAAACATTTTCTATAAAGGGCCAAATGGTAAATATTTTCAGCTGTGGGTCATGTAGGGTCTCTGTCTCATATCCTCTTTGTTGTTGTTTTTTATAGCTCTTTAAAAAATGTAAAAACCATCCTTATTCCTGTGGTCCTTGGTGTATCCACCCACTCTAAATTATTTTTCTGTACGTTACAAACATATACATGTACATAAATGCATAATGATACGCATATGCCCATAAGTAACTATTAATAATGTTTTTAGTATATTCTTTTTCCTTTGTGAAATTGAGAAAGAATTACTATAATCTGTTGAATTTTTCTTATCACTTTATTTTCTTAGCAAGCTTGCTTGATATATGTCAATAGAACAGTAATTATTTTAGGATTATGGGTGATCATTAATTTCTTTTCACTTTTTAGATTTTCTGAAATTTCTTTTTATTTTCAGATCAAACCAATAAGATGTTTTCCCTTTGTATGAGAAAAGTTCATTTCATTTTTTTTCGTTCCATACCAGTTTCATCTTTTAGTTTGCTCTACCCCTAATTTCAGGTTAAACCGGGTATTCTTGCTGTCTCGGTTTAGATTCTGAATCTGACCTGTCTTACCTTTCATTTATTTCATTTGTTTGTTCATTCTACATTTGTCATTGTTACAGGCCAGGTCCCATCTTCAGTGTTTCACATGTATTATCTTGTGAGGTCTTCACAATAATTGTGTTTATAAGTATTATTTCTAAGGAAACTGAAGTACCAAGTGGTTAAGTAATTTGCTCAAATCTCACACCTAGTAAGTGGTGAAGCTGAGATCTGAACCCGGCTGTCTGCCTCAGGGCCCGTGCTCTTAACCCTTACGCTGTACTGCTTTGTAAACCCTGCTCCGTGCCTGCCAGTCTTTAACTGGGTGCCACTGTGAGGGCTGAGGATCAGGAAACATGGGCCTAACATTGAGATTAGGCTACACCACTTGTGTGAGGTCATTGGAAAACAGTGGTGAACAAAACCGGAAGTTCCAGAGTAACAGAAACTTTGGAAGAGAGCGGAGAACTTCTTTACAAACTTTAATACTTCCTGTTTGTGTACTTCATGTTTTATTTTATTAATAAAACAAGTCACTGTTGTAGTTAATGCCATACCAATTCCTTCTCCCTCCAGAGAAGTAACCACTGATCCAAAGTTATCATTCTCAGGCATGCTTTTGTAATTTTACCTTTTAGTACATAAATATGTTAGTTGGCATGTTTAGTGAATGTCAGATTACCAAATTAGATGTTTTCAAGTTTTCGTATTTTCTTTAATTCCTTTTTTGTTTTGGGTTGAGGTTCCTGAGCTTATCATGGGAGTTTTAATATCTGCTATCTTTGTTACCAGTGTCCCATGTGATAACATGTGCTGGGAGAGTTAATAGTTTTTATTTTTTGAGACAGTCTCGCTCTATCACCCTGGGTAGAGTGCAGTGACGTCATTGTAGCTCACAGCAACCTCAAACTCACGGGCTCAAGCGATCCTCTTGCCTCAGCCTCCCTAGTGGCTGGGACTATAGGTGTGCACCATGAGCCCAGCTAATTTTTCTATTTTTGGTAGAGACGGGTCTTAGTCTTGTTCAGGCTGATCTCGAACTCCTGAGCTCAAGCGATCCTCCCTCCATGGCCTCCCAGAGTGCTAGGATTACAGGTGTGAACCACGCCTGGCCAGCTTAGTAGTTTTGATGGTCAAATTTTCCCAAGCTTTGGATCAAAGGCATAAAAATAAATATTCATGAGAAGGACTAACTAGATATCTACTAAAATAAACCTTTTACAGCTCTTTTGTTCTTATTAAAAAATGGGTTCTTAAGGGGTTACAATAGTGAAATACCACATACTGGGTGGCCTATAAACAACAGACATTTACTTCTTGCCGTTCTGGGAGCTGGAAGTCATAGGTCAGGGTGCCAGCATGGTCTGGTTCTGGTGAGGGCTCTCTTTTGAGTTGCGTGTTGCCATCTTCTTGTGTCCTCACGTGGTGAAAGAGGGCACTCTGGTGTCCCTTTTATGAGGGCTCATATTAAACCTCCACCTTTATGACCTAATCACCTCCCCAAAACCCCTCCTCCTAATACCGTCACATTGGGAGTTAGGATTTCAACATTTGAATTTTGGAAGGGACACGTTTTCAGTTCATTGCCGGTTCTTTGAAAATAATTTAAAATTTTGCTTTTTAAGAGTATTTTATGTGTGTATTAACAAGAAATGGAACCTGGCAGTGATGTGATTGTAATGCTGTTATTTAATTTTATTCTGTGACCTAAACTTTACCTGTTCTTTACTGAGCTTTCTTTTGTCCATAAAGCAAGTGAATTGAGTACAAATGCCCACATCATGTCCAGCTGAAGTATGTGTTTAATCAGCCATCTGATGGCAAGTTGTGAGAATAGTAGGCCAAAAAGTATAGTGGTTTCTGCCAAATTCAGTTGGAGTCTTTGTTGTAAATTTGAACAAAATCTACAGGCTTTGTCTAGGTTCATGTTTAATTTCCATAATTAAATTCTAGAATATATTCATTTATCCCACAGTTACAATGTGGCAGTATAAATCCATCCAGAAGATAAGACTGCTACTTTGTGTACAGTATGAAATGTATTTTACAAGCTTGTTAGCTGCCTGATATATGATACTATTACCATTTCAAATATTTATAGGCTCGAATATACGAGAGGGTTTGTGATAGTCTGCATGCATTTGCGAACAAACCCAATGTAAGTAATGATGTTTTTATTGATCATGTGTTCTTAGGGCTGGATTGAGATTGTTGGATGTGCTGATCGTTCCTGTTATGACCTCTCTTGTCATGCACGAGCCACCAAAGTCCCGCTTGTAGCTGAGAAACCTCTGAAAGAGCCCATATCCTTTCTGGTCACTCCAAAGCTCAGGACTAAAGTGTAAACATCTTGCTAATGCATAAGTTCAAGTCTATACCTTGTTCTGTGGGTAAATTGAGATGTTTTGGATACTGTGGTAACACTTGTTTAAACCTCTTATTTTGCCCATCTCATTGCTTCTTTCCTGTTGTTTATGCTTATAATCTGACCTGTGCCCACTCAGTGTTTGGCCCTTAAAAGAAGCGTATTCAGAAAAATGCTTTGAATGTTTTTCAGAGGGTTGACCAGTTTTTCTCAGCTGTTTCCAAAAATACATATTTCCACACCTGCACCTACCCACGTGCTCTTTACATAAGGGTACCTGGTAAATACATTTTGTTTGAAAATGAGTGCCATTTTATGGTAGATGAAACAATAGCTCACTTGATCTGAAAATCAGCAAAGTAGAAATTTTCTTTCTTTACCAGGCCAGTGACAGGAAATAGATCTTGCTGGACATTTTAGAAATAAATAAATTGTTACCAGAAGTTTTTATGCTGTGGATGGGGTCATGTTGCTGATTAGGTGATATCCTTTTTATCTCGTTGTAACTGAAAAGGTCTTTATTGATGGAGTTGACTTATTTGTGAGTGAGGTTTGTCGGAATGATTTTGTGGATAGTTGTTTCATCTTACACTTGAAATCAGCATGAACAGGATTTGGGGTACTAATGGAGAACTGGGGTTGTTTTAAGTTGATTGTTCTCAAGATCATTTTCTGAAATGCTGAGACAGTGCTGTATTTTTGGATTCCTTGACTATTTCCTACAAAACAGTCAATGTTGTTCAGTTTGAACCCAATAAGGGAGCAGTTGGTAAGGCATATAAGAAAGATGCAAAACTGGTGATGGAGTATCTCGCCATTTGTGATGAGTGCTACGTTACAGAAATGGAGACGCTACTGAATGAGAAAGGGTAAGATTTAAAATGTTTGCTTTTACGTGGGCTCCAGTCAGATATGTTTTCTCTGCCAGGTTTTGAAAGTTGGGTAAGATTAGTTTCTTCAGAAATTTTTTGCAGGTAAGTACTGTTTCTTGGCTACATTTAAAGGACTGTCTTTGCTGGTGTTAATAGAAAAAAGCCCAGACTCTCTAAAATAATTTAACGAGGTTTATTTTGAGCTGAGTATGTGCTACTATGGCCCAGGGAGCAGTCTTAAGAGGTCCTGAGAAAATGCACCAAGGCAGCTGGATTAAGTTTGGGGTGGGGGGA
>NW_012140080.1:6795692-6926664 GCF_000956105.1 Propithecus coquereli
GAGCAGTATAACCACAGAGAAAACCACAAGGGCACATCAGAATTGGATTGCTAAAAACCAGAGATGAAAAGAAAAATCTTTAAAGCAGCTGGTGGGGAAAAGACTCATTACATAAAAACAAAGATAAGAATGATTAGAGTTCTCTTTAAAAACTGTGCAAGTCACAGTGCAGTGGGATCAAATCTTTCAAAGCACTCAAAGACAAAAATCCTGTATCCACCAAAAATATCTTTCAAAAATGAAGAGAAGATACTTTTAGACAAACAAAAGCTCCAAGAATGCATTGCCAGCGGACTTTCACTGTAAGAATTATTAAAGGAAGTTCTTCAGGCAGAAATATGGAAATTTACATCTAGCCAAAGAACTTATGAGCTCTATAAATGATAAATATGTGGGCGAATATAAATGACATTTTCTTTCTCATCTCTTAATTTCTTTAAAAGATAACAGGCTGTTTAAAGCAAAAATAATAATGTGGAATTTGTAACATGTGGAAGTAAAATGTATGCCTTCAGTAGCACGAAGGATGGGAGCAAAGAATTGGGAATATGTGTTGTAAGGCGTATACATCATGTGTCAGGTGGTATAATATTATTTGAAGGTAGACAATGATAAGTTAAAAAATGCATACAGTAAACTCTAAATCAGTTGCCTGGAAAAAACACACAAAAACCAAAGGGGTTTAAGTAATAAACCAATAATGGACTTACTCCCGGAGAAGACAGGAGAAGAGGAAAAGGAACAAAAAACAAATGGAACAAATAGGAAATGACTAGTGAGATGTAGATTTAAACTCAACAGTATCGATAATTACATTAAATATAATCTAAACACCAGAATTAATAGCCAGTGATTGTCAGACTGGTTAAAAATTTCAAAACCCAATTAAATGCTGTTTATAGGAAACTCACTGCAATTGTAATACACAAATAGGTTTAAAAGTAAAAGGATCAAAAAATATCTCCCATACAAATATTAACCAAAAGTTAGAGTGGCTATATTAATATCAGACAAAGTAAGCTTAGAACAGGAAAATTATCAGGGGCAAAAAGGGGCAATTCATAATGATAAAGAGGTCAGTTCATCAAGAAGGCATATTGCTCTTAAATGTGTGTACAACTCAAAACAGAACTCAAAATATACAAAGCAAACTTGACGAAACTGAAGGAAAAAATAGATCAATCCACAGTTATAGTCGGGGATTTCTACACCCCTCAGTAATCGGCAGAGGAAGAAGACAAAATCAACAGGAATTAGAAAATATAAACACTATTAACTTAACCCGATTGCCATTTATAGAACACTCCATCTAATAGCTGGAGTGCACATTGTTTAAAGTACACTTAAAACACCCATCATACTGTTTTTGGTACAGCCCTCTAAGAATGGTTTTTCCATTTTCGAAGATTGTTCAAAAACAAAGATGACGAAAGACCACACATGGCCTGCAAATCCTGAAATATTTTATATCTGCATTTACAGAAAAAGTTTGCCAACCCCTGTCATGACATTAGGCCAAGTGATAGAAGTCTCACACAAAAGATGTGCTATTAAACGTGCAACTCGAGGAAAGACCAGTCTAGTTGACAGTGATGGAAAGCAGATCAGTAGTTGACTGGGAGGTGGGGGGGATAGGCAAGAAAGGGACCCAAGGGGACCTTTGCGGCCATGGTGGTTGCAAGTGTGTATACATTTGTCGGAAGAACTATCATAAGAGGAACTCTTGCACGTTGAAGATGAAATTATCCATTTCAGTAGGAAAATTTAAATACGTTACTGGTCTTCTAGAATTACATCTGTTTATGCATCAGCTCCCACTAAAATGGACAAAGTTATATCACTAGTTAGATACCATTATCCACAAACAACACACCAGCACAATTTGCTGTATTAATTATTCTCAAATAACGGCTGTCTCCTTGCTAATTGCAGCTCTTTTATCACCGTTACCTCTGCTACACTTAAACTGTGCTCACAGAGAGGGTACATGAGACACTATGTAACGGAGCCTTTGATGCGTGCACACGTAAACTTTAGACAGAATAGTGAAAAATGGAAGAAATCAGTGAAAACCATCCGGTTGGGGCATGAGATTATCACAGGTAGAAACTAGCAAAATACAGTTAGAGTGCATGCCAGCTGTACAGCTTCAAAGACAGCCACATGAGGGCTCTTTTTGCCAGCACTGAGCTGTTGGTGAGGCAAGAGAAATCCAAATTGATCTCCCTGACGTGAGGAAATACTCATAAGCAGAAATATAGGTGTTACATGAAGCTTTTTGTAACAGTGAATTCTTGTAACCTGAAACTGAATGGGTATATCTCAGGACATGAGCATTTTGCAGCCAGTGATTTTGGGGGCTAATATTTTATATTGACATATCAAACAGAATCATTAAACTTCTTTTAAACTGGTCTTTATCAGCGTAAGGGTCAAAGTTTATTTTGGAAGTATTGTGGGAGTGTTAAAATTACTTCTGTAAAATGACGAGCTGGTTCATTTTTACATTCGTTGGGACCGTAATGAGAACAATTGTCTTTTTACCAGCAGATCCACTTCTGACTAACTTGTTTTTCTACAACTGAAATTTTAAAAAGTTGTTTTTGGTTTTACCTCAATCTGAAAACCAAAGGAATTTGCCATGAAGTCATTTGTGAAATTTTAGAAAACTAGTCAAAATTTTTGGGTGCCTACCCAGAGTAAGTTAGAATAATACTTAATTTGGTGTTCCTTGTGAAATAATTTAAATTTGACTATAGATATTATATCTGGAGAGTTGACCAAGTTTTAAACTCCTTTAAATTAAGGCACAGGGAGGCGTGTTTTAACTAATATAAAATGTGTTTTGTTTCTTTGTAGGGAATTCACTATTGAAACTGAAGGGAAAACATTTCAGTTAACAAAAGACATGGTCAGTGTGAAGAGATTCCAGAAAACACTGCATGGTAAATTTGTAAAAATAATTAAAAGTCATTACTCATTAAAGCTTTTTAAAAATGTTTTTATAACATAACTATTTTATAGAAAAGTTGAAGAGAAAAAAAATCCTTAATGCCACAACTATAAATTTGGTGAATATGTTTAAGACATTCACTTGGGCCTTTTTTCTTCTTAAACATAATTGTACTGAAAAATAATTTATACTACCACCTTTACATTTTCTGTGGCCTGAGGTGCATATGAAGAATATTTCTTTTTTTTTTTTTTTTTTTTTTAGACAAAGTCTCACTGTGTTGCCCGGGCTAGAGTGCCGTGGCGTCAGCCTAGCTCACAGCAACCTCAAACTCCTGGGCTCAAGCGATCCTCCTGCCTCAGCCTCCCCAGTAGCTGGGACTACAGGCATGCACCACCATGCCCAGCTAATTTTTTCTATATATTTTTAGTTGGCCAATTAATTTCTTTCTAATATTAGTAGAGACGGGGTCTCGCTCTTGCTCAGGCTGGTTTCGAACTCCTGAGCTCAAACAATCCACCCGCCTCGGCCTCCCAGAGAGCTAGGCTTACAGGTGTGAGCCACCGCGCCCGGCCAAGAATATTCCTTTGATTAAAATATTTTTCTTTTGTTTGTTCATTGTAAGAAAAAGTCCTTTTGTTTCTTAAGCAAAAACTCACCCCCCTGTCTTTTTTGGCAAAATAACTTGTTAAGAAGTCATTTAGAGCTGGGTGTGTGGCCCTTGTGCCAAAAAGAAAAAATCATTTAGATGAGTGATCTTTCATGCTTTTTTAAAAGCTAAAGAGATTATTTTTTGTGGAACAAATTCTACGAATTGAGTAATGAGTATTTTGGAACATATATGAAGTATGCTGATGGTTACTTGTGACTGAATTGAAGCTCCTGGAAACAGTGGTGGGTGTTTGAGAAGCTGCTGTCAGTGGAGAGAGTAGACCTACCTTTCCATTGTCCTTGGCCTGCCCTGTAGCCAGGCTTCAGTGAGCAGTGGTAGGAGTGAGCAGGGGCTGCTTCTGCATGCTTCGGGGCTTTGTGGTCATCGTCCTGGCACCTGGTTCAGAGCTATACCTCACCATTGCTTGGATGCCGTGGAAGGATGGGTGGAAAATGCCTCGATCACATTGCTAAAATATTCTTACTCTTTATCCCAGATGAAAGAAACAGCCTCTCTCCCCCCCACATATGTGAGTTTTGGTTCTAATTATCTCATTTCCCGTAAAACAGAAACTCTCCAAGGTAATGGTCAGTTACCTTAGACCTGGACGGTGCTTAGTTGTGCTTCCTTTTCAAAGAATAGGGAATAATTATCAATATATTTTCTGTGTGTACCACAGGTATTGTCTCATCCATGGGGCCCCTGGTAAAGATGTCTTTGATGTCCCCAAGCAAACTCTTTGCTGAGGGCCTCCTGACCCCTGAACCTTGGGGACACAGTGCCAGTAACTTGGCTCTTAACAAGTTCTCATCAAGATAACAAGCTCAAAAAGTAAAACAAACACAAACCGTGTGGTACTTTTTCCATGTAGGAATTGTTTTTGTTAATTTTTCCAGCTATGGTAGATTTTTAATTCTAACAAAGTCTTACTAAAAAAGCTTTAAATTTTTTATGCTTTCTAGATAGGCAAGGCAGCTAATAGGGTATAGCTAATGTTTGTAGCTTACCAACTGGGAAAGGAATTCTCTGGTAACTCATTTCATTTTTATACTATGCAAACAATTAAATTTGGTGAAAATTTCTTTCACTCTTTCTCTTTAAAAGGTGTGTTTCCTGTCAGCAAATAACTTTTATGTATGTTCTGATTTTCTTTTCCTGATGTGCAGAGATCAGAATCCATCTAGGGCCAGGCGTGGTGGCTCACATCTATAATCCCAGCACTGTGAGAGGCTGAGACAGGAGGATGGCTTGAGCCCAGGAGTTTGAGGCTGCAGTGAGCTATGATCAAGCCACTGCACTCCAGCCAGGTTAACAGAGCGAGACCCCAAAAGATCCATTTGGAATAGAGATATTTTTAGCGCTACGAATTGTTTAGAAAGGATCTGAAATGTATTATGTGGTATTCGAGAGAATGATGTTGAATTTCTCTCTCATTTGCAGTGGAAGAAGTTGTTCCGAATGTAATTGAACCCTCCTTTGGCCTGGGCAGGATCATGTATACGGTATTTGAGCATACATTCCATGTACGAGAAGGAGATGAACAGAGAACGGTAGGTTGTCCTGTATGGTGTGCTGTTCTTTTATGTCAGAAAATAAAATTTACCGAAGTACATTAATAAGATTCTGGAATGACTGATTAGTTATTATTTACTGTAACATATTCATGATGTTACTCATCTTCGCTTAACTATTACAAACCACTTTCATATGTAATCTTATTTGAGCTTTAGGATGTATAGGTTATTCTGGAAGCTATCGTTTCAGTTGCCTGGTGCTCTCTATTTTGAGACCAAATGTATAACTTTGGGTTGCAATCTATGTTGCATCAGTGGAAGAAATGGTACTTTCTGTGTATACACTTTTTCAGAAAATTGGGATTCATGAGATGGCTCATAGACTTTGGCTAAACCACCAAGCTGTAGCTATACTCCGGTAAAGCATTAAAGGGAAGCCTCTCAAACTGCATAAAATTGTCTAGGGTAGTTTTGGGGTAAAAATGTAAATTCCTAGTTCTATTCCAGGGATGGTGATTCATTGGTCTGAGACTCAGAGAGATGTGTGTGTGTGTTTAAATAAGAACCACAAGTGGTTCCAGTGTGGGAGCTTGACAGATCATAAATTGGGCGGTAGTATCCTAGCACTCAAGCATTGCTGAAGATAGAAGCTTATAAGAAGTCTTCATCAGCTCCCACATGTTTTCTTTGGCACTGCTGCCTCTGAATCACTGCTCCTTGCCTTCCACTTTATCTCCTTATTCTGCCTTACTTCACCACCTCACCTCACCTCTGCCTGCAGAAATTATACTCCTTTAATTTCTAGGCACAGATTTCTAAGAAAACCAATCAAAAGAGTGGATACAGGAGAGGTTATATATCTCAACTTAATTGAAAGAAACAGTCTTGGGCTGGGCGTGGTGGCTTACACCTATAATCCTAGTGCTTTAGTAGGCCAAGGTGGGAGGATCACTTGAGGTCAGGAGTTCGAGATCAGCCTGAGCAACATAGCAAGACCCCATCTTTATAAAAAATAGAAAAAATTAGCCAGATATGGTAGTGGGATACCTGTAAGTCTCAGCTACTTGGTAGGCTGAGGCAGGGGGATCACTTGCCCCCAGCAGTTTGAGGTTGCAATGAGCTATCACGATGCCACTGCACTCTAGCCCAGGCAACAGAGCGAGACTCTTTCTCAAAACAAAAACAAAATCAAACAAAAAAACCAAAAATAGAAACGGTCTCATCTGCTTGACCATTCTAAAGCTCGAGTGTCCATAACGTTGGACATCAATCCCGTGGTTCTTTCTAGGACATTTAACCTTGAAGAATGAACTGGTGAGTTCTTGGTGCCAGTGTTTTAAGAGATCTGACACATTATTGTAATGTATAGCTAATAAAGTTAGCATTTAATCCGCGCTGTAAAGTCGCATCTTCATTTCCTGATGTTGAAGGAACAGCTCTTCATTCATTCAACAGATAGTAAGAACCTGGAGTAGGCCCCACCTAGGCCATCATAAGGCTCGATTTTTCTTGGGGAATGATAACGTACATGATTGCACATGTTCTTTTTAGATGTTAAGTTTGCTTTAAGCCTTTTCTGCTTATTTTTCTGATAAAAATATTTTTTTATTGTTTAGCTGTTCCTTTGAATCTAACAATATTGATATAACTAGAGCTTTAATAGAAATTCTGTAAGGGCTAAACAAGAATGAATTAGTCACAGTGTTTTATGAATTCCCATCATGAAGAGAAATTTGATTAGGCTGTGGGAAGCCAAAAATGTTTCTAAATTATTAGCACCTAGTCCTTCAATCCATTTGCCTATAAATTTGGTATAAAAACGTTGCCAGTGAAATTTGAAAAAAGTATTTTCCTGTAAAGGCAAGTCCCTACTCCCTCTCTCATGTTAAATAAAATTATCACAACATGGAGGAAGGGAGTAGAATTCTGAACTTTCTGTGATATAGGCAGCTATATTGATGGAGTATGGGGTTTACTTATAATGGGATATTTTTCATTGCTTGGCATTAAAGGTTAATTAAGCTTTGAGTGGGGGGCTAAATTGGAACCTGTGTCATTCTTTATATTTATGGGATAAATTTTTCCCGTATTTTTGCCTTCAAGTGAACCTTTTATACAAGTATTATTTAAGAATTGCCTTCAGCTCTCATTTCCAACCCTAAATGGTAGGTTAGTTTGCCTTTCACAGAATATCTTTGCTTTCTTTGATCCTGAGTTACTCAGAAACCTATTTCAGGAGCAATTTAGGAAGGCTATACTTTTTTAGCATAGGTATACAGAACATCTTTCTTGGTTTTGTATTGTTTCTTTTGAACATATGTTTATGAGCTAATTAAACTTTTTTGTTTCACTTGGTCACTAAGACTCCTAGATTCTTCTTTTAAAAGACAGAATGGGATTTTGTGTTTTGGCACTACAACTTGTTATTTGATGATTTGTGGGGAGGTTCTTCAGGTGGTCTCCGCAGAAAGAAGTAAGGCTTTTATGTGGACCAAAACATTACCATCTTATATGTGTAGCTTTCAGAATGCTTTCACATTATTGGGCTTTTTTATAACAGACTTAAGGAGTAAGCAGAGCAGGTGGTGGAGACCTACTTTTTAGGTGAAGAAACTAAGGTTTGGAGAGAATTCTCTGAGTTGGTCCAAATTTATAGCTGAAACTGGGTATTTCTGATTCTGGTTCTCCTGTTTCTCTTTTGTCATACTGCTTTTCATACCATGTTTTCTGGCATTTTGATAGTGAAGTTATGCTTGGACATCCACCGAACATTAACCTCTTAGTTTGGGACATTAGCATTTCAATATTTATAAATTAATATATTTGGATTTCTTTCTTTTTAAACCATCTAGTTCTTCAGTTTCCCTGCGGTAGTCGCTCCATTCAAATGTTCCGTCCTCCCACTGAGCCAGAACCAGGAGTTCGTGCCATTTGTCAAGGAATTATGTAAGCAAATCCAATTGGGTAATCTCCATGGGAACACCATCAAGTAGACTGAATTTTAGGAAATGTATCATTGATTTCAATAAAATATAGATTGAATAAAGAATAAATCTGAGTGATTTTAGCCTGTGCTCTTGTTTCTGAGAGAGAGAGAGAGAGAGAGATTAAGCTTGCTCAGGATTTTTTATCCTAGCATTTGAATGAGTCAAGGTAGGACCCAAGAGTCAGTTTTAAAAATTACTGGCCTCTTATTTTGAACTCGGTGCTTATTTCATCAAGGGAACCCGAGTGGAGTGTAACAACTCTGGTGGATCCACAGCCACTGGATCTGCAGTGCCAAAAGGGAGCCTCTTGGTCATCTGGCGCGACCCACTTATTTCAGAGTCGGGAAATGGGAAGAGTCCACTGAGCTGCCAGGGCCGTACAAATAGAAGTGGTGGAGTCAGAACTGGCCTCTTGGCCTTGGCTCTTAGTCCAGCATTCATTCCCCTGAAGCTGTATCAGATGTGGGTTTGAGGGAAGGTTTGGGCTTCAGCAAGGGATTTATTAAAAATTCGGGGGCTTTTTCTTTCTCCTGCAAGTGCAACCTCTGCTGCTCTCTTGTGCTGGTCCCTTTTATAAGTTTCCTGAGCTTGTAAGACAGCATTTAGATAACATTAGACTTACTCCATTACTTTATTTTTAATTTACTTCATTTATTTTGGATAGCGGAAGCTCTGACCAGGAACGGTGTGTCTCACAAAGTAGACGATTCCTCTGGGTCGATTGGAAGACGCTATGCCAGGACCGATGAGATCGGTGTGGCTTTTGGCATCACCATTGACTTCGATACAGTGAACAGGACCCCTCACACTGCAACACTGAGGGACAGAGACTCGATGCGGCAGATAAGAGCAGAGGTATCCGGCATTCTCTTTGGTGTTTTTAGTCTTAGAAATGTTTACTGCTTCTTACTGATTTGAGTTAGATTTTGATAGATTTATGCTCTCTTTCCTCCCTTTTTTTTCTTTTTAATTTTGATTGTCTGATAGGCTTGTATCCAACAGAGTCCAGATTCCCGAGTCCTCTTGGTTTAATTATGGAAATACCCATTAGCACTTCTCTAATATTTTCTAGCCATTTGGACTGCTCTGGGCCCATTCTCCAGCAGCTGCTTTTAATGGTTGTTTGTTTATTGGGCAAGAGAAATAGGATCCCAAGACGTTGTTGACATAGTTTTATTGGCAGGCTTTTGGGGGCTTAGACATTATTATCTTTATATTTCTATAGAAACGTGTATGTGTGTATGTATAAACTTCTCTGTGTTAACCTATTCAAAACAGTGAGTAATATTTCGGTGATTTTACTCCACAGGAAGGGAATGATGGGGACGGGACTAGCACAGCAGGGGGAGGAGTGGATGGGAAAGGAGAGAGTGGCCACTTCAGTTTACAACTGCCTGACCCGTGTATTAACTTTGAACAAGTATTATATTTCTTTAGAGTGCCTGTTTTGTGCTCAGCTTGATACGGGTAGTAATAGGGAAAACAGAAGTCAAAGGCTGCTTTTTTCCGAAGGAGTTCGTAGTCTAATCCAGAAGTCATGGATTTCTGGCTTGTCTTTCTACAACCAGATCTGGCCACTCTGGACCTATGTGCCTATGTGGTGTTGTTCTCAAAGTGCGGGCCCCAGACCAGCAGCATCAGCATCACCTGGAAACCTGTTAGATGGGCAGAACCACCCCAGACCTACTAAGTCAGAAACTGGGGGTTGGAGAGGGAGAGGGGGCAGGCAGACCTCCAGATGATTCTGATGCACACGCAAGTTTGAGAACCACTGCCGTGTGCAGCCAGCATTGGCTGTGGCTGAGGAACAGCTGGCCCTTGTAGCAGGAGCTTTCTGGTTTGCTGATCTCTCCTGATCCCCTTCATACGTGTGACTTGACTGACTCCTGTTCTAAGAGTTAAATTTAACACATGTGAAGTAACTTCAAGTGACCCAGAGATTTAGGAAAGTTAGGAAAAGCCTTGTGGCAGAATTGAGTTATCCAGCGGAGCTGGTGGGCATTCTGGGTTGGAAGAAGAGCATGAACACAGGCTGGGATGACATTGTTTGGTTCTGTGTAAGGTTTCCTGAGTTCAGGGTGAATCCTCTTTTTGAAAATCTGAACAAGTTCGTTGATACTTAGTCTTCTCTTTTACTCCAGGTTTCTGAACTTCCCAGTGTGGTCCGAGATCTGGCCAGTGGCAGCATCACGTGGGCTGATGTGGAGGCCAGGTATCCTCTCTTTGAAGGGCAAGAGACTGGAAAAAAAGAGACAATCGAGGAATGAGGACAATTTTGGCAACTTTTGACCACTTGCAGTAATAAAAAAAATAACTCTTATCATGTCCACTTTGCAAAAGAAAACAGCATTGTGATTTTTCCCAGGGACTGCATTTTCTCCTCAGTGGCTGCCTGATTTTACCCAAACAATTAAAGTTGAAGGAATTCCGGACAAACTCGTAATCCATTGGCTCGTGTTTTCGGGTTCTCAGCAAAGCTGTTTCTCTCACCTTTGGGTAGACACGCTCACAGCTTAATGTTAAACACAATACTTTTTTTTAATTAACAGCTCTATTGGGATATAATTTACGTACCATAAAATTAGCCTGTTTTAAGTGTACAATTCAATGATGTTACAATTCCTTGATGTTTAGTATATTTACAGAGTTGCGCAACCACCGCCACAATCCGGTTTTACAGCCTTGCCTTCAATCCCCATTCCAACCTCAGCCCCACGCAACCACTCATCTGCTTTCTGTCTATAGATTTACCTTTCCTGTTCTTTCTCTTTTTCTGGGAAAATGATGCATCGTGCTAAAGAGTCAGCAGTCACTGAGTAGGTGGAATCGCTTCTGAGAAGGCCAAGGCGAGGATGGGGTGGCAGGCGTGGTGAAGAGGGAGGAGGTGATGCACTGGCATGGGGATACAAGGCTGCCGACCCCACCGTCGGCGTAGTCTCCAGGAGGGCCTGCGTCAACAGAAGCACCCTTTAATTTAAGTCGTGCTTGTACTTGGCTTCACTGGTAGCCCTGAAAATCACTGAGCTCCGGCTGCTAAAGGAACTCCGTCTGTCTGGTCTCACTTAGCAATTTTCTACCATCCCAATGTCTTGATTCTAGCCTAGTATTTTTTGGCTCAGCTTTTAAGGTACTTCTGTTATGGTTTTGTTACAACACTCAGAAGATGTATGCTTATTTGTAAGGAAAAAATTCAAGGATGTGTGAATTTGAACAGCTACTTACTTGCAGAGTTAGGACCTTGTCTGATATCTGGACCTAGTCTGATACAGTATTGGGTGGAAGAGTCGTGATCTCCAAAATATTTCCCTTTGTCTAGGGTATGAAGAACAGTTGAAGTTGTCATTTCTTAAAAGCAAAATAAGAATCCCCAGGGATTCTCCCATTTGTATCTTATCTCCAATGGTGACTGCCGCAGTCCTGGACATAGAAGATTTTCAATAAATAGTCTTTAGATAAGTCTTAGATTTTCGAACAAACCTCTTTGGGAAGAAAGTCTTATACTAAAGCTCATTTCTCTTCTGACTGGTACTTTTGGAAGCATTTGTTATTAAATTAGAAAGAATTAGATATTAAATAAACTGAATTTTCATTTTCTAGGGATTCCTCTCACTTCTAATTCCTTATGATATAGCTCATAACTGGGCATATGTTCTAGCAGTGTCACCTGGGGGGGCGGTGTCTTTACTTCTTCCCATTTATTTACTTCCTTTTACAGCATGACTGCCTCCGTAGGCAAATGGTCACCACCACCTCAGACACTGTTATGCTTATTAGGGGAAGAGATATTAAATACATAGTGGAATTTACCTACTTTGGATCATAAAGGGATTGAAACCAAAGCTCTCTTCGGTTTTCATTGGCAAACATCTTTGTTATGAGGTAGAGGCTGGATATTGAACCCGGAAGCCCTCCCTTTCTCTGTTCTTCTTTCTAGGTGGCAATACATGATTTCTTCCCAGAGAACACCTGCTCTAAAGTAGGTTTCTAAAGTGATCGATCACCTGAGTGAGGAACACAGGCCAGTAGCCTGGGTCTGTTTATATTACGTTTGCCTGATTGTAAGCACAAGCAGGCCAAGAGCTGTTTTTTAAATGAAGAGGCTCTTTAGACACGAGGGTTTACATGTGCGTATACACACGCTTCTTCTGTGCAAGCCCAATGTCTATTTAAAGCCTGGATCTTTCTGGCTTGATGCTCTGTGAGGCCTTTTTTGTTATTTATGTATTTGTGTTCATGGAACTGGGGACTAGCCAAACAAGAGCTAGATAAATAGCATTACTTCCCCAAAAAATAGTGATGGGAGGGTCAGATTCTAACTGATTTCCACGGAATGTAGGTAAGAACACAGTAGTTAGATTCTTTAAAACTTAGGTTGGAATTCAGGGCATTCAGTCAAATATAATGTGGACTTATATCTAGAGAGAGCAGTCTGTGCCTGGTTCTGCAGGATTTCAGCACCTTAATATTGCTTAACAGCTCATAATAGGAAAATACTGAATGTAGACAGATGTTCCAGAAAAGGAATTCATCACCAAGTCCTATAAATATAGAAATGATCTTACTATTTTCATGAAGTGGTACTAGAGATGTCAGATGTCCCAAGTTCTTTGTGATAAGAGCTTGGCAAAATTATTTTCTTCAACAATAAGTCACTTAAAATAGATTCATTCTAGACCCTTATTTACTGTTCCCTTAATCAGTGTAATCTCAGGGTAATGGCAGTGACTGTCTTAGTCAGTGGAGTCTATTCCTGAAAGGACTGGATGCCCTAGAGAGAAATCCCAATTATCTCTGGGAATAGCGGCACTTAACTGAACCTTCTTTCACAAGGGAAAACTGTCATCTGTGTCTCTTGTGCTGGGGCTAGGATATAGAGGCTTTGAGAGCATAGCTTATATACAGAGCCTTGCACTAGCATTTTTGCTGATAGTCTGTGTTTAGGTTTTGGCATTTGGTCAACCTCAAAGTGAAAGTTAGCTGAACATTCAGTAAGTGGCCTGGGCACGGTGGCCGACACCTGTAATTCCAGCACTTTGGGAGGCCTAGGCAGGAGGATCGCTTGAGGCCAGAAGTTTGAGACCAGCCTGGGTAACATACCAAGACCCTGTCTCAAAAAAAAAAAAAAAAGATTCAGTACGTGAATGGGTGAATAAAATTATGTCGTGCCTCAAAATTCACTTCTGGTTATTGGGCTGCCTCTAAGTAATAATTGTGTTAAGACCATGTGGATAGAATCAGTGTCTCCTCCAGAAATTGGGATATGATTTGGGAGAGTCACCAAGGGTTGCCTGAGAAGAGCAGCCTGCAGCCCTGCGCTCCAGCCTAAGAGCCCTTTGCGCTGGTGACACGCTCCCCTCTCAGCTGGCCAGGTTATCCTTGCATGTTAAAGGACACACCTTTTTAAACCTGTTGCCTCAGTGAAAGATGTTGGTGCAGCGGTTCTCAGCCCTGGCTGCACATTAGAATCATTTGAACTTCGGAAAATATTCGTGTGTGGGCCCCACCTCAAACCAATGGAAGGAGTTTCTCTAGGGTAGGGCCTGGGTGTCAGGATTTTAAGTCCCTTAGGAGAACCACTGCTACTGCTTTTGCACCTCGTGAACTTTATAGCCATGTGAAAGACTGGACTCACTGCCCTCTCCCAAAAGCGG
The DNA here is from genome assembly GCF_000956105.1 of Propithecus coquereli. NCBI lineage: Eukaryota > Metazoa > Chordata > Mammalia > Primates > Indriidae > Propithecus > Propithecus coquereli. The sequence continues at coordinate 6,809,450 of NW_012140080.1, forward strand.
TTTCCTCTGAGAATATGAATTTGTAAGACCTTGTCCAGCGAGACCATTAGAGAAGCAGATGTGGGGTGGGGAAGTGAGCGGTGGGATTTCCATTTCCCCCGGGGAATCTTGCAGAGCCACATTCTTGCCGGATGCGTGGTGGGGCTGAAGAGCGGAGAGGTGCTGTGAGCTCTGGGCTGGCGACAAAGCAAGCCAGCTTCTCGTCCTGTGGCTTCTAACATCTAGCCGTGCTAGCTACGCTAACCCTCCAAGCCTCCGTCCCAGGCCACAGCCTGCGCGTGAACCTAATGGTAGTTTCAGGATTGTGAGGCTGGGAAGAGAGAGAGAGCCCTTCTCTCTTTGGGAGCCAAAGCTCTCTGCCCTCCTTTTTTTAATCTGCAAGACGTAGTGTAGAAGCGAGCCGGCATAGAATTTTTGCCAGTCTGTGCCTGCTTTTGTTAGGTCTTGAAACTCAAATCACCAACAATTAGCGCTTAGCAGTTAGCAGTTATGCTAACTAAAACAATTTGGGCTAATTAAAACCTTTCTTGGCTCATCAAAACTCACTGTTCTGCATCTGAGTGTAAATTAATTGACAGTGCGATTAAGTACAATGAAATTGTAGGGAAGAAAAAACCCACTGACAAACTTTTAAAAATCTTTATCAACATTTAAAAAAAATAGAGCCCAGACTTTCCATTTTTTGGAAAGGAACTCTGAAGCAAGCATGCAAACTGATGCGCTCCACTGACCTGTTCCCTCAGTGACAGCTCCTGGGTGCCAGTTTGCTCCTCTTCCTCTCTCATGCCACGTCCAGGCCAGCAGCGCCGTCTGCACTCTGTGCCCAGTACTGGGCCACTGCTCACCACCTGTGTGGCCGCTCTTCACAACCTGTCACCTTCTCAGGACTTTGTTCTAAGTCACCTCAATGAGGCCTTCCTTGGCCATGTCACCTAAACTTTCAACATGGTGCTGCATCCCCTTCAGACACATACACCTCATGTCTCCGTTGTTTTCTTTTCCTCTTTAGCACTAAACACTTTGTAACCTATTTTATTTTTGTTTCATTTTCAGTCTCTTCATTAGAATGTAAGTTCCACAGGACAAAGATTTGAATCTGTTTTGTTCTCATTGCCTAGAGAAGTGCCTCGCACTTAGTAGATGCTCAGTAAATAATTGAATGACTCAATGCATGAATCTTCTCCTGCAGGGCAGCTCCCACATTCTGTATTTTGATGTGAAAATTGGCGTGTTTCTAAATGACTACCCTGTAACAGATATACGTACTAACGTGCAACTCGACCCTTGGCTCGAAACCCAGGTCTCCACTCAGCAGAAGGCCTGCAGCCACTGAGCGCTTGGGTACCGAGCAGGTTCCACACTTGGTACAGTGGTGCCCTTTTTGAAGGAAGCAACCTCAAAGCCCCTGAAATGCACCAGGAACGCCCCTTCTGAGGAACTTTAACTAATGTTGTGTACTTACTGTATAATCATCTTTCAGTTGACACTATGAAAAAGGTGTTTTGTAACTAGTGAGCTTTTTTAAGATTATCGCTAAAATAAAAGTAGTGAATTTAAAAATCTTTATAAAACCTGTAGACTCTGAGAAGAGGTTCCAGGCAGAGAAACTGTAAGGCTTCACAGTCTTTTAGGGACAAGAGTTCTGGGGCTGGGTGAGGCCCCTGAAGGGAACAGTGACACCAGCTTCCTGGTGTGTATAATTCCGACCAGGACCACGCACGGCCCTGCCCGAGAGCCCCTCAGGACCTGACGGTGGAGGCCTAAGCTTGCATACAGTGAGCGTGGCCACCGAGGAGGGCTTGGCCCGGGCCAGAAAGGTGGAGTCGCCCATGCAGAGGGGAGGTGGGCACACGGCGAGTGAAGGGCCTCGAGAACCGCTCCTATAGCCTGTTCAGAGTGCGGGTCCGCACCTCCTGAGACGTGTCTCAGCAGGTCTGGGCTGGGGCTCAGAAGCCTGTGAGGTCTGAAGTTCTCTGGTGCTTCTAATACACAGCCAAGCCCGAGCACCACCAGATTAGGCAATTAGCTGAATTCAAGCGTTGTAATTTTCCCTTGGGGTCAGGGGCTTGTAAGCTTGGGTCCCTGGTTTCTTCAAGGATCTCTGTAGAAATGTCATGCGTTATTTTATACAAATTTGCATTTTTCTAGGGAAATAGATCTATGACATTTCTGAGGGGTCAGCTACCCAAATGAATCCAGATCTGGCTGCAGGCCATGGGAGGGCCTCTTCCTCCCGATGGAGCTCCCTTATGGGGAACCCCGCAGCGCCGACACCTCATTCCTTCAGATGGGAAGACCTTCACATTCAAGTCTGCCATGAAGGGGGCCTGGGGGATGGCCCAGAATTTGTTCCAAGCTGAGGGATGAGATGGAGACATCACGGCTGAGGGTGGTGATTTGCTTGGGAACTGGGCCACGGCCGCCACAGAGCACACTTTGGAAACCCCTGAACCGGCAGGTGGGATATGGCTTCTCCTTGCGAGTTGAAGCCACAGTATCTGCGCAGGCTGGGAAGAGTAGGGAACGGAGGCAGCTGTAATTGCTCCTGGGCCCCTCACTGGCCTTCCGCAGGGAACACTGGGACCGGAACTGGGGTTGGAAGGAGAAATGATGTCTTTGGGCCTCTGTGGGGATCCACGATGCTGTATTGTTTATCATGGTCGGACCTCAGAGAGCCAGACGGGGCCTTACTCGGTGCCCTGCAGAGCTAGTTAAGAGGCACAATTAATTACTTTGTTATATTCGCAGCAGAGGCCGAGGGACAGTTTTCTTCCAGAGCTATAATCTTGAGCTCCTACCTGCCCCTGCTCACTCCTTTGTCCAGCAAGCAGATATTGAGATGGAACTTGGGACTTAGCCTCGGAAGGTCCCTTCAGGTTCTCTTTCCCAAGTGCAGTAGCTAATGCTGAGAATGTTCTGCGGGTCTGGCTTTCATCCTTTGTTCAAGCGGCATTTGTGGCCCCTACTGTGTAGTCAGACAAATGCGGGGTTTAAGTAGGGTGATCATACAATTTATTATCCAAACCAGGGCTCTTCTGAGAGCGAAAGGCATGCTACTAATGACACCAGGACAGCAGGGGTAAGCCTGGACTAGCTGGGCCAAACCGTGTCGTCCCACGCTAAGGGACTGGTGAAGGACAGGCTGCGTCGCCTGCCAGCGGGAAGTCGAGATCCATCGAAGCCTGGGGCCCCTTGGAGTGGGGTAATCTGGGGACACCTGCAGGGGGGGCCGCAGGAAGTGGCGAGGGCTCTCCTCTGCCCATCTGCTGTCGTATGTCTGAAGTGGAGTGGGGGGCTCAGTCTGGGCTGGCCTCTGGGCTCGGCTGGGGTGGGGCGGGGTACAGAGGCGGAGAATGGATTCTCCCTCTCGGGCCTGGGTGGCGCAGCCCCCTCAGGAAAATTCGTGGTGGCTTCAGGGCAGCACCCAAAACCATACTGGGCACACTGATGAGTAAATTGACAAGTGTTAAATGCGTCTCCTCCTCTCCTGCTGTAGCTGCCTTCCCTTAGAGGTTTCCAGAAAGGCAAGTCACTCACCGTTACTGCCCGCAGCACACTTTCCACACTGTGTGTGTGGGAAGAAGAGACGAGGGGTGTCTGCTTGCTCGCCGGCTCCCTCGCCACAGCAGTCCGAGTCCCTGGGCACGGGGGCTTGTTAGAGGTGCAGACTCCTGGACCCCACCTAGCCTGACGCCCAAAACCTGCCTTCCAGCACCTTCCAGCACCACCCAGTTGGTCCTGATGAGGGGCCCAGGTGTGCTCTCACAGTGGCCCCTGGCCAGACTCCCTGCTAGAGGGAACGAACCCCTGCTCCTATGCGCTCTGCCACCCCGGCCTCCAGTTCCACTGAGGGACAGCTCTTAACCACCAAACTCCCCACAGCCCCGGAGGCTGAAATGTCACTCCAGGAAAGGTCTCACAGACCAGGCCTGGTCCCCGGGCCCCACGACATGTGCAGGGGACGCCTTGTTCTCCTGAGTGTGCCCTTTTCCCTCCTGGGACAGCCTGGCCCCCTTCCCACCTGGCTGCCTCCCTGCATGTGCCCCCCCCCACCATGGGCCTGGGAAGATGCCCAGGGAAGCAAGAGCCGCACAGCCGGGCTTCTCCCCACTTCTCCCTCTGCCGCCATGCAGGAGGCCCAGGCCTGGATGATGGGATGGAGGAAAGAAGTGGGGAGGGCAGCTGAGGTCCTTGTGCCCAGAGCCTTGCCTGGCTTGGGGCCGCCATGGGCATGGGCTGGAGATGGACAGAGCAGGGGCCTGAGGACAGGTGCAGGCAGCGGGGCCCACCTGCTCCTCCCCTCCGTGACGTGCAGAGATGAACGGAGACAGGCCCAGCAGATCCTGTGCTGCGTGTACCTCGTGCTGGTCTCAGGGTCCTTATTTCTCAACTAGATTTTGAGTTTCTTGGAGCAAGAACGCCGTCATATTCCTGTTATTTCCGCACCTGGCGCAGCGTGGTGTTCTGTAAATGGGGAGTGAATGACGGAGGGATGTGTGTGCGTTTCCGTCTCTGGGTCTACTTGTGTGTTCCTAGGGGTCTCTCTGTGTTCACGCACTTGTCGTGTCCATCTGGGCCTTCCTCCCTGTGGCCCCAGGGTGTGCCTCCATCTCTGCAGAAGTCTGTGTTCTGGCGGCTTCTACGACTGCCTCAGCTGCACCGCAGGTCCACTGCTGGCTAGCCACCCTGCACGGGGCCAGGGCTTCAGGCCCTCGGGCAGCACCTGCACGTGGCCCCTGGGAGGGAAATGCCGTCCTCACCTTTCGCTTCCTGCCCCACAGACGCTCCATCACCTGCCACTCCTGCTGCCATGTGTGTCGTGTACCAGCCTGCAGCCCAGCAGGCACTTTCTTGCCCCGCTCTGATGATGGCCCAGGGCTCGGGGTGTGCTGGGGGCAGGGCCCTGCCGTGGTCTCTCCTTGGGAGTGGGCCCGGGAGGCCGGTGTGCGGGATCCTCCAGTGGGCCCACGTCTTCAGTTTTGTAAATCAGGACGGGTGACAGGGTTCAACACGAGGGCCTGAGCGCCCATGGGGTCTGGGTGCTGGAACTTGCCTGCTGCGGAGAAGGACAGTCTGCTAATGAGGCCACTTTCCAGGAAGGCCAGCTCAGGGAAGGGCTGTCAACGCTGAGGCCGACACTAATGAGGACTGGCTTGGTGGCAAAGAACAAGTGCCTGATGAGGTTAATGGGTAGGGACCCAGAGAGATGGCCTAATGGCTCCAGTGGCATTTCAAGGCCAGAGCTCGGCAGGGGAGTGAGGGGATCCAGGGTGGGACCAAGGAGGAGCCTCCTGGGAACGGAGCTGGAGCAGGTCATACCGCCCACTGAGCGAACACTCCTGGGCGGGCCCTGGGCCCCTCCAGGGAGCAGAGGACAGGCGGGATAATGAACCAAGGGCTGCATCTGAGAAGCAGCGATGAGTGGCTGGGAGGTGGCACCAAGGCTCTGTGGTGTCTGCTCTGATGAGCGCCCAACCAGTCTCTCCTGACAGCTCTCCAAGGGGCCTCTCAGGGCCAAGCCATTTGCAGCTCCTTGCTCGGTTCGAGCCCCCATGATGCTCGTGGATGCGGCCATTACTGCGCCACTGCCATGCACAGGAAGACTTTCTAAGACACGCCTGCGTCCTGCCTCTCGAGAAAACAAAGTCAGGGGCCCCCACTCGCCCTCCTGACAAGAGAAGCAGCGCAAGCACGCAGCCCGCAGCGCTCTGGCTGCGGCCACTGGGGAGAGACGGGATGGGCTGAAGACGTGGGCAGCGAAGCCTACTGCAAGTCTGATAATTTTCAATTCATTTTTTTTTTCAGCCAGATTTAAAGAGGACTTAATCAAACGGCCAGCTGATAGATCATTTTTGAGGACAGATCACTGCAATTTGGGTCATTCATCTCAGAAGGAGTATAGAGAATTGAGTGACATTGCTGGACCATCCACTTACTTATTCGAAAAGGCTTCTCAGCACGTGCAGCTATAAACAATGAAAAAAGGAAAAGAATCGATGCTGAGTCCTGATTCATTCTAGCAATAAATATTCATCCACAGATTCATGAACAATTAAATGCCTATCCACTTCATTAAGATGTGTTTTCAAGAAATTTTCCTTTTCAGGTTTAACGGTTAATTACTTATAAAAAGGTTCCGTATCTATGTTTTAATCAATTGTTCATTACATTTTTATATAAAAAATAGGTGTAATAACTCAATCCAGAAGACTCTTTAAAAAAATCCTTAGAACTTCTAGTCACAGGAAATGAAATATTTTAATTTCAATTTGTAAATATATTTTGTGGCAGAGAAGTATGATAGGCAAGCAATAAAAGATTTTCAACCATAAAAATACTGCATTAGTATAAAATTATACAGGGGCAATGGGATAAAGATACAATGAAGAGAAAGGGAACAATGTAAAATTTCCAATTGTCAAAGAAGAGCTGGGTCACGTTTTTAAAACAGGCGAGGGTGGGTGTTAAATCGCTGTGTTTAGATTCCATGTTATAGTTTAAAGTGTTGTGGCAGTTTTGTTTTAAAATGTAAATATCTACCAAATGCCAGAAATCACATCCTTTGCATCTTTTAAAACTTAAGTAAAAAAACATTAGATGTCAACTTAAAAATGTGGTACATCATTTTTCAAAATTTATTTTTGGAGGGTTACCTAGAGCAAAAGCCCCCTTGGAATCTTGCTGGCTTCTCCCCAGCTCACCTCCTGCTGCTCTCCTGGGGGACAGGGAGGGAGCCCACGCCCGGAAGCTGCCCTGTTGGTTGCTGCTCGTGGAGACTGAGGGGCTTGTTTGCCCTTCCCACCAGATTCCAGCACCTTGGCCTTTGGGACAGGCGCTGGCGCTGGGTGACCTCCTCTATGAGGAATTAAACTGCCCTTGGCTGGCGGCTGGGGTCACATGTTAGCCTGGGGGGAGTGATAAGGACAGACCTGCCTGCAGGCACTTTGACCATAAAGACCCAACCCTACCAGGTCAGAGAGGGAGGACAGGCCCCAGGCCAGGGCAGAGTCTCTGCTAAGCAGGAAGGATGTGGCCCGCAGACCCAGCCACGGTCCTGGGCCCACACCACCCTTCCAATGCCTAGCTGACTTGACCTGAGGGGAGGCCACTTCCAAGAGGTATGGTTTATTTCACAGAGAGCAGAGATGTTTCTGGAGGGGAGGCTGAAGCCAGTCAGGGGGAGGGGGCGCTGGGGCATTGGTTCCAATCACCAAAGACGTACTGTGGGTTCTACTGTGCCTACCTCACTCCTTTCTCCCACTGGCCCCCCAAGCTTCTGTTCATTTTGTCCTGCCCTATGAGTTCTGGGGCCTAAGCATGTGGCTGCCCTGACCTACCATGTCTTCCTCCTTACCCGCCCCTCCCCATGCCTCAATCAGAGGACCAGGCAGAGAGGTCTCCCAGGAGAGGCAGCCAGGCCCAGAAACCAGCATCCTTCACGGAGCCCCCCAGGGGCAGGAGGATGGCTGGGGAGGGGATGGAGGGACAGCCTGGTTGGGCTGGGGTACACATGGGGCTTCCTTAGGTGAGAGTCCTGGGAGGAGGCCAGGCTTTGCGCCTGTGGGTGCGCCTCCACCCCACTGCAGAGGGCAGGGAGCAGGGCCAAGCCCCGCCCGGCTGCCGGCAGTCTGCCCTTCCCAGCTCTGGGCCTCGGCTTCCTCATCTGTGGATGGGCTATGGGAGGCTCTGGTGAGAGGGGCTGGGATAGGCAACGCCTGAAAACATCCGACTCGCTCTCCTCGGGGGCTCCTGTGACTCCCCTGCTCCTGTCGCACAGAGCCTGTGGCCCTGGCTGGCCCTGGTCCCACAGAGTCCCCTTTTGCTGCTATGTCACCTCTTCCCTGCCAGGCTGGAACCCTGGCGGCTGCCCTCCCTGCCCCTGCGCCACCAGAGCCTGCACAGCAAGGACAGCCCAGAGGGCGGGGGAGGATGGGAAGCAGTGATGGGGCGGGCAGCCCAGGAGTCACATGGCGGCCGTCTGCTTGATGCTATGGAAGCTGATGCGCGTGGGCGACGTGGGGATGGACATGGCCCGCGCCACGGGGACTCGGAGGGAGTGATGGTCCTGCCAGCGGTGCCACCTCTTCCTAATGGCTGAGCGGACCTGCGGGAGGGAGAGGCTCAGTGGCCGTGGGGGCCAATCCTGGGCTTCTGGGACCGTCCCCTCTCCTGTTCTCTGCCCTCTACCCTTGCACCAAGGAGCTGACGGGCTCCAAAACCGAGGTCCTTTCCCCTGGCCTGCTGCCTCTCTCTGGGGCTCCCCTTCCTCACCCCTCTCCTGGAGGAGGCTGGCCCTGGGCTTCCTTTGCTCCCACTGTCCCCTGAATTATCCAGTGTCCTTTGGACACGTTATTGTCCCTTCCCTCACTCACTCTGCCACCTCACATTTAGCACCTTGGGACCAGAATCGGCACCTTCGACTCACACGGCTGGCGGCTTCCCTCTCCCCCACCCCACAGACCGTCCTGTCCCCTCTGTGCCCTCTGAGAGGTGCACCTGCCCCCCTCAGCACTCGCTGCCCGAGAGGGAAAGCTAACAGTTCCGTCACTTCTAAACCTGATCCTGCCTGGTGCCACCTTATTCTCATTTGTACTGTAACCGAAAGATTTTTCTGGAAAATGGATGCTGTCCCCTGCATCCTAGCCTAGCACATGGTTTGAACAGAATAAACATGCCATAAACATAGGTTGTGGGTTTGCTTTAGCGGCTCCTCCTCTTCCTATCTCCAGCCACAGAGTCAGTCTCCACTGATGGGCTTAGCATCTGGGGCGGGGTTCCATTGACAGGGACCCAGGCTTGTGTAGACGCCTCGACACTGCCCTGCGCAGAGGCAGGCAGGGTGGCCCGGGGGGCATCCGCACTCCTCTGGAGTGTTTGGGAGCTCCCAGGCCCTGGGGGCTGTGTCTGCTCCTTGCCCCATGTCCTCGCTGGCGTGCACATCTCCCCTGAGACGGCCGCGCAGGGATCCTGGGCGCTGCGAGCTAACCAGGCTTCACCGGCTGCCTCATTCCCCAGAGCCCACCCTGGGCGTGTGGTCTTTTCTGTGGTGGGTGGGGGAACATGCTGGTCTCATTTCTGTTCCCTGAGTCTATAAAGACCTGATTGCATGGCACACACCTCACGTCTTTCTGGAAGCTTCCTCCTGTCACCACCTCTGTTTTGGCTTCTCCCTTCCATGAGGACCTACAGCCTGGGCTCCCCTGCTCACCCAGCTCTCCAAGTGCATGTGGGGCGCTGGCATGTTATCTCGGGCCTGCACCATTGGCCTTCCAAACTGGCTCCAGCCCCTGCAGGGAGGATTCCTGGTCCCCTAAGCTGGTGTGTTTCTCAGGCCTTCCCCCTCCCTCCTCCAGGGCAGAGCTGGGCAGAGCCAGGGACCCTGGCACTCCTGAAAGGCTGGGAGCTTGACCGGAACCACCCTGGAGTGGGGTCTGAGGGCCCGGCTCATACCTCTCCATTGAAGAAGCAGTAGAAGACAGACACAAAGAAACCCTGGAAAGGAAGGGGGAGCCGTCAGGGACCTGCCTGGGGCGCTGCTGTGCCTGGAGGGCTGGAGCTGGGGACAGGATGGCGGGGACGCTCTGACTCAGAGCTGGTGGGGCCCCAGCCCTCATGGTCCAGATATTCCAAGGTCCGCACAAGGGGGAAGGGGTCTCAGGCCTAGGACTGGGACCCCAGCCTCCTCAACGCTGTGTGGCCTGGCCCAGGGCACTCAGGGCCGGGGCTGCTTGAATCCTCAGAACAGGGGCCAAGATAGCAGTAGGTGCAGGCCAGAGGGACCCAGGCCCAATCGGGGTGGGGGCGACAGGGCCAGGCAAAGCCCAGGGCGGCTCAGCGGTGTCTGGGCCGGGCTCAGGTTCCATCTCGTGCGCACGACACTGAGCCATGGGTGCACCATGCCCGCGCGGCCGTCTTAGTGAAGTCGGGACAGCTCACGAAGGCGGGGGCCCCACCTGGAATGACTGCAGGAAGGAGTTGAAGTAGATGAACACGATCTGCGACAGGTCGTCCTCCCCGGGATTGACGAAGAACAGCATGTAGGTGACACCCAGGAGGGGCAGGAGGACCAGGGTGGCCTTCACCGCCTTCCTGGGGGAAGAGGTGACCACACAGGTCTGAGCCCGCGCTGCAGGCAGCCTCACTCGGGTGGGACCGTCAGCAGGTGCTTTGGCAGGGTTTCTTCTGGGGACTTGAGCCAGCAAGGTGAGGACTGGGGCAGAGAGCTCTGCGCAGAGGCAGGGGGATGGCCCAAATGGCCTGCTCAGTTCTCCCTGGCCGGGGGTCAAGGCACCCATCCACACACCTGTACTGGATCGTCTCGGATGTGCTGGATGCTCGTAATTTTGTCATTAGTATCCTGACGATGTTGAACAGAAACACAAAGTTGATCTGGCGGGAAGGAGGAGGATGGAGAAGGAGCGGCTGTGAGTGGGGATGAGCCGAGGCAGCCGCCTGCCCTGGAGCCCTGAAAGCCCGCCCCATGCCCACGCCCCTCCCACTGTCCTCCCGCCCCCGCTCCTCCTCGCCAGGACGGGGAGACACCCTCACTTCTCCAGGGCCTGCTTCCCACCCAGGCCAGAGGGAAAAGCAGCCTCCAAAGACGGTGAGAGCACAAGGGCTGCTCTTCCTGAGGCACAGTCCTCAGAAGGTCCTCAGCCCTCTTCCTGTCTCAGGGACCCTACGGGAGCCCCTTCCTCTGTCTGCTGCAGGGTGCCCACTTGTTGACTGAGGGTCTCTCTGAGGCCCTCGCACTGTCACCGGCTCTAGGTCAGCCTGAGGTCCTTCTGCCCGAGGACAGCCCTGTGCAGGGGGCAGACTAGGCCAGACGGAGCGATTGATAAACTCAGTTCCCGACTACTGATTAATCTCCCACGGCCCTGCCCGTGCCCAGGAACTCCAGAGCCGTGGCAGACACCCCCGAGGCAGGGAAGACAAATGGGGCTGCCGCACTGGCTCTGAGCTGGGGAAGGGCCTCATTTATCTTCATTTGGGGTCTTCCCCCAGCGTCAGAGCCGCCCCTCCCAGGCCTGGCCCTGGAACCCGCCTGTGTGGGCTCCTGAGCAGCTTCCTGCTGCGTGTGGGTCCCCGTGGGCCCGCGGCTGGGTGCTGTGCCTCTGTGCACTTGTGCGAGTGAGTGTGCATCTGGGGACATGGCACGCCTGTGTTTCTCCTCCACCGCCTCCAGCGTGAGCGGGCAGGAATGGAGTGTGCTGGCCTCGCACACCGGGACTACTTCCTAAGAAAGGGCTCACGGGCCCGGCGGAGACACACATTAGCCCAGGGGTGTCCGCGGGCTCACATGTGTGTGCACATACACACACACCCCTCCGAGTCTCTATCTAGAAAATCCATTGCTTCTTAGGCTTGAGCTGGGCCCTCCTAAGTTCTAAATCCTAGGCTGGGAGTCGGGGGGACACAGGCAGACATCACAGGATTTTCACGGAGGGCTCAGACCCTCCTGAGCCATGGCCTGCTCTCACCGCACGGTGGTGTGGCCTGGGGCCCAGGGAAGGGCTGGAGGTGGGCAGCCTTCGGTGGGGCTGCCACGACCTGCCACCCACTGCCCTCTCTTAAGGCTCACCTCATTTCTAGCTCCCGCGTTTCTGGCATATTCCCTTGGATCATGGGGCACAGTTCACCTTAACACATAGGTCAATCCTAAGTTTTTCATATAAATAATACATAGAACTTGACCTTTTCTCCTTCTTTCTGACTTCTCTGAGAGTAGAGACTGTTAGAATAAAAATATATTCTCATTTCTGCCACATTTCCTTGCATTAAATATTATTTACCCAGCACCTGTCAACCCCCTAACCAATTCATGCAATTATCCACCCACTTTTATTCATCCATCCAACCACCTATCCATCAATCCATCCACCCACCAACCAATTCATTCAATTGTCCACCCACTCTTTTCACTATCCATCCATCCATCCATCCATCCATCCAACTATCCATCAACCCACCTACCCACCAACCAATTCATTCAATTGTCCACCCACTCTTTTCACTATCTATCCAACCATCCATCTAGCCATCCAGTCAACAAGTGGTTGCTGAACACCTCTTGGCTATAGGGCCCTATTCCTCTTGCTGAGGTAAGGGCAGGAACAGGGTCAAGTGTGGAGCACCTGGGAGACAAGGCCTTTCCCCCTCCTCACACTAGGCAAGCATTTAGTGATGCTGCCCCACCCGTCTCAGCCTGGCTCTACGCACCCTGAAAGTCATTCTTTCCCCTGAGCTTGTGTCCCAGCCCTCCTGCTTCTCAACACCACAGACACCTTCCTCTCTCTCCAGGGAGCCTTCTGGCCACCCTGCCCACACCGAGCTGTCCAGCTCTCCTTTCTTGGGCTCCACCTCCCCCAACCCAAGAAAACACCCCAGCTCTTCAGTGAGCCCCTAACCTTGTGCAGCCCGGTCTCTGGTTTCATTTAATCATTCTCTCATTCAGTGAATCAATTCAGTGCACCCGGCTCTGAGCCAGGCACCAGAGATGGGGACGTGGACAGGCAGACACAAGCCTCTGCTTGCAGAGGGCTTACAGCCTAGTTGGGGGTGACACTGCATCTCTCCTAAGGGGTCAGAAAGACCTGGGGAAATGGCGCAAGAGCTGAGAACCGAAGATGAGGACCACCTCCCGAATGGATCATGGGCACCGAGTCCTGGTCTTGTGGCTCAGATTCTGGCTGTTCAGTTTGAATCTGTGTGGTCTTAGGGAAGCTGCTTAACCTCTGTGAGCTTCTGCTTTCTCACCCGCTCCAAGGGGGATAACCACAGGGCTTGCCTTGGAAGATCAGCACAGGCTGAAACACTCCCGGAGAGCACTGAGCCTCATGTCTGGCCTAATGACTGCCACATCCTCTCCCATGACAACAACAGTGACTACAACCAGCAAGAAGCCAGGCTTCCTGCAAACTCAGCCACTTCTCAGAACCAGAAATAAGTGAGTGTCTCTTAGCAGCAGAAACGTAACTGTGAACGGCTGGGAGGGCAGGGGCGGCAGGGACGTGTATCCAACGCAGCTGGTGGCGGGGACCAGGAAGGAGACCTGCCCCTGAGCCTTGGCTCCATCAGCTAGCAGCGGTGACCTTGGGCAAGCCATTTCATGTCTCTCCGCCCCTTCGTCTGGAAAATGGGGAGCAACTCCCTCCTTCTTTCAGGCATTGGGGATGTGAGGATTGGAAGTCACGTACAGGGAGCTTCTGGAGAGTTTAGAAGCCTTGTCGGTGCAAAGAGCTGGGCCCAAAGGAAGGGCAAGCACAGGGCTCTTGAGCAGAGGCGGGTGTGGAAGGGATGGCGGTGGGGCAGGGGACAGGTCTTGGCACCGGACCCTCCCTCGCGTGCCTTGTCTCCCCTCCTCGTTTCCTCACCACCTGTCGCCATCCGTACAGTCGGGGCGCACTCCCAGCCACCACTGGGTGGGCCAGCCTTCTTGGGGGGTGTCCTAGGCTCACCAAGGGCCCATCCCTCCAGGGTGGCCGGGCTATGGCAGCTGGCTGGGAGAGGACGGATCTCACAGGGCTCCCGTTCACTCTGAGGGGTCAGTGACTCACTGTAGCTGCGAGTCCAAGGACAATCCTTCCCCCCACTAACTGCTGCCCAGGCCTGGCTCCTGCCTCTGAAGGAAGGAAGCCCTGAGGGGGCAGTTTCAGGCAGCCAGTGAAAACCCTCCTCATCGTCAGTTCACACACAGCAAGGCCGCTCCAAAGACAGGCGGAATGAAGCCAGAAGTCCAAAGAGGAGAGAGTAAGGAAATAAAAAATAAACAGCAATTGTCTCCAAGGCAGACAAAAGAGCACCCCATTAGGCACCTGCTGGGTGCAAGAGGAGGACAGTTCTCCCAGCTTCCCAGAGGGAGCCTTGGCCCTTTAAGGAAACTGGTACGTACAGAAGCCTGAAATTACCGAGCCTGAAATAAGTCTTACGTAAATGCCAATTTCTTATGGGGCTTTTTTGTATGTTGTTTTTTTTAAAACGTATGATATATAATGGGTTCTTTTTGCAGAACGCAGCCTCTACTTAAACTCTGTCTTAATTAAAGCTCGTTGTGGATTAAAGACGTGGCAGCAATTATACCTTAGACGCGAATACATTTGGCAAAGGGCGGGGAGCTGGGCAAGGAACAATTGCTCATCACGCTTCATTCTGGTGTTGGTGCTCCAGGCTGGGGGCGGTGGGCTGCCCCAGGGAGGGTCGCGGGGCAGAGGGGAATGTAGGTCTGGATGGAACAGAAGCCCGTACACTCTGCTCTTGCCACCAGCTGCCTGCTCACCCCGCTGTCTAAGTGCTGTACCTAGCAAGGGGATGCCAGACCTGGGACAGCACTACAGATCCACCCAGAGGAAGAGCCCGAGGTCCAGAGTGGCCAGGGCTACACCAGGGAACTGAGCATGAGCAAGGGAGAGTTGGGTGCTGCCGGCAAGCGGGGCAGCATGTGCAGGGTATGGGGTTGGCACACAGAGTGGGTCAGGAGGGCTGCCCCCGCCACATCTTTCCCAGCCTCTCTGTCTAGGTGGGTCCTCTGCTGTCTCCTGGCACCCAGCCTCGTCCCAGTCCCCACTGGGAACCTACCAGGAGCACGAGGATGATGGGGACCTGGTAGATGTAGTCCATCAGGTCGCCCGGCTCCTTGCCAAACCAGCACCTGCAAAGATGGGGTGGCTGTAGGGAGCCTGCTGAGCTGGAGCGGGGGACCACTCCAGACTCGGGCCCAGGGTCCTCCAGCTTGACCCTTCCTGAGACCCGACCTCCAGGACCGAAAGCCTCGGTGGACAGCCCCAGCCCCGGCCACCACCCTGGCCCACCCCTGGGCTGTCCTTTGTTCTACATGATGAGTCTGATCGCCCCAGCCAGACTGAGGGCAGGCCCTGGGTCTCCTCTTCCTTCTCGCTCTCCTGCCCCGTCACAGGCTGCTGGGCACAGGGCTGGGTGAACAGGAGGCAAGGAACGAAGGGAGAGCTGGGCTCCCCCTCACCCTGGGCCACCTGTTCCCACATTGCTGGGAACCCACCGCTCTGTGTGCCAGGCTCACAGCTGCTCGAGCAGCAGATGTGGAGGTGGAGCCTTCTCCCGCCCAGCCCGGTTTCCAGGTCTTTGAGCTCAGCCTCAAGCAGCCACCACCTGGCTAGCTGGCCTCGCTGGCTGCCAGGGGCTGGGGGAGCAGCTCTGGGGTCAGGGGAAGGCCTGGGCCAGCACCCAGTCTGCCTGGCCAGGGACCACTGGACATCAGGAGGCACCGTCACCTTCAAGGAGCGTAGTGTCTTCTGGGACTGCAGAGGTCGTCCAGTGCACACCTGCCTCACACGGGAGTCTCCTCAGCTGCCTCTCAGCACCAGGCTTTCTGGTCTCTGCTTGAACACCACTCCTGACAGGAGGCTCACTATCTACCTTACCGATACAGCCCTCTTATTCTTGGGCAGCTTTTACCCTTTACGACCTCTTCCTAATGCCGAGTTCCCAGAACTCCCCCAGTTCTTGCCCCCACTCCCCAAATCCCACCTGCTCCCTCAGCTTCTGAGACTCCTGGAGATCTGCACACAGAGACCCGTGTTCCCCAGTCCCCGCTTCTCTCAGCTGGTGGCACCTGACCTTCTGGCCACTCCTTGGCTGGCCCGTAGCCAGAGTTGCTGCCCTTGGGGCCACGGCTCAGCATACCACAGTCTCTGGTGCAGGGAAGACCCCAGCAGGGGACGCTGCACCGGGCAGAGACTGGGATGCAGAACAAACAAGCTCTGCGTCGTCGGGCTCTGTTGCACGCTCACGGACACGGACTTGGATGCCGTGCGGACTGAGAGCCCCAAGACCTTGGCCTCTTCCATGTTCCCCAGGCCAGACCTGCCACATCCAACTCCAAGGAGGAGGCCTTCCCAGAGACCACAGGGGTCATGCACTGCGCACTTCAAGGGACCATGTTCCTAACTGAATTCGACAAGCGAAGTCACCTTGAGATCTACCCCGCGAGTACCTCTGGGTGCAGGGGAATTTTTCCCAATTTAAGGACAAGAGGAAAGTGAACCTGCCCAGGCGTGGCCACTATTCCTGCCCCACGCTTGGCTGGAGCCCCAGGCTGACCTGTCCTACCCACCCCCGCATGAGCCCCCGCGGCTGGCCTGTCCCACTTACTGTTCATTCTCATAGTAGAGTTTGCCGATGGCCCAGGCGACGATGATGGGGCAGGGGATGCCTGCAAGGACATACGTGGGCTGCGGTGGACAGATGGGCAGGCCTCTCGCAGAACACATGGTGGGGCCCCCTAGGCCACCCGTGACCCCAGAGGTGCCCTGTCCCTAGACCCTGCCCTCCAAGCCCCTCCCCTTGCAGCCCTCTCTCTAAGCAGGGACAGCGCAAGTGCCTGAGGTGCTGTGTTAGGAAGTAGAGCCAGCTAGTTTCTCTTTTGAAGCCAGAGACAAAAGTCTCTGGGTTGGTCGTCCGGGCAGGAGAGGGGGCTGTTTTGGGGAGGGATTCTCCGCTTCTTCCCCACCAGCATGGAGGGAAGCGGCTGCCTCCTTGGGACTGTGCTGCGGGTGACGGGCAGGGCTGGGCTCTGGGCCTCAGACCCAAGATGAAGGGAAATGACCTTGTCACCCCCCACACTAGGCCCTGCTGCCCCTGGGACCCTCACACCATCCGATGAGGAGGAAGAGCCAGCTGGGCAGGCGCTCGGTGGAGTAGGTCATGACGATGGCCGTGTGCAGGTAGCAGCCCTCGACGAACATCCAAAAGAAGTTGGTCACCATGAAGTAGTTGAAGACGGTGGTGATGCAGCGGCACCACACCTGTGCGGGGCAGGGGTGTCAGGGGCGGGCCCGGGCAGGGTGTTCCCACCCTGGGCAGGGCCTGAGAACAGGGCTTCCCAAAGGGGTGCCCGGATGTGGCACCAAATGCCATCGAATCTCACCCTGAGATTCAAGATGCTCTTTCACCCTTTCAGATTGAGTGAAGGAGGCACTCAATCCACTTTTAACTTCTTTCCAGCTCTTTCTAATTTCTCTTTTTAAAAAAGGAAGAGGGAGTCTGGCTCTGAGCTTTCTGCAGGCAGAGGCTGGAATTGAATAACCTCGTCGTGCTTTCATTGTCATTTTTTTTTCGTCACTCTCAATCCACAGCAAGTCAGACTGGTTGCCATTTAGGGATGGAATACGAAATTTCATTTAGAAGAAATGAAATGAGAGAAGCGAGTCAAGGGTAGGTACGTGAAGGTACCTCCAGACCCTGGCTTTGGGAAATTCGGGACGTGGCGTGACCACTGCCGGCTCTGGAGTGAGACTCGCTAACTGCTTGGAACCTCATTGTAACTAACGCAGCCTCACGGGTGTTTTAAGGATATGAAGGACGGCAAAGGCGGGTCCCAGGGAATGTGTGTGGGTGCCCTGGTGTGGCTGCTGCTGCTGCTGCCTTCCCAGGAGAGGGGAATGTGTCCCTGTCCCTCTGAGCAAGGCTGAGGTGCAAGTAGGGCAGAGCCTGCCCAGAGCCACCCCGTGGGCCACTGCCCTTCTCAACAGACCCACCTGGTCATCTCTCCCAGGGTTCAGCCCCAGGACACCCTCAGAGCCAAGGCTGGGATGTGGGAAGAGAGGGGCTGAGATCCAAGCCAGCTAGGGGTCAGGGGAGCTCTGTGACGGGGCTCTCTGCCTCTGCAGACAGCCCAGCCCCTCTCCGGCTGGCTTCGACAGCGCTGCCTATCCGATCAGCCTCCGTGCTGAGCTGCTGGTGGCTCCCCAGCATTGTCCCAGGGCCCAGCCCCATCTCGGCCCCACGATGCTATCTTTTTGTTCTGAGAAAGTCCTGCGGAGGGGAAGCTAAAGGTCCCTTCCCTACCCACCCTGCTTTTTCTCCACGTTTAATGATGTCTCATTAGTACAAGCCCATTGGGGCTGGAAGGCACCCCAATTTGATTGAATGTGTTTGGTGCCACGGCAGGGCTCAGTGTGGGGCCAGGTTAAGGGTCAAACCAGGCGGTGGGATGGCCCACGATGTAGAGCCATCATCACAGCATGTGACCTTGGCAGGTCCCTCAGCCTTCCTGAGCCTGAGTCCTTGTCTATGTTACGGGGAAGATAATCCACTGGTCGCTTGCGGGGATTAAGTGAGGTGAAGCTCAACAGAGGTTAGTTCCAGCCTCCTTTCTCACAGGGGTCTTTGGGGGGCCTGGATTCACAGACGAGTGGAATAGGATAAGCTCAAGTCTAGAGCAGGTTTGTGAAGCCCCCAAACCCCTGGCTTGGCAGCCCCCTGCGCTGGTGGGACGGTGCCTGGGGGGGAGGTGAGCTCAGGCCTGGCTTTGCACCTGAGTGTGGGGCAGAGAGGTGGGTGCCCCCAGAGCCCCCCAGGCCCCGCCCCGAGTCTCCCCAGCGATGACCTCATTGCTCTCGTGCACTTCGTGGTCGATGAGCTGCAGCAGGAACCACATGACATTTCGCAGGATAAAGGTGGTGATGAGGTTCCAGTGAATCACGTTCCGGAGACAGCGGATGCTCCTGTGGGAGGCGCAGGTCAGGGGTCAGCCAGGGCTGGGGACCAACTGGGCTAGGTTCCCCCTGAGGCCAGGGAGACTCCGCTTGAGTGAGGGCAGGGCTGCACCAGTCCCCACCCGAGTGGCCACGCTTGGCCTCTCGGAGTCCAGTGCCGCTGTGCACCCCACATGCCTGCCGGCAGTCTGGGCCCTGGGGAGGAGGCGAGACTGTCTGCGAGAGGTCGGGTGGGGGGCGGGGGGCGTCGTGGTAGGAGGGACAAGTGGAAAGCAGGGCGGGAGGGTGGACTCACCGCAGGGCCAGGAAAAGCAGGAAGGCGGCCACCAGGGCTGCCATGGAAACACAGTGGCCCAGGTAGTTGATGACGAGGGCGATGCGGTAGTGCAGGCCGTACTTCCTCTGTGGGAAAGACGCACAGACGGCGGGTGGAGCATGGGCACGTGGGGTGGGCCTGGGCACTCCACCCATGGCCACCCTGTGTGTCCTGGCCTCGGGGACAGAAGTGGCTCTTAGAGCTCGCTCCTATTACCTTGGGCAGCTCTTGTTATTGTAAATGGCTGTGGTCAGGCCTCCCAACATGCTTTTTATTTTATTTTAAGAGGTGAGGCCTCACTCTGTTGCCCAGGCTGGAGTGCAGTGGCCACTCACAGGCGCGATCATAGCTCACTGCATGGCCTCAAGCGATCCTCCTGCCTCAGCCTCCCAAGTAGCTGGAATTACAGGTGCGTACCACCACACCCGCACCAACATGCATTTGGGGGGAGGCTTTTGGAGAGGTATGGGTGCAAACTCTTAAAAATTCTAGGCTCTACAAGGCCACAGAGTTCAGCTCAGACCCCAGCTGGCTAAGCGACTGAGGGTGAGCTGATTTATATTTCTGGGCCTCAGTTTTGAGGTCTGTGCAATGGGGACAACTTGTCCTCCTGCCTCAGAAGCAGCAAGCTATGGGAGGCCTGAGGGATGCATGGAGATCGGTCTGCCTGGGTACAGTAGTGAGGGGTGCGTTCTGTAGAGGATTTAGGATACTATTCAAACCAAAGTCAGTCTACTATTTATTATCACCACGAGCTGGTGACTCTAAACAAAGTCAGTGATAAAATATTCCTTCCTGCCAGGGAGGGCCGTCCCCCTCACCCCCCACTTTGGTTCTCTGCTGCTGGGGTGCTGTAAGAAGGGAGGTGTGAGGACAGAGGGCTGGAGGGAGCCTCTTTCTCTCCAAACCTTCTGCCCCGTCCTGCCTGCCCTCTCGGGGCCTCACTGCACAACCCCTTTGGCGCACGTTTGACAGAATCACTTTCTCAGAACAACCAAATGTTTTTCCCTCTGGATTTGAACTTCATTTGGGGAAAAGTTCCAGCCCCACTGAGGACTGTGTTGGGTAAATGATGAGGGGGAGGGGGCTGGGATGCATCATTTTGGGTCAGGAATGAGGCGTAGCTTTAAAGAGAAGAGGCTGGCACGTTGGCGGCACAGAATCCAGTTCAGAGCAAGAGCCCGGGTAGGGATGGGAGGTCTGAGCAGGACCCAGCTCCCCGGGGGCACTGCCCTTGTGGGCTGCATGGGTTTTCACATGGAGTCACAGAATCAGAATGCCAGATGGGGAAACTGAGGCCCAGGAGAGGAGGAAGGCGTGCGGTCACACAGCCTTCTCCAGCCCCACCACTGTGTCACTGAGCACAGGGCACGATACTGAGGGCAAGGGCAGGAGATACAAAAAGGAGTGGTTGGGTGACACAAAGACTGTTTCTGCCACCTTGGGATCCTCTGTGTTCAATGTGAGTCCTAACACCTGTATGAGGACTGGGGTCAGGTGGGAGGGGGCCACTTACCTTGTCATCCAGAATGGGCTCACACTGTGAGTAGTTGATCCTTGAGGCCCACGTCCCATTCTCCAAGCATTCTCGGTAGGCGGTCCCTACAAAAGACGCCAATCGCCAAGAGTCAAGTCACTCCCCTCCTCAAGAACCCTCCTTGGCTCCCTGGTGCTCATGGAATGAAGGTCCATATTCCTCAGCTACCCTGGGCCAGGAAACACAATGTGTGTCTGAAAGTTTATGTGAAAGTCATTTATGTGAAAATAGGACAGAAGGTTTATCTCACGCCATAGCTAAAAGGCATACTAAAACCCATTTTAGATACAATCTTCGACTAACAACATTTCGTACACTTTCTTTTATTTTGTTCCTTTGTTTCAAAACTGAATCGAACGACGAGCACTAGGTCGTGGCTGAATATTCACTGCTTTCAGCATGCCAAATAATTCCCGTCCTTATCTCAATCATTTTCTATTTATGAGATCCATACTTCTTTTCACCAATATCACACTTCCGCTTCAATAATAGCTACCATTTATATAGCATGTGTTTACTACATACCAGGTCCTCTGCTAACTGCTTTAAATACGCTCGCCCATTCAATCCACGTAACAACCCTGTGAAGTAGGTGCTAACATCAACCCATTTCACAGAGGAGGAAACTGAGGCACACAGCGATTAAGCTACTTGCCAAAAATGCAAAGATGACAAGTGGACGATTCAAACCCAGAAGGTCTTAACCTTTAGGCCTCAGGTCGTGGTAAACAGCAACGAGGGAAATTGGACTCAAGGGCTGTGCTGCTGCCCTGGAGGTGCCGCTGCCTGGGAGCCCACCAGGTGATGTCTCTCAGTGTTCAAGAACCACCCTCCGTATTAGAGTTGGAATGTGATGTGTGAAAACACATTGCAGAGCATCAATGTTGGAAGCACAAAAATGCAGGTTTTCTCAAAGGGGAACGCGTGAAAGGTTGAAAAATGCTCACACCTGCCGTTCTCTCATCTTAGCGCTGACCGTCGAGGTCTAGCTCCCGAGCCACCCCCTCCAGACCCCCCGCTTAGCCTCCGGCCAGGAGGAAGCCCTGGCCCCCCGAGAAGACCCAAAGCTCTCGGCTGCCTCTGCTCTGCCTTAGTCCTTAGTGAGGATCTGACCTCCCCCTACTGGATTACGAACTCCGAATGGCCCACTGTTTGGGGGGGATGCATACCGGGGTTCTGTTCTCTGGCTAACGGGCAGTTGTTTGTGGACTTTTCTTTTTGGCTTATGTTAGATATAAAACATAAGGCTAATTATAATAAATAGCTCACCAGAGCAAAGAGTCGCAGCTCTGGAGGGGAAACCTTAGCTTGTTTTTGGAAGCAGTGAGTTCAGAAATAATTAAGTTACTTAAAAATCTACTTCCATGGAGCTAGTGAGTTAAAAGCAACGGAATTATTAACGAGCACTTGCTGAAGAATGAAAACAAGGGGGAGATTCTATTAGCTTAATCGGGTTTTAATTTGGTGCTTGGAGCTCGTAGATTTTTCAAGCTCAGTCCCTGGAGGCCCACCTCTGGCAGGGCCCTGCCCTCCCCCCATGCACCCTCCTTCCCCCATGTGAGTCAGACAGGGGACCACCCTGGCCCGGCACTGACTCCCACCCAGTGTGAGGAGGCCTCCTCCTTACCCCTGCCCAGGCGTCCTGCTCCCCCGGTGGGCTCTGAGAATTTGACGCATGGGATCATCTTTCCTTACCAACATTCCCACTCCTGGAAGGGACAGGCTCCCTCAACAGGTGAGGAGGGTTGGTGATGTCACTGAACTAAAGGAGTAAAGGTATTTTGGAAGGTGAAGTCCTATTGTAATATGAACAATCCCTTCCTGAAGGGGGTTTAAGGGCCCTCCAAACAGGTCTGTGGGAGGGAGGTGACACAGCCCCTGATGCCAGGTGTCGTTCATCTGCCATGTGTTTATAGGTGAAGTTCATTGCTAGGCTCCTTCCTCCAGGAAGGCCTCCTTGATTGCTCTGATCCCATGGCTCGCTCTCTCTCCTGAGCACCCCTAGGCCCGATGTCCTGACCCCCACACTCCAACCCTGAGTTGTCGAGGTGCAGGTGTCTGGTCTCTCTGATCAGCGTGGGGGCTCCCTGAGGTCAGGGCCTCAGAATACTCGTTTCCCAAGCATGGCATTTCACGGTGGCACTGGTCGTGAGGTGGGCTTGTGAAGGGTAGTGGGATCAGGATAGACATCCTGCCTATTAGAAACCTTTGCTGTCCCTCACATTGACACCCCTCAGGGCCAAAGTTCTGTGAATTCTCTCTCCTCTTTTCTTTTCCTGGAATCCACTGCTCTCCCACCCGTCGTCCCTCCACCCTCTCTAGGCATCTTGCCTGGCACGACGGCCTCCTCTCTCGCCCCCCTGTGTCTTCTCTTGCCCCCTGGACCATGTTGATTCCTGCTCAGAAGCCATCAATGGCTTGTTAGTGCTCTCTAGAATAAAGTCCAACATTCTTGGCATGATAGCTAAGGCCCTCGACACCCAGGCCCCAGCCTGACCTTCCTCACCCGTCTCCAGCACCGTGTGTGGCAGCTGCCTTTGCACTAACAGGCCTGGCACACGCCCCCTTCGTGCAAATCCGTCCCTGAAGCACCCTCCTCATTCTCACCCGCTGCTCACAGACAAACTCCTACCTGCCTTTTATGCCCCCACTCAACGCTTCCTTCTACCCGAAGCCTTCTCCAGCACCCTAGGTCTGAAGCAATCCCTTGGTTTTTACCTCTAAAAAAAGTACCTTCTCTTTTCCTCCCTCCTCTATATCTTCCCATCTCTCCAAACATAGCTTTCACACTTTATTGCCCTTGAACTACAAAACACATACATTTTATATTATAATCCAGGACACACGCATACGCACACCACCGCATCCAGTTTCAAAAAGCAAAATTTATCTTGACGACAGCTTTAATATTTTTCTTTCTATTCTAATGTCTTTGATTCATGTCATAGACAAATGCTGGTAATCATGACTCACCGAATTGACTTCATAACCCACTATTGTGCCACAATCCATAGTTTGAAAAACTAAAGTCTATTTTAGAGCATTTGCCACAATCCACTATGAAATTCATCTCTTTGGACCTAATCCTTCTTTTCATTGCTACTGGACTTGAGCTCCCAGGGGACAGACAAGTAGGCACAGACCATACTACAGTCACCGGACGTCCCCTCAGGATCGAGCCATCCAGTGCACGTGGGCTGAACAGAGCTGACTCAGGTCTGCGGAACCCTGGAGAGCAGGGTCTGAGGTATGCGAGGTAGGGGTGGGAGGGGGCTTCCTTCTGGGGACGCAGCCCTGCCTGGGGATGAGGTTCTGACTACAGACACCAAGCACCAAAGGACTGGAAGACAGACATAACCTGCTCTTTAGGGGAGCCGTCTGCTGTCGCCAATGAGGGTGCCGAGCCCTCAGGCACAGCCTTTTATAGGAAAGAGTAAGAAAGAATCCCGCCCCCCACTCCGGGAGCCCTGGAAGGACGGGCACAGAAAGTCTGAGGGCAGGTGGTCAGGCTGGAATTGCGGGGCTGGACGCAGAGAGGTGGGTGCCTGTTACCACAGCAACATAGGAGTCCTTGCCGAGGATCAATGCTGATGGTGTGTGGTGTGGCCTTCCAGGGGCATTAGGATCTGAACAGCGCAGCAGGGCCTTCTCTTGCAGAGCTCTGTGGTCCGGGAAGCCCAGCGCCGATGTCCAGCCTGGCCCGGGCCTGTTGAAAGCCCCCATTATAATGGGCTCTTTGTCTTTCAGACTGGTTCAGGCCGTGACCTGGGGTGGTCCAGAAGCCTGGCTGGGAAATGGGAGCCTAAATTCTCGATGCAGTTATGTCTCTGGATGGCCAGGCGACCATGGCTAAGTCTCTTCCCTCTTGGTCTCAGTTTCACCTCTCAGAAAAAGTAAATTGGTTCTCAGTGACACTATTGGCATTTCAGGTGGATCGATTCTTTGCTGCATGGGAATTCCCAATCTACTAACTGCCATTAGCACACCCAGGCCATTGTGACAACCCCAAACATCCCTATATCACTTTCAAATACTTCCTAGGTTGGCAATTCCATCTCTGGTATTCTAACTGGGAAGACCTGGACCATGGGAGACGGGGACCACGAGGGGCCTTTGTCAGTGGCAGTTAGGGGGAAAGAGTGCAAGAGGCAGGTCGGGCATGGAGGAGAGAGTGAGTGGGATGTGCTGGAGGCACAGCAATGTGGTTGTTGGCTATCTGGACAGAAAATGACAAGAGGCGATGGAGAGAAGCTGATGGCAGAGCGGTGGGAGGGCCTGAAGTAGTATTTACCGAAGGAATGAGGTCACTGCGCAGGACCAGAACTTTCAGCACCGTGGACAGCAGAACACCACCATTCCTCGTCCCTCCCCGTCTCTGCAGGTGGGGGACCTTGGAGAGCTCCTAAGAACCAGCCTTCTGTCCCGGGCATTCAGACCACAGCCCTGGGCCCAGCCCAAGGAGGCTGAGCTAATTCATGCTCCTCTCAAGGCCCAGCCTCAGCCCCACGTCCTCCAGGTGGCTTCCATGACTGCTCCAGCTCCCCAAGGGTTCAGCTGTTCACGTCTGCCTGGCTCATCCTGGGCTGGGATAGTTTTCTCACCGACCCCTGTAAAGGGGTCACGCTTTCCCAACCAGCTCAGGGGCTCCCTGGAGCAAGAGTTTACCTTCTTCTGCACAAGGCTGAGAGCCTTTTAGGGCAAAGGCTGGGTCTCCCTCATCTCTGGTCCTTTCTTAAGCACTGCACAGAGCAGAGCACACAGGGGCCTCAAGATGGACAGGTTACTGGGGAACTCACTGAGGATGAGAGGTTCAGAGCAGGCCAGAAGGACAGTCTGCCACTCAGATGCCCATGCTCCACCAAGCTGCATGGCAAACACAAAACAGCTGCACATCTATGCAGGGACCATCTAGGCCACACGCAAACCCTGTAGGAAGCCTGACCCTGCTGCCAGAGCTGCTAACACTGAAGTCCAACCCCACATGGAGGAGCGATGTGTCAGTCTCAAACAGCAAACCTGTGGGTGGCATCCTCCAGATTCCAGGCATGCAAGCCTTGATGGTTTCCAAGTTGGACACTGAGTCAGCAAGCATCTCCTTAGGACACTGAGTCAGCAGGTATCTCCAGAGAGGGGAGGCAACTTCTCTTGTATTTTGTCTGGTGGAACCCAAAGAGGGAGAGTGACATGTCCAGGGTCACCCAACAATGAAGAGGCAGAACAACGTTGCTCTCCCCAGGGGCATGCTTCCTCATGGGAGATCGTGGAGTCAATGTTCTTAGAAGGGAGAGGCTCTCTCTGCTACCCTGTGTTTCAGCAGATGTAGCCAGCTGTGTCACATCTGCGGTGTCTTAGCCACATAGTGTCCAGATACCCAGAAGAAAATGCCTTAGGGGCCAGACATCCCACCCCTACTGCCTGGAGTTGAGCTGCCCCAGATCCAGCCACCCTCTTCCTGTCTGGCTTGGGGCTTTGTTGGGAAATCTTTGACCTTGACTTTGAGTCAACCTTCTTACCTCTTGTGGGAAAAATCTCCAGTTAATCTCACCTCCCAGTCTGGCCTCCACTGCCTGGACTAGACTGCCTCCGAACCCCAGTTAGGAGAGCACTGGGGAAGTGAGGCCAGTGCTGGGGGCATCAGGGGTGTAGGCGTGGTGCCAACAGCACAGTCCCCCAGGATTTCCCAAACGAGGTGCACCTCCCTGAGTTAACACCCCTGCGTTGCTGGGATGCTACTGCAGGCTGATTAGGACTGACCGACTCTCAGGCCCACCTTGCACATTTCCGTCCTGGTCTGATCCCAGAACACTGATGCAGGGGGAGCAGGTGATGTTCGCCCGAGCTCAGACCCGGCCTGACCTAGGAGGGCTGCTGGGTTGAGAGATTGGGAATCTACCATTGCCAAACCCAGGCATCAGGTGCAGAAGGCCTCCTTGGGGCCATCTGCCTGTGACATCTGGGATGCAGGCCAGGGATTTTATATTCCCTTTCTTCCTTTCTTCAGTGTTGTGTGGACACTGCTGTCTGGGCCTCAGATGTCCTGCTGGACCTCCAGAAACCTTCAGCTCCCCACTTCAGTGGGACTTTTTACTCATCAAGCTCTGCCATCTGTGAGTAGGTGTGGCAGGAGACAGTGGGGAAACTGAGTCATAGAGGCAACGAGCAGTTTAATGGAGAGCACACGTGGGTGTGGTGGAACCCAGCTCACTGTGTGGGATCACTGCTCGCCCCGGGAGAGGTGCAGTGGGAGGAGGCACCGGCCCCATGCCCCAGCCTCTGTTGTGTGGGGCTCGCTCCTTCCAGCCATCCCTTAGCAGCGCTCAATGGGCCTGTCACCATGACATCGGCTTGCGGTGGGAGATGGGCATGAGGTGGACAGGGGACCCCTGAAACAGAGGCTGCCATGGAACTGAGGCATGTCAGGGGAAGGGGGCCACCAGAACTCATCAAGTCACCCCTCCCACCTAGTGCTGATAAACTGAGGCACAGATAGGTGAAACCTGCTCAAAATGAGAAAAGCAGTCAGTGGCATGGCCAGAATTGGAACTGGCTCTCAACCCAAAGTTGCTGTGAACTATGGCCGAAGACATCTCTGGCTGGCAGAATCCTGTGTCCTCCTGCCAACACCAGCAGCATCCCTTGGCGGGGCCAAGGGACTGCCTCTCTCTAGAAGCCATTGGGGGCAGGACTTTCTCAGTCTAGATAGATAGACTACCCCCTTCCAAGACAATATCCAAAGGCCACAGCACTGGGGGGGACTCTCAGAGACAACAGAAGGCCACACCGCCCCAGAATGAGGACAGTCATCCCCATCCTGGTGCGGGCAGGGCTCTCCCCACCCAAGGACATCCCTGCTCCTCCTTCCAGGCCCCCTCCTACTCCCCTTCCCTCCTGCCCCCTTGCTGATAGTACCCTGGCTGCCCACAGCGAGCCCCAAGCAGCCTGCCATGGCCCCACAAGGTCAGTATATTCTCTGTCCCCTTCACAGGGATAAGAAAACTATGACTTGAGTGAGGAGGGCCCGCCAGTCACTCAGCGAATCATGGCAAAGCTGGGACTTGGATCCAGCCCTGCGGAACCGGAATCGGGGGCCAGGCTCCTCCCACCCTCCCTTCCGCCACCCACCCACCCTGCAGGGCTGTGAAGGGGGCCGCCTGCCCAGTGCTGGAGCACCTGGTTGGAGGTGGGGGGCAGCAGGGCCCAGGTGATTGCACTTGGGGCCCAGCCAAGAAGAAGCCCTTTGGGGAGCTCCCTGAAAGTCACTGGGGCTGGGGCTCCTCCTTCAGTAGATCTTTAGGGTTCCAGACTCTGCAGCCGTTGCTGGTGGGTGGGGAGTGGATGGAAGGACGCTGCGGCCTCTGACTTAACGAGCGGGAGGGAGGAGAGGGAAGGACAAGGCGGAGGTCCTCAGCCAGCCCTGGGCTAGACTTAGATGGTACATCCTCAAAGGCAAGCGGTATCCTTCCGGGGTATTCTGCCCGCACTACCGGGCTATGGACAAGCAGCCGATGTCTCCAAAGTCAGCAGAACTGAGGCCAGCGCCCTGCGCTGGGGTGCGGGGCCTCTGTGGGCTGCCTTCTGCTGCCCTTCATCTGCCCTCCTCCCCACTCTGCTCCCACCTCCCTGCCACGGACACATCGCTGGCCCAATTCTTCAAGGTGCTGTTCAACATCACTTTCTCTACGAAGTCTCCCCTGCTCTAGAAATCAATCCCCCTCTAGAGCAGCAGCCCCTGCAAGGCAGGCTCAGGTCTTACACATCTCCGAGGAGCTTGTCTCTAAGCTACGCAATGCTTTCTGGGGGAAGGGGCGACACAGCCACAATGCCAATAAGAGGGGAGCCTGAGCAAGACCAGCAGGGAGGGAGGGGAGATCAGGAGGCCAGACTCGACTTTGCAGTCCTCCGGCGCCAGGGCCCATCATGCAGAGGTGGATGAAAGCTAGAGCCTGGGCCAGGAGCTCCCAGAGCCAGCAGGCCTGTCAGGGCTCACACTCGCTGTGGGCCCCTGGGCAGGTGTCTTTCTCTTTCTGGGCCAGTCACTTCCTACCCTTACTTAGCAGGGGAGGGGAGTGGAGGGCTGGACTCAGAGGGCCGGCAGCCGGGCAGCTCGGGTGTGTGGGTGGCCAGAAGGGCATCCGCTTCTGCTCTCTCTTCCTTCCTTCTTCTAGCCAAACCTTCTGCATTGGCCGCACCTATCCCACCTTCCCTCTCTCCCGGCAGGGAAGTAGCTCACACCAGGGTAACTTCTGGCCCTTGGAAAACGGAACACAGTCAGGGTGGGATCAGGTCCCACCACGGACTGAGAATACAGACCTGAGTTTCCAGATACGCAGCTTCCACGTCCTCAACCCAGAGGACAGGGCCTACCCGGGCCTACCCGGGCTCCTCCCTGAGGCTCGAACCCCTGCACTGAGCGTGTCCTCAACAAGCGTGACACCTGCACTGCTCCAAGACCTTCAAGGTCCTCCCCCGCCCCTCCAGAAAGCCTGCCAGGAATGCCCCAGTGCCCTCCAAGCCCCCTTCCCCATCTCTAACTGTTGACTGTGCGAGCCTGATCTCTAAGCAGCCAGGGCTCCCTGAGGGCAGGGCTCAAACTTTCTTCTCACCCCTGCCCATTTAGGGCTGAAGAGGGGATTCCTGCATAAGCAGGCAGACCCCATGGGAGACCCCTCTGGCTGGAGACCACCCAGCTTATGTGTTTCCATTTTAACACAACCAATGCTTCAGCATGTCTCTGGAATGGGGTTCTGGGAGGTGGGAACCCCTACTCCTCCCCTCACAGTCAGGTTACGTGGGGTATCCCTTCTTCCCCTGTGCTGGCAGATGCCTCACTGCAGACGGGCTGGCTGTCCCCAGCAGGACACGGTGGGCGCCTCAGCTAGTGGAGGCTGGGGCTGAGCCACGTGGTGCTTAGTAGCCCTGCAGGAGGGAAATGGACCATGTTGAGGACGGAGGCAGCAGGACCCTCCTTTGTGGCCAAAAGGACCACAGGGACAGGCAAGAAGAGGTGCAAGAGTAGGGAAGATAGAAGGAGGGACAGGGGCAGGGAGACAGAGGATTTGGGGACAGAGGGAGGGAGGAAGAGGGGGCCATGGAGAAGGGAGGAGGGAGAGACAGAGGGAGAGAGTTCAAGAGGAAAGATGTGGGGGAGCAGAGAGAGAAAATGAGAAAGACACAGAGACATACACACAGAAAGACAGAGAGAAAATACCCCAGCCACAGACAGAACCACACACAGAGGAAAAAGACACAGGGAGACAAAGAGAGAGCCAGAGAAAGACACGCACAGAGATGGCTCAGAGGAGTGTGTGTGGAATGGGGGGTGGTGGGAGAAAAGCGGAATACAAGTGCCCACCTCTGGCCAAACTGCTGGCAGGCTGATCCGCTTCCCTTCTCCCCACCAGCAGGGATGAGATTTGCCCCAGATTAAACTGTGCATGGACATTTAGGATTGTTTCTGGTCACCCAGGACTTGAACTTGCGCTCGGGAACCCTGTGGGGAGGGAGAGGCCACCTCCCCGCTTAGAACCAAAACGCCAGATCCTCGCCTTCCCAGGCTGCCTTGCAGCCAGAGCTGAGCATGGACCTGGTGCCCCCCACGCTTCCCACCCACCTGATGCACCTACCCGAGGGAAGTAGTGAACTGGGGGCCCACAAAATGGGGATGGGGAGAAGGCCTCTCCAGGGTCAACTGCAGGGAACTTAAGACCCCAGGGCAGTGGTGGCAGCGAGGCTGTGGCCCATCTATCTGGTGGCCAGGGCTGGTGGCATTGGCAGGGCCACTCAGGAAGAGTGGGGGTTCCCTCACTGGGCCAGCTCTGCCCCACGTTCTTGGTGGGGTCCCTATTCTGGCTCTCCAGTCCACTCGGTGATCCCATAAGCTCCCGAATATCCTTCTAACAGAGCTGTTCTCTGCCGAACCCAGCGGAGTTGCCATCTGAGAGGCAGCAGAGCCTGAGGTCGAGTCCTTGTTCTGTTACAAGTCAAGTCACTTAACTGCTTTGTGCCTCAGATCCCCCATGTGTAACACGAGGATAATACTGTGTCGCTGTCGTCGGGTGGGTGTAAGGATTAAACGAGTTTAAACAACAGTGCAAACACGCGGAAGCCTGGCCGCTGAGGTGCCAGCACGGGTTGCGTAGAGAACACTAAAGGATACTGGGACACATGGGTGCTTAACTGGGTTCTGCCACGGACTAGCACGTGTGACTGTGCACAAGTTCCTTCCCTTCCCCTGGCCATTGCTGCATCTGGAAATAGCTCCGGGTGAGACGAATCAAAGCTCAGACCCAGCCTCCCAAACTCACTCCCTGTAGCTGTTCGCTAACCCACATTCTGAGACCCCTAAATGCCTCATCTCCACCCACAGTGCTCTTCTGGGCTTCTCCACACCCCGCCTGGACATCTGCACGCAGGTGTCCTTCCGTTCCTCAAAGCCAACCCCTCCCCGACTGTGCTCCACAGGGTCCCGTTCACCTGATATCCTCCCTGGCTCCTCTTCCACCGGGTCAGGTCGGGTCAAGTTCAAAGGTGCACAGGACACTTGCATCCCTGCCTTCCTTTGCTCCCAGCCTCCCTCCACCCGGGCTGTGCAGCAGCCTCCTCACTGCTGCTCTCCCTCCAGGGGACTGGGTGCCCCAAAGCGGAGCTCCTCTGCTCACAGTCTCACACCGCGGTGAAGCACAGTGAAGCCCCCTCCTTAACACCCTGCATCATCTGACCTCCCCCCCCAGCTTCATTGTTTCTTTTTCCCACTCCCTGTGCCCCAAACAACACTCACTTGTCCCGAGGCACACAGCCCTGCCCGTCTGCACACATCTGCTCTCTTTCCCCTCCGCCTGGAACGCCCCCCCCCCACTCATTACACACTCAGCTGCTAAAATCCAGCCTGTCCCCAGAAGTCCAGCTCAGAAGGCTACATCCTCCCTGATCCTCCAGGCTGGAGGCACGAGTCTTCTCTCTGTCCCTCTAAGCTCTCCTCACCAACCCTGTCTTTCGTGGAGGCAGCACTGCCCCACGCTTGAGCGAGGGCTGTGGAATCTCCTGTCTGCACTGGGGCATGAGAACTGATCAGAACCTTGAACAATATCCATGTGTGTGGGCCTCAGTGTTCTCGTCTGCAATATGGACATAAAAGCAGTATCTCAGGGGGTGTGGGGGTGGGGACGACCGAGATTGTGGCTGCATGGCATCATGGCTGCAAAGCTCTCTCGGTGGTAGCTGGCACCTGGAAAGTGATCAACACTTGACAGTTTCGTGGCAGATTCTCTGTGACTGCCTAAGTTGAAAGATCACAGAGACTAATGCCCAAGTTGCTACTTCCACCCGGGCAATTCCTGCCCTCTAAAGAATGCGGTTTCAATGGGGATTTTTCTGTAGCATAACAAAATTGGGGCAGGAGGAGGAGCCAGACTCTTCCTCCTCTTCCTCCTCTTCCCCTGGGCTTCTCACGTAGTCGGTTTCCCCATGTCCTTCTCTCTGAAGGAAGGATCCCTTTGAAAAGGCAAACAGAGAAGGCGGAAGCAGCACTGGGTAAAAAGGGGAGGAGGGAAATGAAGCTCAAATCTCACATTTCCATGGCCATTAGCAGCCTCTGCTCTTCCCACCTGGGCTGGCCTCAGCCCCAGGTACCGGTTAACGGCAGTGCTCCCCGCCCCCACACGCTCCCCTGTCCCCAGCAGTTACAGAGCAGGCAGCAGCACTTCCGTCCAAATGAAGAAAAGTGTTCATCAGATACCAGGGGCTAACTGGCATCACATTTACCAGCCTTAGTGGTGCCCTGACCTTTTTTCAGCTTCTCATTTGCTTGCTGAATATGAGCGGTCTGGCATGTGTGGCCCCGCTGCCTTTGGGAAGTCTTCCCTGTGCCCCTGTTCCCACAGTCCTCTTGCTCCCCCCAGCAGGGCATTTATCACTATTCTTTCTGTCTGTGGCAATTGTGAGACAGTGCTAGTGCAGTGGCTGGCACACAGTAGGTGTTCAATAAATTGAGTAATACTGTGCTTAGCTGGACTATGAAGAAGAGACCCAGGCCCTGCCCCAGGCAGGGGTGGGGTGTCCAGGCTGGCTCATGGGCCATGGGCTGGGGTGCTCCATCACCCCACTTCACTCTGGATGGCCCTTAATTCTCTGTCCCATCTGAATCAGGCACGCTGATCTCCATTGCCTCCACCCTACACAGCTCACAGAATCCTAAAAATACAGTTGTAAAATGTCAGGACTAGGAAGGCATAGGGAAGTCATTCCTTCTGCTTGCGTACCTTGTGGCTGGGGACTTCGCTCCCTTCCAGGGACACCTGTGAGCCGTTTTAATTGTGGAGAGGAAGCGTGCCCTCAGACTACGCAGAAACCTTCCTCAGTCCTATCTCCACCAGCCCTTCCGTTAGAGGCACCTCTGCTGCTGGACTCCGTGGAGCACGGCTGCTCCCTGGGCCCACCAGAGCCCTCCGCTGGTGCAGCCAGGGGAGCGCCACTCACATCAGACGCAGGCACCGCTGCCTTGCCTTCTAGCCATCTCCCAGCGTCAAGGCCTCAGTTTCTGAGAGCTTGGACAGGCACGCTCGTGCGCGTGTGTATGGGTGGGGATGGTGTAGCGGGGCTACCATTCAGACACAGACACACAGAGAAGGCTTGTTAGGATGTTTCCAGGATGAGGGGCTTCAGATACAGGTTCTCTTAAGGTGCCCTGCTGGTGGGCTAGGGCTGGAGATGTGAGGGGGGTTCAGGGTGGGCCAGCGATTGCTGCACCCACAGCCTCCCACAGACCAAACACCTGGCTCCCACAAGGCACAGACAGGAAGGCAAGACCTTCCACAAGGCATAGACATAGGCACCTACACACACACACACACACACACACACACACACAGAGAACCCATACTGAACAACCTACCCTGGAGACTGCCCTTTTCCCTAGAGAGTGCCAAGCCAGTCTGTGATTTGCCAGGAGGGAGGAAGGTGCAGGCTGCTCTCCCTGGGAGGTGGGAGGTGGTCCTGCGTCAGACTCCATTCATTACCTGGGCCCCTGACTCACCGCCCAGCGGGCCAGCCCCAGGACATCCGGTTAGGGAAGAGACAACACCTCATACCCTCTGATTCCCCAGCGTCTATGCTCTGCGTGCCCCTGCCCCAACATATGCGCTCACCCCATCTTTCCTGCTCTCCTCTCCTCTGCAGCAGTAAAGAGCCTGATCTCCCGGGGGGGGGGGGTGTGTTGGGGACTTAGCATATCTGTCTGAGCTGGGGTGGGGGAAGCATTGTCTAAACAAAGAGAAGAAGCCCTAACGGAACTTCAGGCACCCAGAGCATACACTATGGGAGAGAGGTTTACCCTCAGAGGAGGCAGTATTTGCTCGAACAGCAAGGAGCAGGGGGATCGTGGGCAAATCACTGCCTTACTGAGGTTATAGGCTATATTGGGGGTAGGGGCAGAAGGCACTTCTCCAGCATTATAAGGGGTCCTTAGCTGCAGTGCAAGATGGTGCCGCGGGCCCTCAGCAGGTCTCTGACGCTGGGTCCGGAACCCACCCGGCTCTCTAAACCGCCTTCCTGGGAGGCTGGCGTAGAGCCGCTGACGAGGGCGGGGGGTAGGGGGGGCACTCACGGGTCGTGTTGTATTTGATGCCGTTGAAGTACTCCGGGCACGGCCTCTCCACGAGGGCTCCGGCCGCGCTCTGGGGCCAGCACGTCCCGATCTGGTCCAAGGTCGTGTTGCAGTAGGAATAGGGACCTGGCGACGGGAGAGAGCAGAGAGGGGCTCAGAGGGGTCGCCGGGGGCGTGTGGCGCCGCGGGACGAGGTGCGCAGGACGCTCGGAGCGCGGGATCCGGGCGCACAGAGCGCGCAAGGGAAGGAGCCCGGGCCAGCTCCGTCCGCTCGCCTGCCGCCTACCCTCGGGGTCCGGGGGCGGCCCCCAGCCGTCCAGGAGCAGCTCTTCAGCCAGAGCCAGGCTGCAGTTGGCCTCCAGCAGGCTGTGGAGCAGTGCCGCGTCCATCGCGCCCCGGAGCCGTGCGCGGAGAGGCAGGGGGAGTGCGCGCCTGGCGTGGCTGCGAGGGAGTGGCTGCGAGAGTGAGCGACCGGGACAGCGCGAGGTTCTAGCTCCTGCCGGCCCAGCCCCGACCTGCCGAGCAGCCTCCGGGCGCCGCGCCCGATCCCAGAGCTGCCAAGTCGGGACCTTCCCGGAGACAAGCTGCGGAGCGCACGGAGCTGCGGGTCCACCCGCTCCGCCGCCGCCAATGGCGCCGCCAGGGGGCGGGGCCGGCGGCCCCTCCGCGCGGGGCTCGGGCTCCATCCTCCCGACCCCCAGCCCTGCCCAGAGCCCGCCTGCTCAGGTCTCGACTCTCTTCCACCGTGAGGTCCAGAGGAGGGCGGCGGGGCTGGAGAGCGGGGGCCTGGGGTGACGGAGTGCCTGCCCCATCCGAGGATCGCAGGCGCCCGGGCTGCAGGGGGCAGCACAGCGCGCCCACCCTCCGGCCGACCCCAGGAACCCACTTCGGCCTCCCTAACCGAGGGACAGCTGCTAGCGAAAGTTGGGTCTCCCTGAGCGAGGACACTGGAGGGAGGCAGGGCACCGAGAGTTCACCGGCAGACGTGCGCACTTAGAAAAGCCCCTGTAGCCTCTGGGAAGAAATGGATTGGGGAGGCCACAGCGGAGTCTAAGGAGATCAAGTGGCCTGAATGGGCTGAAGACCTGCACCAGGCCGGGAGCTGGAATGAAGAGAGATTTCAGAGGGAAAACCAGACCGGTGAGAGGGGGCTGGAGAGGGAGTGGTGGGTGGCTTTGAGCCGGAGCCAGGAGGTAGGGCTAACACCAGGTCTCCCACTTGGGTGACTGGGGGAATGGCATTGCCGTTTAATGAAATGGGGGAAGTTTTGGGGAGCAACTGGTTGAAATTATCTACAAGGCTTTAAACACCCAGGTCTTAGTGCCCTGGGCACCAGAACGAATAAAGTAAGAAATGAGAATGTGTCGCTCTTCTGCCAGGCTTGGGCAGGGCCACCTGATGCTGGTTTCCACTCCATTAGAGGGGGAAAAAATCAGGCCCCACAGTAGGTGTGGAGGAGCTGAAAACCTTTGTGGGGAGTTTGCTCAGGCCCCCTCAGGACTGCCTACTTGGTCATTTGTTGCGGCTGCACCCTCAGAATGCCCAGGGTGGGCTGCTGCCCGTGCCTGCTGAGTGGGGGACTCGGGGTCAGGGCACAGTATGCTCCAGCTCAGGCTGGGTTCTGGTCCTGCCTCTGTCTGTACTCTCCCTGCCATGTGACCCCTCTCTTCTGGGGCTTTCTCTGTCAATGGAATGTCCTCCAAGGCCCCTCCCAGCTCCGAGAGTCTCTGGTTCTGAGTTGTGGATGCAAAGCCTGGGGAGGACGTATGCCTGTGTGTATGTTGTGAATTTCTATCCTTAGAGGGCAGGGGGAGCTGGGACCTAGTCCCAGGAACCAGTCCCGCCCTCCTGCCAGCCTCCACTGAAACCAAAGCTGCCGGGGAAGGCTGAAACCACCCTGAACTAACACCGTGCCCTGAGCAGGGAGAAGCGAAGAGGCAGGCCAGGCTGCCTTTGTGTGCTCCAATCTCAACAGCCTCCATATTAATGCTGCTGTCACTGCCCAGGCAAAGCGAGTGAGACAGCGAGCGCAAGAGTGAGAGAGCAGTAAGACCAGGGCTGAGCTCTGGAATCTCTCCAGGGCCTGCTGACTGGCAGGTACACGGTGCAGAGCAGCCAGCCAGGTCTGCCCTCTGCCTCCTCAATGGGCAGTGAGAGCCCCTGGCTCTGCTCTGGGCAGCTGCAGAGGCAGAGGTCCCTTGGTCTTTATAATACCCAGTGCCAGAGCAGGGGAGGATAGCTTGAGTCCCAACCCCAGCCCTAGGCAGAGTGCTGCCCAGCAGGGTCCCACACAGGCCAGACTGTGGCTGGCTGGGTCAGCCCATGTCTTCACCGGGAAAGGGGCTCCTTCACGTACCAAGGAGGGCCCTGCACACACCTCATCACAGTATAGAGCAAGGGAGAAATCAAGCCAAGTTATTGACCTTTCTCATTGCCAGAGTCACTGCCTAGGGCAGTGGTCCCCAACATTTTTGGCATCAAGGACCGATTTCACGGAAGACAGTTTTTCTATGGATGAGGGGGCAGGGGTGGGAAGGGGAGATGGGAGGTGGAGGGGGGAAGCAGGGGGAATGGGAGGTGGGTGGGGGAGTGGAGCTCAGGCAGTGATGCACGGCCTTGCTTTCCTAACAGGCCACCCACGGGTTCCAGTCCATGGCCTGGAGGTTGGGGACTGGAGGCCTAGGGGACGCAGCTCTCACAGAAGATGGTGAGCGCCTAGTGACCGGATGCCAAGGACTTCTCATCTCACATCCAGAGCTCTGCAGAGCAGAGGGCTGACCTGGGAGGCCTGGATTGCTTTTAGCTGGGAGAACATGTAACAGAGGTTTCTCTGGGAAGTGACCATTTTGGTGGCAGAGCCCAAAGGCCATTCTGTATCCTGAGTGGTCAGCTGGGGCCTGAGTACAGATGCACAGACCCAAGGTCCCCTGGTTTCTAGGATGCGTGGCCATTTCTTCATGGGTCTTCTTATAGGCACAGTTGTCTGTTATTCTAGACATGATGGAGGGAAAACTGGAAAAGGTAGCAGTTTTGGAACAAATTGATTTTATCGCTCACTTTAATGTTTGCAAAAAGGTAAATGAGGAAGAAATTGAGAAGCACCAAAACTTTCCTCAATTAAGTTAAATCCAACTACAAATAAACAAGATGGGCCTTTTTGCTAACTAAAGAGACAGAGGTAGATGGGAGACCCCTGGGAGGGAGGGGGGTCCCCGGGGCTGCAGGCCAGCCCTGTCCCGGACTGAGGCCAGGAATTAGGGGAGAAGTATTTGGGACAGTCAGTGCATCCCTAGGCTGGTGGGGACAGGGTGGGAAATAAGTTCAGGGAAGTGTGACAGGTGCTGCAGAAGACCCCTGTGTGTCATGAGCAGCACGGGGCGAGGCAGGGGCCTCTAGTGCCCAGAATCCCACCCCATGCCCACCTCCAATTTTGGCTGTGGTGGCAGTGGATGGTTCCAGGCCAGCTCAGACAAGCTCTTGCACGTGGCATCAAATGGGCACGCGGGCACAACAGAATCACACAGAGCCCCAGTCCCGCATCTTCACCATATCACACGCATTCTCTCTCTCATTCGTCCCCTACCACTCAAGTGTCAGCTGGAAAACAGGACTTAAGGGGACAGAGTGTGTCTTTGCATCTCTAAGGGGCTGCCCTTGGTTAGACTACGTAGTCAAGAGGTCTATTCAGGCAGAACTGGGATAGTGGTGGGGTTTCCGGGGAGTTACAGTGGGGCTGCTGAGGGCATGTGGGCTCAGGAGGGGCCCGAAGGTGACCCACACTTACCCTGTGGCACCAGAGACAGGGCCCCCGGCCAGACATCCCCTCCCCAGCCTACCCTACTCCAACTCAGGACACAAGAGGTGGCCTGGTGTCCTCATGTCGAACCATGGGACTAGGCGGTAGGGCTGGAAAGGGCCTTCAGTGGCCATGCAATTCCACACCCTCACGTTGCAGATGGGCAGTAGGATGCCAGGGAAGGAAAAGCAACTTCCCTCTCGCACCTCTCCCAGGCCATCCTCATCTCCGTAGCAGCCCAACTGGGGTTCTGGTCTCCTCCTCATGGTGGGGACAACGACATTTTACAATTATGATCATATCACTCTTCCTTATAAGAGTGGCCCCCCCATTGGCCTCAGAAAGGAGCCCAGCTCTTTTGCATTGCGAAGAAGGCTCTTCATGATCATCCATGCCCTGTCCTCCCTCTCCTGCTTCATTTGAGAGGCCCTCCAGAACAGCTCGTCACTCCTGGCCCCATGCTCCACCTCCACATCTGCCACCTGCACGTGCTGTTCCCGCTGCAGGGACTGCCTGAGCAGCGCCACACTCGCCCTTCATACCCGCAGCTGCGCTGCTCCTCCTTGGTGCCCCACCTGCTGGGGGCTGGCCTACGTCACACCAAGGTTGCTGGATTTTCCCTTGTCTTCTCTACCAGCCTGTGACTCCCCGGGGACAGGGCCAGTCCTGTTCACTAACCTGTCCCCAGCACCCATTGGAATGCTCCAGGCTTGGACTCAGCAAGTCACTCTGAGAGAACAAATGCCCTGGCAGCAGGGCTGGGGAAAGCCAGGTCCCTGTCTCCTGGGCCAAGGCTCTCTAGCCACTTGCCCAGCCCTGGTGTGTGTGTGTGTGTGTGTGTGTGTGTGTGTGTGTGTGTGTGTTGGACTGCAGAGTTATTTCAAGGGGATCTCCCATTCAGATCCTCATATTGTCTAAGGACAGAATAAATGGTATGCCTCACAATGTACGCCCTGTTATTTCTCAAATATATGTAGAGGCTCTGTGATCAATAAGATAGAAATAATCTATTTAAAGCCTGCCTGAAGTCATAATCGCTCTCACGATTGCGTGTGTTTTTCCTTTATTTGGACCTCAGGAGCCCACAACTGAATTGATCATCGTCTTTGATTCATAACCCTTTGTCATCATTAGCTCATGCACGGCCTAACTTTGTTGCATTTTAGTCTTTTCTTTTACAGAAGTTTGTATGTAGTAGTACATGTAATTTACTACTCAATCGGAAACTAGATCGTTACCAATCACTTACGTATTTATTTCTATACTCCTTCCCCAGAGACAATATTCCCTTGAATATTGCATTTGTCATTATCTTGCTCTTATTTTTTTTCAGTTTTTCCACAGGTATAAATATCTAAACAATTAGTGTTTAGTTTTACTTGGTTTTGAATTTTATGTTAGTCATTATGCACTTTCTCAATCAGGGGACACTGAAAAGGGGACACTGCCACGTGGGGACTTGAGAAACAATTTCTGAAGGCCAAGGGGCTTCCTAACAGCCTCTGCGTCCACCTCGGGGGCCTGGTTAATGAAGGATGATGCGTCCCCATGTGGCTGCTAAGCAGCGGATGAGTATTTAATGACACGAGGAAATGTTCACATTGGGTCTTAACAGAAGAAAGCAGGTTACAAAACTGTGGACACAGTATCATCCCAGTTTGGTAAAAAAATAAAAATGACAAAATAAAAAACCAACCAACCATGAGGCTCAATGGATCCATAAAATCCTGGATGATATAAGATATTGTAAAAATTCCTGGGTTGTAGGAGAATAAGCACTATTGTCTTCTTTGCTTTAAAAAATTTTTATCCAAAATTTTATATAAATCATACGGATCCCTTTTGTAAACAGATGCATGCTATTAGAAGTTGCGTTGGGAGAAGGTGAGACCTGTCCACTAGACCCAGAGGCGGGGGAGGGAGTGCCATCTGCCAAGAAACAGGAAGGGTCTGTGCCGGCTGCTAGAGGGCAGGGGAGAGGAGGGCAGGGAGGAGGCAGGGGGTCTGCTGATGAGCCAGGGTTGCTGCTGAGGGCAGACAGTCTAGGGGGGGGCAGGTCTGTGCTGGGGGTCCCTGCGGTCTCTTATTCAAAGCTTCACAGTTGCCTTCCAGGTAGACGTAGACTCATTTTTAACAGATGAGGAAACTGTGTCGGATGGTGTTATGGGCTGAATTGTGTCCCCCTACAATTCATGCATTGAAGTCCTAACCCCCAATATCTCAGAGTGTGGCCTCGTTTGGGTTTGGGGTCTCTGAAGAGGCGATGAAAGCAAAATTAAGGTAATTGGATTAGTGGGTCCTGAGCCAATAAGTGTCTTTCTAAGAAGAGGAGATTAGGACACACCCAGAGAGAAGACGGCCATCTGCCAGCCCAGGAGAAGGGCCTCAGAAGGAACCAATCCTGCCGACACCTGGATCTTGGACTTAAAGCCTCCAGGATGGTGAGAAAATGAATTTCTGTGGTTTAAGCCACACAGTCTATGGTACTCAGTTATAGCAGCCCCAGGAAACTAACACCGATGGGTTAGGTGACTCGTCCAGGGTCACACCGCTGCTAGGTGGAGGAGCTGGGATCCAGACTGGGTCTCTGTGACCCCAGCACCTGAGCTTTGGCCCGCCCCTCCACAAGGGGTGGCAGAGGCTTTCTCTCCAGTGCCTGGCTCAGGGGCCGCTGGATGCTAGCGCCTTACCTCCTGGTACCCTGGCAGCGGCCCCAGGCCCCAGCGAGGGTTCCTCTCCCCACTCCTCACCTGCCACGCCCCAGGTGGATGCGGACCTGGGGAGGCCAGGCCACTGGGTGGGGCCCTGGAGACCTCTCTCTGGAGTCCCTGAGAGTCCAGAGCTCTGGCCAGCTCTGCACGGCTGCCTCTGACCCCGTGAATCAGCTGCTGGGAAACTGACGGTCAGGGCTGGGCTACTGCTTTGCAGGTCCTTCTCAGGAGGTGACACCTGTAGCCACGGCAACAGGAGACCGATTTACAGCTTCTGCTGGTCTCCCCAAGTTTGAAAGCAGAGGGGTTGCCCCCGCCTTGGACTCCTGACTTCCTTAGAGTAGCGATGCAGGGAGCTGGGAGTGGGAGGCGGACTCCCAGCCAAGCCCTTCATCATCAGGGGCCAGCCTGAGCCTTGAATGGAGAGGGGGACTGCCCAAGGACCCCCAGCAAGGCAGAAACCAAGGCAGGACGGGAAGCCAGTGCTCCATCCACCACCCCACTGAGCTTGGGCTGGCCCAGGGGAGCCTCTTCCTTCGCCTGACCCTGGCCCTGGGGCCCACTGTCCTCTCCTGCGTCTGCCGCAGGGTGGTGGTGGGTGTGTTCCTACCTGAGAGGTTGGCGAGGGTCGTGACTGCGTGGCAGTACTGCTCCAGCAGTGCCCACAGGGGCTGGTCTTTGGGCGCCTGGCTCGGCCCGGCAGCCTAGGGGACAGCAGGGGATGAGGGTCAGAGGTCAGGCCCAGGGTAGCCATTGACAGCACCTGTCTGCCCACCTGCCATTCATTCCTTACTCCTCTTTGTACAGAGGGGGGGAGCAAGGAGTGTCATGCTCACGGCCAGATGGAGCAACAGCAGCCTGGCCTAGACCCAGGAGAGGCCTCAGCAGTGGGCCGGTGCAGCATCGCCTCCGAGGCCGGAGCCTGCTCTGTCCACCTCTTGGCCCTCAAGGAGCCTTGGCCGGCTCCTCCTCAGGAGGGGATGTGCCGCCGTGATGGGGCCTGTGTGCTTCTGTCAGCAAAGGGGTGGGGGTGCGGGTCCAGCAGCTGTTCATTCACCTGACAAATATGTGTAGGACACCTACTGTGTGTCAGGCCCTGGCAGGGGACCCAATGGGTGTCCTCAGGTTAGTCCCAGGCCAGGCAGGGACCCCCTAGACTTAGAAAGTGCAGAGGGAGGGGAGGAGAGTGCATGATTTAACTTTGTTTCCCTGCCGTACAGGTAAACAGGCACTTAAAACCAAGGACACTACATTGATACAGGGGAAAGACACCTAACCTGGACAGGGAAGGCTTCCTGGAAGAGGTGGCACTTTGGGGCGACCAGAGAATGAGTAGGGAAAAGAGAAGGGACTACACTGCCAGTTTGGGCACCCACCAGGGGACAGACATGATTGTTGCAACAATGACAGTTCCATCTAAAAGGTAAAAACCACCCAGGGCCACATCTCCTGAAGAATCATCAGAATGGGCGCTCAGTGTGCAGGGATCAAGCAGATGTGGTCATGTCCCCCCTTGAGGGGACCATCTTCTGGTAGGAGAAATGAACGGGGGACCAGCTTTACAGCATGGACGATCTACTGAGGAGGGCTGGGGTGGCATCGCGGAAGAGGTCATGCTGATGTGGGCTGTGAAGGGTGAGTAGGAGTTTGCCCAGCAGGCAAGGGTGGCTCCAGGAAGGGCGCTGGAGGTAGCGGGCACAGTGTGAGCAAGGGCAGAGAGGCAGGAAGACGCAGGGTGCAAGGCTGCACGACAGCAACGCGCTCTAAAATTCTAACCCTTGTCCCCATTCCTCCCACGACCACAGCT
This sequence comes from Propithecus coquereli, assembly GCF_000956105.1. Taxonomy (NCBI): domain Eukaryota; kingdom Metazoa; phylum Chordata; class Mammalia; order Primates; family Indriidae; genus Propithecus; species Propithecus coquereli. Next base: position 6,851,687 of record NW_012140080.1, read on the forward strand.
TTTCCTGCTCTGTGGCCAGTGTGCGTGTGAGTGCACACACATGTGTGTGTGACTTTTGCAACTTCCACCCCCGACCCTGACGTCCCTGATTCTGGGATTCCAGAAGGCACTAATGGGCAGCCCCTCCTCTTTCTCCTGCCTGTCAGACGTTCTCTCCCTGACAGCTGGGTCAATGTTTGCCCCAGGATGTCCCCGAGGGCCAGAGCCCAACAGCCCTCAAACATCACGTTCCCCACATCAGCCTCAGTCCATTTCCTGTGCTGGGACCGGAGGCTGCACGCTCAGCCTCACCACGCTGGCCTGGAGCTTCTGATTAATGACCCCACTTGGTCAGATAGGGGCCTAGGGCAGGGCACCGACATCACTGACAGGCACTTACCGCACCTGCATTCTGCCAGCTTCTCGCCCACAGTGCTGGGTGCAGAGGGAAACAGATGGGAGCAAGGGTGTGTATTGTACTGTGTGTGCATGCTGTGTGTGTGCATGCTGTGTGTGTGTGTGTGTGTGTGCATGCTGTATGTGTGTGTGTGTGTGTCTTGGGACTGTGAGGGCCTCCAGAGCTGTCACTGGGAGCCCTGGCCTCTTGGCCTGCAGGGCAAACCCTGGGGACCATGGTCTTGCTGTTCATGTGTTCTGAGCACTGGCTTCTTCGGGATCAGGAAGGCCTTGCTGGCCCAGAGAGCCATGTATCGGGGTTAGGAGGGCTGGGGAGAGGAGGGAACATTCTGGGGTCTCGGGAGAAGGAGGGCTCTAAGGCCTGACCTGCCATTCCCTTCACAGCCCCCAACCCCTTGTTTGAGAAGCAGCTGATGATGCCCTCCCTGGAAGGGACAAGTCCCCAGTGAATCCCAGGCTCTGGAGGTCTGGGTAGCGGCAATGCTCAACCCAGAAGCACGCGGTGTCCATGGTGAACCCTCAGGCAGACACAGACTTTGCATCTCAGATGCCAGCTCCTTCTCTCAAAGCCCCCAGGCTGTGACATTCATAGCCTCATCACTCAGGTGATCTCCTGGTTGACCTCAGTGGGGGGTCTGACATCTGGCTCTGAGTCCACAGTGAGCAGGGTCGGGGCCAGGGCTCAGGCAATAAGGGGCTACCCTTGCCTCCGAGGCTGTGGTCTCAGGCTGTGGCTGAGCCTTCACGCTGAGCAAAGCACGTTGCGGGGGGCCGGACACAGGGCTGCCATGCTCAGCACCCAAGCGTGCTGTTCCGGCCTGGGCAGAATTCGGGATGGGCAGTTCCGATGTGATTTCTGGAGTAACTATCAGATTTTCGCTCCTTCTATAACTTCTGTGCTGGCCTGAAAAGCTGGCACAGCCAATGATATTTGTTCTCTTCAAGGGGTTTGTTGGGTGGATTTGATTCAGTTCAAACCCACAAAATGCCCTGCAGGTGCCTATTTTGGGCAGAGCCCCTGGTGATGGGTGGGCAGGGAGGAGGGGGAAAGGTCGCTGTTCTCAGAAAGCACACGGTGCGGCGTCCCTGTGCTCAGCACTGTGGGTGCCCCTTGGCCGTGGCCTTGGCACAGCTACTTCCCTTTTCTGAGCCTTAGTCTCCTCATCTTTAAAATGCAGGTAGTACAAACCTATAGGCTTTTTGTGTGTATTAAACAAATTGCTGTATGTCGAGACATGCTAAATGGTGGCTCTTGGCAAGGACTTTAGGAGAGGACTGATTAGAGTTCAGAGACGGGGGAGGGCTCAAGGCCCATTGCAGGGCCTCTTAAGGCCCAGCGCAAGCCCTTCCCCTCCAGAGAAGCTCCTGGAAGGCCTGTGCCCCTCCCTCCCCATCTCTCCAGTACGGACCTCCCTGGGCTCTCAGCACCCCTGCCATGGACACAGGGCCCCTGAAGACGCAGCCTCTACCTCCCTCACCGAGCTCAGCCCTCAGCAGTGCTCGGGGCATGCCTGCTGAGGAGACTGAAGGCTCCCTGCAGGACCGGGCGTTGGAGCTGAGTCCAAACGTGCAGAAGGCCTTGGGCCGTAAGCAGGGTGGGTGCCAGGAAGGGGAGAAAGCAGCCCCAGGGGCAGCGGCTGAGTGTGCAAAGCCTCAGAGGCAGGAGAGCCCAGGGCCTGTGCGGGAAACAGCAGCATCTGGTTTGGGGGTGCCAATAGACGGGGGGAGGGAGACAGGCGGGAAGGGGACATCTCTTTATGTGAAGACAGCACTTACTATGTGCTAGACATGGCTCTAAGTGCCTTAGACAAAACAGCTGATTTAATCCTCACATGAGCTTCTGAGGGAGCTGCGAATAACCCCATTTTATAGATGAGGCAAGTGAGGCCCAGAGAAGTGAAGTCACCTGCCGAGGCCACACAGCAGGTAAGGGGCAGGGGCAGCTGATGATGCAGACAGTGTGGTAGGCGATGGCTTGGCCAGGTGCACAAAGGAAGAGCTGGCCTGGTGAGGGAGTGGAGGCCTGTGGGCCATGGTGCTGAGTGGACCCCGGCCCTGGACAGGGTGGCTGTGGAGCTCGGGGGCCGCTCTAGCGGGAAGCCCCTCTCTTGCCCCAGGGGGCAGGGAGCTGGTCGTGGAAGGCAGACCCAGCCGGCCGCACAGGGCCTTGCAACACGGGGATGAGAAACTTGGATTCTCCAGCCTCTGAGCCCCCTGCAGTCCCTACTGTGATGCAGTAACAGATATTTGGTCTTGGTCCCCAGTTCCCGACACAGAGCTGCTGAAACCCTTGTAATTTCCTGGGTGACAGGAGCACAGTTTGTTCTAATGAGGTGACTCTTAGTGGGCTCCGGGATGGGGCTGGGCACCAGCCAGACCAAGCCCGGAGTAGAAAGTTGGCGACTCAGCGCCGCCCCACAGCTGCAGGGAAGGGAGAGGGCTGGAGACCGAGTTAGTAATTGCTTGTGCCTGAGCCTCCATTAACACCCTCAAAGGTGGGATTTGGGATTCGGTGGCTTCCGGGTTGGTGAACACCTGGACGTGCTGGGAGGGTGGCGCCCAGAGAGGGCGTGGAAGCCCCACAGCCCTCGCCATGCCGTGCTCCATGTACCTCTTCACCTGCCTGCGCATCTGTATCCTTTGGCACATCCTTTGTAATAAACCTGTGAACCTAAGTAAAGCATTTTCCTGAGTTTTGCAAACCCGAAGAGCAGGTCATGGGAACCGCTGATTTATAGCCTGTCGGCCAGGACTTGTGATCGGCCCCGGAGTGGGGCAATCTTGTGGGACCAAGCCTTTACCTGGGGAGTCTGATGCCAACTCCAGGTAGATAGCGTCAGAATTGAATTGAATTGGAGGACACCCAGTTGGTGTCCCCGGAGAACTGGTGAATTGGTTGGTGTGGAATTTGGTGTCAGAGCTGTGTGAGAGTGTAGAGAAGAAACCGTTTTCCTTTCGTCATTACTCTCTCTCCGGACGGGGACATCTTGCACCTCTGCACTGATGAGCTCTTGGCTGTCCCAGGGACAGAACGCTGGCTGAGAGGACCCAGGGTCCACATCTGTGTCCCCAATTCCTAGTCCAGAGCCTGGCACGTAGCAGGTGCTCAATGAATGTTTGTTGACTGACTGACTGACTGGATACATGGATGAATGAGACCATGGCCCCCACAGCCAGGTAGGGCTAGACCCTCTGCCCCAATTCTGGGAGCTCAGGTTGTGGGCCTTTCCCGCTTGTCATCTTTCTTTCTCTCTGAATTTCACCTGTGTGAGGGCCCAGGCCCTGGTTCCAGCCTCTGCGTGCCTGGCATGGGAAGCCCTCACCTTAAAGCAGGGCAGGGCAGAGGCCCTGGCTAGGGGAGGAGGCAGCAGGTCGGAGCCAAGACTCCAGCTGCTCTTCCTCCAGCTTGGGCCCTGTCCAGGAAGGATCTGTGTCCCAGGGGCCAGACAGGCCTCAAAGGTGCCACCTCCCTGGAGCCTGGGGGTCTGGCCCAGCCTAGTGTTCCCTCCTAGGCCTGGCCACAAAGCTTCCATCTAAATTTAGCCCTCTGTCTAAGCCGGGGAGATTTACGGGACCACAGGTCCTGGGCCCAGGCTGCCAGTGACCTGAGGAGAATAGGGGTGAGCTCCCTCCTGCCCCTCCCTCGGCTGCCCAAGGGCAGAGAAGGACTCAGCGCAGGGGAGGGCCTCCCACACTGCACTTCCATTCAGTGGTTCTCTGGAAGCTGAGCTCAGGCCCTGCCCCTCAGGGAGCACTTAGGGGAAGGAGGAAGAGGAGAGGGGAGGGGAGGGGAGGAGAAGGGGAGAAGCCAGAGGAGAGAGAGGAGGAATGGAGAGGAGGAGGAAGAGGGAGGGGAGTAAGGAGGACAGGGGAGAGGAAAGAGGGGGGATAATGGGGAAGGGAAGATGGAGAACAGAGAAGAGGGGAGGAAAAGCAAGAGAGAGAACAGGGAGGAGGGAAGAGAGGAGGGTGTGAGGAGAGGAAGGAAGAGGGGAAGGGGAAGAAGGTGGGCTGAAGAGAGGGGGGCAGGAGGCAGAGTCTGGGCCCTACAGGGCCAAGAGCGGGCGAGGGGGAGGGTGAAGGATTGGAAGCCACGTGTAGGAAGCAGGTAGTATTTCCTGGAGTGGCTGGACCGGTTTCCTGGCAGCAGGGACTTTAGAAGCTCAGTTCTAACTTACGGGATGGTGGACCTGGAGCTAGGACCCTACCCTTGAGTCTTTGCTCCCACCAGGCCTCTTCCTTCCTGTCCCAGTTCAGCCCCAGCTCCATGGGGGACATGTCCAGGCTCCCCCGCATTCTTTGCTCTCTCTGATCTCTGAAAGCCTATGGTTCCCCTCCCCTCGTCCCTCTCCCCTTACCTGTGCCAAGCCCTGGGCCCTGAACACAGATAGGAGAGGAGAAGAAGGAGGGGGGAAAGGGGAGGGCTCTCGGCCAGTAAAGGGGGGGGCAGCTGGCCAGCAGGGGTCCTACAACAGGCTGCTTGGCCTAAAGTTATCTCCTTAATTATCAACTCATCTAATGTCCAGTTTGCCTAAAAGTCACCCCCTCTGATTTGTTTTGACATCTGTCTGAATGTTATAAAAATAGCTTGACATTCAAACTAAATAGCATTAAAATTAATTTTTTGTTAAGGGAAGAGAATCTGGAGTCAGGCTGCCTGGTTGGAACCCAGGCCCTGTGTGACCTTGTGGGCACAGGACCTCACGTCAGCTTCCTCATCTGTAGAGAGGATGGTCTTAACTCACAGGCGGGTGCGAATCTTACAACAGGTGAGGCGTGTCAGTACACACCATAAACCCTGCGTAGCTCTCAAGCAAGATATACAAAATAAGCTTATTGAATAATCTATCCTCTGCCCCTGTGGATTTGAAATGTCATCTTAAAAAATTAGAATTTTGAGTAAAGTGACTTTATATAAATTGGCCGAGGAATCCTTAAAATTGTTAAAATGAAATAAAGCAGAAAATGACAGCTAAGAGGACACAGAATAGTCCTGTAATTCACGAAGTGCTGCAAATTTGAGACGAGGAATACAAAATTAAGTAGATAGTGCCCTCAAACAGATTGGTTTTTTTAAAAAAATACTTAAACATCAACAAAATGGCAAAAAGGGAGGGACTCAATTAGTTGGTTAGGCTAGAACACACTCAGAAGGGAAGTGAATTTTTTGGAAAAGTCACTAGATGCATTAGCTTCTGGCAAATGGCCCTTGAGCCCCTGGCCCCACCGGCCTGCAGACTTGTGTGTGTGAGTGTGTGTGTGTGTGTGTATGTGTGTGTGTGTTGGGGGCAGGGTGGCCTCGGTCTATGGTGGGTGCTGGGCAGGGATGGCCAGGGACTTCTCTGTGTTCCCTCCTCTCTTTGCTGAGCCTTCTGGGGCAGATGGCACCACCAGAAACCAGGACCTGGGACAGGAGGTCCTGAGCCCCTGAGCCCCTGGGGGAGGGTATCTTGCTGCCCAAAGTTCTAAGGAGCTGGACCCAGCCTAGAGGGGCTGGTGGACTCCTGAGGTCATCACAGAGTGGGAGGCAAGTAGCACTGCTTAGCCTCCCTGAACCTCTGCTTCCTGTCTATACATAAATGTCCCCACCTTCCCAGCATCTGAGTAAGGCGCTCAGCACGGTGCTGCCGCCACACAGGACAACGGTAGGATTACAGTGCTGCCTCCCGAGCAGCTTCCCAAAGGCCTCCAAGCGGACCCGGAGCACCAGGGTCAGGGCTTGGTTGCCTCCCCCAGGCTCTCACAGTGTGCACTGGCCCAGGTGTCCTGCCACCCAAATCCACCAGCTGGAACTTTCACAACTGCAAATCAGATCAGGCCCCTCCCCAGCATAGAGAGCTCCCCAAGCCCTGGGGATAAAAATCAGATCCCATGGGGGATGTACCAGAGCTCTGCTGCCTCCCACTGCTCTCTGCTCAGGGCTGGGCCCCGGGGCCTTTCCCCTGCTGGCTGGACCACCCCAACTCGGCCCCTGCTGTCCCGCCCCCCTCCCACCACTCCCCCCGTCCTGTCAAAGGCTCTCACACCTGCACACATTTTTTCTGAGTCCCAATGAACAGAGTTTAAATACACACATTTCTTTCCTGCGAGGTCTCCTGGGCTATAAACTCCATTAGGGCAGGAGCTGTGGTGGGGTGATGTTCCCAGCCTGCGTCCTCACCAAGGTCCCCAGTAAACACTGGTTGAACAACTGAGAGGGCTGGAAGCCAGGCCCCTCCAGGGCTGCCTTCCGTCCCCACTGTCTGCGCCTGGTCTCATAGTCTCATTTCACAGCGAGTAGTAGTTTCAGGATTGTTGGCCAAGGATCCAGAAATAAATCCCATTACCAGGAAGGCCTAGCGCAAGGCAGGCTGGGCTTTGGGGTCAGAAAGACCAAGGGTTAGTGACTCTCCAGCTGGGGACCTGCTGAGTGACTTTGGGCAGTAACTAGTCTCATCTCAGTCTGGGATTCTGGGGAGAGGCAGGCGGAGGGCCTGGGCTGACTCTGAGGGAAGCTGAGCTCTGAGTGTTGCCTCCGAGGAACACAGGGCACCTCCCCCAGACCCTCCGCCTGGCTGGGATCTGGAACGGCAACCAGAAGGACCCTCCCTCCAGCTAGCTTGGGTGGCTGGCAGCACGGGCCCCAGAGGGAAGGGCTGAAGGGCAGCCCTTGCCCAACACCTGGCTCTCTTGGGAGGCACCCTGGGAATGAGAGTTCAAAGCCCAGGATGTCGGGGGGCAGGGGTGGATGGTGAACCCACCCCACGACCTCCACCCACCCCAAATGCAGTCTGCAATGTCATTTGAAAGACCCGCAGGTCTAGGAGCCATCTGCCCATGGGGACGCTGACTACACCTCAGCATGGTACCCACCTCCCACCCCCTCCTCCACCTGGCCCCCCAGCAGGGCAGGGCCCCTGGGGTCTTCATGCTCTGTCCGTGGTGCCTGGCTTTTTCCAGTGCTCATGCCTTGCCAGGCACCACACTGCGTGCTTTGCTTGTATGACCTCACCTGCTCTCATGACAACCCTATTCAACAAGCACGAATGTCATCCTCGTTTTACTGATGAGGAAACTGAGGCTCAGAAGATTTGAGTAACCTGTACAAAGTCACACATTAAGCACCAAAGCAGGGATTTCAATCTGTTCTGTGGGCAAATCTGTTGAATGAATTAGTCCTCCTTACACACATGGAGACGTTAAGGTCCGGAAAATGGTCCATGAGGCTGGTCTGTGGCATAGTCAGGACAGAGATAGGCCTCCTGACCCCCAGCATGGCTCTGTCCCTTCTATTATGAGGGCTAGGACAGGTGGTCCTCCCTCTCTGAGCCTTGGTTTCCCCATCTGTAAAATGGAGGGAGGGTTGGAGGTAGATCACTCCCCCACTTCTCCAGCACCCTCTTACCGCTGCTCCCCACTTCACCCCACCTCCCATCTGCAGACCCTGACTCTGGTCAGAGGGTGTGGGTGCGAGGGGGAGCCCGGAGTCCTGAGACAACTTGGAGAGGTTGGTTCTCCCAGTGCGGGCTCTGCGCCCACGGCTGAGTGGGTCCTGGGGCTGCCTGATTTCAGGTGCTGGGGGGTGGGGACAAGCAGCAGTGGTGGGAGGCAGCTCTTGCGTGTCCTGGGTGGGGAAGGGCCAGAGCTGGGGTGGGTGGGGAAAGGAGTTAAGGGTCCCACAGGGGAGTTGGAGGGGGGGTCTTGGGGGAGGGGAGAATGGACAGGAAACAGGGAACTTGGGGACCTGAGGAGGGCAAGTCCTGGACACCAGGACGTCCCCAGAGCCTCTGCTCATACACAGGGGCCTCCCTGTCCCATCCCAGCAGCCTGAGTTTCATCTACCCTCCACCTGCCCCCTCATCCAGGCATGAGATCTCCACCCCACCATCAGACATAGGAGTCCCCAGTTCCAGCTGGGCCCCCAAGCTTCGAGACCCTCCACCACTAGCAGCTGTGAGTGCAAGAGCTCCCAGCTCCAGGGGCCCCCACCCTGCCAACTCCCACTGCCTGCACTTACTTGGAGCAGCAGCGGGAGGAAGCAGAGCAGGCAGATGCAGAGGTGTGCGACGTGGAGGAGGCCTGGGGGCCCCGAAGGACCCCCCATGGCAGCAGCGGCTAGGGGCTAGGGACAGGAGCTTGTGCCCAGTCCAGCACAGTGGCCCCGCCCCGCCTGTCCCTCCCCTCCTGTCCAGGAGGGGAGGCCTAGGTGAGGCCCCAGGCCCGGGGGTATTCTCCGCCCACCTCCCTCCCCCAGGGCAGTGGCGCCGCCCCACAGCCCCGCCTCCTGGTTATTTATAGCTGTGCTGGGCAGCTGCCTCTGCCCCCAGTCAAGGGGCCAAGCTCTGTCTCCAGCCTGCAGCGAAGGGGTTAATGCCTTCTATCTGCCGGCCTGCAGGGCTGTGGCTCCCCAGGTGGGGGAGGGGGAGTAACGAAAGGGAGGAGGGGGCTTCAGGCTGTGGTCCCTGCCTGAGCACAGAGTCAGGCTACTGGGTCTCCGCTGGAGGAGCACTGCCCAACTCTTATCTGGGGAGCTTTTAACCAGCAGGACTCATGCAATCGCGGATGCGGTTAGCTAATAGCACTGTATCAGTGCTAAACTCACCAATTTTGGTACTGGACTGTGGGTAGGTGAGGGTGTTCTTGTTCTTAGAAAACACGCATTTAGGGTTAAAGGGGCACCATGCTTCTTACTTTCAAAGGGTTCAGAAATACACTCACGCGGACAGATACATAGAACAATAGAGCAAACGGGGCAAATGTAAATTGCTGGGAAATGGAGAAAAGGGTATATGGATGGGCTTTGGACCATTCTTCCAACTTTCCTGTACATTCAAAATGATATCAAATAAAATGCCAAAAAAACACCCAAACCTCAAAACTGACAACAAATACAGCGCTGCCAGGGCCCCCGCCGAGATTCTGGTCACCTAGAGTGGGATGGGGCCAGGGTGTCTGTACATTTCAGTAAACAGCCCAGAGACCCTGACATCAGGCAGGGCCAAGCACCACTGCTCTTGGGGGGACAGGCCCAACCTGGGGCCAGGTCAGGGAGCCACAGGAGCAGCCTCAGGAACTGTTCTGACAGGTGGGACTGGTGCAGAGTTGACAAGCTTAAGCAGCAGTTGCGGCTTGGTTGTTGTTAGGATCTGAGGGGAAAGCATTTGAGGAATGTGATTAACTGGGGCACCCTTGAGATTTTCCTGGAGGGGCAGACAGGGTGTGTGGAGGCCTTGGAGGACTCAGTCTGAATTCAAGAAACGCAGACACTCTGTGCTCCCCCTGGTCTTCCTGCCTGGGACACTTTTCTGACCTTCAGGGCCCCTGCCCCCAGCTCCTTCTTCCAGGCAGCCTTCCTGGCTGCTCCAGCTCCCACCTCCCTCTCCAGGGAAATCTCCCAAGCCTGAACTGAAGTCCCGAGTGGACCATTCTCTAACTGCTCTGCATGGATGAGTGTGGATGTGCCCCTGTCTTCCCCTCCTTGTTTTTCCTTCTCCTTCTCTCCTCTTTTCTACAGAGTGTGTAGTCTCTGCAGGGGAATGTTTATGGGGAAAGCTGAGAAAGAACTGACCAGATTTCCCCATTCATCTGAAGATGGCAAGTCCTGGGAAAGATATGGCTTCCTGGACCCAGCCAGATAGGCTTGGCCACGGAGGGCTCCTTGTAGGGGGAATGAGCTCAGCAGGACTTTGAGGGGTGGGCAGACTCTGAAAGTGTTGCTGGGACAGTTCTCTTTAGCACCCCTGCAGCTGGAGCATCTCCATGGGCCAGGCCCACGGTAGGCACCAAGCAGAGGCTGTGCCCTGAGGCCAGCCCCAGAGGCTGTAGGGGCCTGGGGAGGGGAGGGATGGGGACCCATGAGAGCCAGGCCTGGTGACTGTTGGGAGGTGAGACCTAGCACAGGAGAGGAGGGGAACTTCCTGCAGAAGGTGCCCCAGGAGCATCTTGAGGGATTTAAACAGACAGAGGAGGGAGACGTGTGTTTACTCCAGGTGGAGGAGAGGCAAGGAGCTGGGCAAGTGCAGGACGGCTGGGCTGGGACCTGGCCAGGTGCAGACGGGCTGGGAGGAAGCTGGGTTCTCTACGGCTCTAGGAGGATGTGTATAGCAGTGGCACTGTGGTGCTCAGCCCAGGTTCTTCCCTGGGCAGGGCCTTCTTGGTGCCTGTCTCAGTTGGCTTGGACTGCTATAGCAGAACTTCACACACTGCGTGGCTCAAACAGCAGACATTTATTTCTCATTGCTGGAGGCTGGCAGTCTGAGATCAGGGTGCTGGCATGCTCAGGTTCCGATAAGGGCCTAACTTGCTTTGTAAAGTGAAGCCCTGGAAATCACCACATTGAGCTTGAAGGAGGGCTAGGATCTGGGCTCTAGAAAGGAGGAAGAGTGAGAAGAGAGGACAAGGACTGTGGGCATAGGCCGGGTCTGAGGAGGGACGGGTTGGAAGAGCTTCCCTACGGTGGTGAACGATCGATCAATGCGTGTTAACCATGGGATGTCGTTCTCTGCTATTCCGTATCTTCAGAAAAAGTCTACAGGGCCGGGCGCAGTGGCTCACGCCTGTAATCCTAGCTCTCTGGGAGGCCGAGGTGGGAGGATCGTTTGAGCTCAGGAGTTCGAGACCAGCCTGAGCAAGAGCGAGACCCTGTCTCTACTAAAAAAATAGAAAGAGATTAGCTGGACAACTAAAAATACATAGAAAAAATTAGCCGGGCATGGTGGCGCATGCCTGTAGTCCCAGCTACTCGAGAGGCTGAGGCAGGAGGATCGCTTGAGGTTGCTGTGAGCTAGGCAGATGCCACAGCACTCTAGCCAGGGCAACAGAGTGAGACTCTGTCTCAAAAAAAAAAAAAAAAGAAAAAGAAAAAGTCTACGCCACACAACAGCCTGGGTCAGTGGTGTTTGGGGATGAGAAGGAGGCCCTGTGCCCATGTGTGCAGGAGGAGGGAGGCTGGACTGGACATTCCTTGGTTTTGTCCCAGGATGGTACTGTCCATCTGAGAAATGGTCTGTCCTCTACTCCAGTGTTGCTCAACCTTTGTTATTCATCATCACTGCCACCAGGAGCCTTCTTTGATACTTGTTTTCCTAATTGTCCTCCCTTCCACCAGGAAATTTTAATACCACAGATAAATTATATATCTGTTTTGTACTTGGTTCTTTGGAGGGCCACAGACCATCGTCATATGTAAGATTGTCTTGCCTCCCAGGAACCGGTTTCGCCCCCTTGGGAGTGGGTGTTCTGCCCTGGCCACCAGCTCTGGTCAGCAGCTGGCCACCGGGGATCAGCCCACCGCGGATCAGCCCACCACAATTGACCAGGCTGAACAAATGAGAGGGCCTCGCTTTGCTGACCACAGTGGGTTGGTACAGGAATGGACAGCTGATCTGAAATTACTCAATCATTTTCAAACTTTGCTCCAAAGAGAGAGTGTCTTTCTCTCTCGTGGAGAACCAGAGAGGCCAACCGCTGTTGCTTCACAGAGAGCAGAACCGAGGGCACGAGCTTCCATGCCGAAGGGTGCCAGGAAGAGAGGAGGAGAGACAGCTTGGTGGCCTTCGAGGCTCTGGTTCCAGTGGACCTGAAGCCAGCCCTGCCTCTGCCTCTAGCAAGGGAGCTTTCCAGTAATTCTACTCTTATGCCCAAGCTAGTTTAAAGTCTGTTTCTGTTGCTCCCTACGCAAGGAATTCTGACCAACACAGAGGGATCAGGAATTGAACAGGAATAGAATTCAGAGTAAAAATGTGCCCAGGAAAATGTAAGACACCCCATCCCCTTGTCTGGGAGCCAGCACTGCTGGGGAGAGCCCAGACTTTCTGGGAGTCTAATGGAACAGGGGTGGTTGGGTCATTGTATGTGGCTCTGAAAGGAAAGGGTGACTTTGGAGGGGTGGAGACTTAGGGACACATGTGTCTCCGAGCAGAGGAGGGTCTCTGGGAGACTTGCTCGGGCAGCAGGGCAGTTTGGGTTGGAGGTGGCAAGTCCACGGTTAGGGAGGCAGAGTGGGCTGGTACAGCAGTCTAGGCAGGAGGTTGGACGGTCCTCTCAGTCCAGGGAGGAGTCTAAGGGAAGGCAGGCCTGCACGAAGAAGGGACATCGGCCAGACCCCTGCCCCTATGCAGTGCTGTCACACTGACCCTATCTATCTCTGCCTGAGACTGACACTGCTCGGACCCAGTACCGCAGCAGTTGCGGCATCTCTAGTCATGCAGAGTGAGCTCCTCTCTCACAACACCCCTGCCACACACACACCTTGTGGCCAGGTGACGTCCCCCAGGTCCGTGCGGCTATCTCCTTATTTTAGCAGTGGTCACACCAATTTCGCCTCAGATGGCAGACTCTGCTTTTGCCATATAATTTTAGAACATGACTTTACAGCATCGTTGAAAGAATAGGCATTGATTTTGCTCATTTCTTTTTATTCTTCTTTTCCTCCGTGGCCACGGGGTATTACTTTGATCTTTCTCTCTCTCTCTTTCCTCCAAAATCCTTGTTCAGGAAGGCCAGGTCTGAGCATGAGCCATAATCAGTTCTGTTGTCACTGGTCTCTAAAGAAAAGCAAGTCATGTTTGATTAATAGAGATTAAGTCAGCTCTGGCAGAGTATTTGCCTGCTCATGAAGGAGCCTTGAGCTCTGTGCCTGAGAACAGCTGTGGGGCTTGTATTATATTTTCTGGAATAGTCCAGGCTCCCGCGCTGAGTGGTGCTCAGACCTGGCTCTGGTTGTCATGTCTGTGGTTTCACAGCTGTCCCCCATGTCCCGTGTGCAGACGCCTCCCAGGAACAGGTGCCATGGTTGAACTGAAGCCCACCCTCAGTGGCCTTGGGGACGAGTGGCCTGTGCTGGCCTCTGGGCTCTGCCCTGTGGGGCTTGCCTCTGCCTCTACCCAGCCCCACCCTACCCCTCCCTGTCCCCCCCTGCCCCACCCCTGCCCCAGTGGCTGCTGTGGGCCCTATGATGAATATCTTGCTCCCTCTACCCTTTTCCCCTCAGTTCTCCTACCTGCAAAACAAAAATAGCACCTACCATGGATGGCCATTGTGAGGATCAAGTGAGAATGTGTGTGGACAATCACTGCAAAGCAATGTGAGCGAACATCATTATTATTTTGTATCTTCCAGTTCAAAATCAGCAAACACTGAAGACCTACTATGTGCAAGACCCTAAGCAAGGTATGACCATGGGTGCCTGGAACAGAGTAGGTTCTTAAATGTCTAGTGAACAGATCAACAGGGAGGACCTTAGGAGCCTCAGGGCAAAGGGTGTGTTGTGGTTGGGGACAGGGAGATTGGAGGTCCCTCCCTTGCCACCACACAGTGGGAAGACTCTGGATTCTTCTTTCACCCAGCCTGACTTTCCTGGACTGTTTTCTATAAGTGCACTGGGCTGGAAGGCAAAAGACTGTCTTTAGTTTGAATTTAACATTATCGTATTTATTGAGCAACTGTTAAGTGCAGGGTGCAGGGAGAGAAGACACAGTGGTTGTCCCAGTGTGGTGGGGGGACAACAAGTGAACAGGCAAGGGGAATAAGGGGGAGTGAGCAGGGCATCCCCAACCCCACCCATGCAGCCAGTGGGGTCAGGGAAGCCGGGGCGAGGGGGAAGTGTGCAGGCAAGGGAGAGAGAGCAAGGCTGGCTCTGGGACCTGCAGGGGGTTGGTGTGGGTGAGGTCTATCATGGGTGGGTGGGCTGCTAAAACAGAATACCAGAGACTGGGCAACTTTAACAACAGATAGTTCTAGAGGTTGGGAAGTCCAAGATCAAGGTGGCAGCAGATCCTGTGTCTGACGAGGACCCACTTCTTGGTTTGCAGATGGCTGTTTTCTCCTAGTATCCTCACGCTGTGGAGAGAGAGCAAGCTCCCCTGTTTCTTCCTAGAAGGGCACTAATCCCGCCCTCCTGACTACTCCCCCCACAAAGGCCACAGTGCCTAATATCATCACACTGGGATTTGGGGGGGACACAGACATTCAGTTCTTAATCGGGGGACTACTAGGTGAGCCAGAGCAGTGGGCAGAGCTCAGGCCCCGGGTTATGTGGCTGGGTAAGGTGGCCAGTGGAGGTTTTAGTCGTGGAGTGACAAGGTCAGACTGGGAAACGGGAAGAACAGCATGGAGAATGGCTTGGCTGGGACATGCCCAGAGGCAGGGAGACCAGTCAGGAGGCTCTGCAGAGAAGAAGGGGTGGTAGTCTGAGTCCTGGGCCTGATGCTGGAAGGGACATCAGAGTTGGAAGGGACCTCAACAGTCACTCAATTCCCATTTTACAGATGGTGAAACCAAGGCCAAGTGAGGCCTGGCACCTGGTACTTGCAGAAAGGCCACCCCTTGGAAGGCTTCTTCCTTAGGTGCTCGGCCAGCCCTCTCCTCTGCTCCTTTCTACCTGCAGAATGAGGTGAACCAAGGACACATATCCCTTCCTCCTCCTCTGGGCCAGGCTGCCTCTGTTGCAGGGTGACCAGTGAGACCTCAAGCTTGGGGTTCCCAGAGGGCAGGAGCCTGAGACAGCAGGTCAGTAAACAGTGAGTGGTCAGTGTGGCTGGCAGGGCCCAACTGAGCCCTTCACTGGGCACAGGTCAGGCCCAGGAGCTAGGCAGCTTGGGCCACACCTGGCTGAATGTGGGGACAAGGCTATGGGCCAGCAGTGTCAGACTGGCAAGGCAGGGAGGTGGCCTTTTCTAATGGAGTCACCTGTGTCCAGAACAGCTGCCCTCCCCTTGGGCCTTGGGAGGACAGAGGAGTGAGCCAGAGGAAACCAGAGTCAGATGCCGCAGCGACTTCAGAGCGCTTTCTTGGCGGCTGGGGAAGTATGGGAGTAGGGCCAGAGGCCTGTGAGGTTTGTCCTCTGCCTGGTTCACTTGGCCCTGAGCCTGGACTGGGAGGGAGGATTCCAGTCCTGCTGCACGACTTATCAGCTGGGAACCCTTGGAAAAAAGGGCTTCACCCTCTGGGCCTCAAGCTTCTCATCTGTCAAGTGGGGATAAGAATCAGGTCCGTGGCTGAGCTGCTCACGTCACCCTGGGTCATGGAAGAGGCTGGAGGAGTTGGATTCTCGGGGTCTGGCCCTGCCCTACTCTGATCATCCCCACGGCCCACTGTGGGGGCAGCTCGGCTCTGCTCCCTGGGCTCAAGCCAGCCCATCAGTGCCGAGGGGTGGGATCCACTTCCTTGCTCTGATCTCCTCTTCCCCATGGCCCTCGGCTGCTCCTGGGATAAGACGAGGCCCTGAAAAACACAAATTAGGGGACGTAGAAGTATGACAGCTGCAGCTAGCACCGGTTCACTGCCTCCCACCTTGCCAGGATACACGAAGCCGTCCACAGTGCGGCAGGCTAGAAGTAAGGCAGAAGCAAGGAGACATCCAACTGGTTGAGGCTCAAAGCAAGGCCGGCAGCAGGATGTGGTGCCCCCTCCACGCCCCGTGGACGTGAGGGAAGCGTGTTCTTGCCACGTGAGGGCTTCGTTCTCTTCAGCCTCCCTGATGTGTGTCTCTTACCGTGTGGTGACAGCTGTCCTTTGAGATTTAACTCCAGTTGCCGCGAGCACGCTATCCTGCCTCTCAGGGGAGGTTCAGTGACCTCCCCGGGTGCGAGCTTCCGGGGAGCTTGTGTTCTCATGGCCCTCTCCAGTCAGAGGACGGCATCTTCGTCCTGTGCATGTCTCTTCTCTGTGGCTTGCACAGACCCGAACGTGGACTTCCCCAAGCCCCCAGCCACGGAGCAGGGGTGCCGCCGCTCCTGCTCCGTGGAAGCTCCCCTTCCCTGGGTCAAAGCCCTGCTGCTCCTCGCTGGCTGCTCCCCATCTGCCGCCTCTGGCCTTGCCTCTGTCGGTCCGCCTGGGGGATCGGAGACTGGCGGGGCCAGCTCACTGCCACTCTACAGGCCACTGAAGCCCTTGCCACCTGCTAGGAGGTAGGGAGGGACAGGAGGCTCCTTCTGGCTGGCTTTCCTCTGTTAGGGGCTCCATGGCAGGGTTGCTCGGGTGCAGAGTGCTACGGAGTGTGTTTGATGGGACAGCTCTTGCAATGGATAAGTGTGCCCACAGGCCACCAGAGAGGTGGGGGTGAGACAGACCAAATAATAGCCACCATGGCACATTCAGGCCATGCTTTGCTTCTGAGCTGTGGCCTGCTGTGACTCCCTCTCAAGGGTCTCAGAGCAGCCCTGCCATGTTGCTTTTGCCGGACTGTGTTAGTCTGGGCTCTCCAGGGAAACAGAACCAGTAGGATATGTATCTACTTCTGTATCTACATCTATAAGTAGATTGTAGATAGATTTATTTTAAGGAATTGGCTCACAGGATTGCAGGGGCTGTTAAGTCCAAAATGTACAAGGTAAGCCAGCAGGCTAGGAATTCAGGTGAGTTGATGTTACCGTCTTGAGCTGGAAATCTGCAGGGCACGCCAGACAGGCAGGAATTGCAGGCAGGCTTCCATGCGGTAGCGGTAGCGTCGAGGCTGAATTCCTTCTATGGGAAAACCTGTCTTTGCTTCTAAGGCCTTCAACTGATTGGACAAGGCCCGCCCACATTGTGGAGGGCAAGCTGCTTTATTCAAAGTCTACTGATTTAAATGTTAATCACATCTTAAAACTACCTTCACAGCAACGTCTCGATGGGTATTTGACTAAACGATGGCGCACTATAGCCTTGCCACGTTGACAAGTGACATTAACCATGACACAGCACCATGCCTGTTTATCTCATAGGCCTGTGTGTCTGAACGCATGTATGGGCTTGGCTTGAGTTTCCCTGGGAATCTCCTAGGAGACATGTAAACGCTCACCACTACCAGTTAGGGGTAGGGGCAGGTATCCAACTCCTTCCACTGGGTGTATCTGAGTCGAGAGTTCATGTTTTTTTTTTTTTGAGACAGACTCTCATTCTGTTGCCCTGAGTAGAGTGCCGTGGCATCAGTCTAGCTCACAGCAACCTCAAACTCCTGGGCTCAGGCGATCCTCCTGCCTCAGCCTCCCAAGTAGCTGGGACTATGGGCATGCACCACCATGCCTGGCTAATTTTTATAGTTTTAGTAGAGATGGGGTCTCACTCATTGCTCAGGCTGGTCTCAAACTCCTGAGCGATCCTCCTGCCTCGGCCTCCCAGAGTGCTAGGATTACAGGTGCGAGCCACTGCACCCAGCCGAGTTCATGCTCTTAACTCCATGCTCTGGTGCCTTGCCGTGGGAAGGGCCACCCAAGGCCTGCAGCCCCTTAGAAATAGCACTCTTATTTCCCCAGGGCATGCTGTGAAATGAGAACATTAACCCTCCCTCCACCCCCAGCTCTCCTGCTAAATTTCAGAGCCCATCTGAGCATCGACCACCCACCCCTCCAGCTGCTTTTATTGGGAAGCTGTTTGTGAAAGGGGAATTGGAATTTCACTCAAAAGCTTTTTCTTTCTTTAGGAAATATAGTTCTCTCAAACTGAGCGCCGGAGCCATTGATTCAGCAATAATAGGAGGTATTTATGTGGAGAACTGTGTCTCCTTGCACGCTCTGCTAATGTTCTCTTTGGCAGGTGTATCGAATATCGACAAAGGAAATTGACGTTGCCCTGCAGTTCCCCAGCTTCTCAGGAAGAAGGGAAAATTAGTTTTGAACAGAGCATAAATACCATCACAGTTGCCCCCAAATATTGATTCTGCACAGTGTCTTACATCGTATGCACATAGTAGGTACATAGTAGTACATAGGCACATAGTAGTACATCATATGCACATAGAAATTGATTAAAAATTGAAATTGATTAAAGCCAGATCACCTGGTGAGAATTCTGTCTGCCACATTCTAGCTGTGTGACCTTGGGCAAGTGACTTCCCTTCTCTGGGTCCTAATTCCCTTTTTAAAGTGGAGCTGATAACAGTACCTGTCACGGTACTGACCTTGTCGGATTTCTGGGGACAGCATACATTAATCGAGGCCCAGTGGCTGGATCAGTGCCTGGCCCATCATACACCCCCAACCAAAAGACTAGTTGCTGCCACGAGGCTGAGTGGGAGAGTGTGGCTGGAATGGAGGAGGTCACCCCGGTCACCCTGCTCCTGATGGTCAGGACCAGAAGTGATACTGACTTTTTTTTACAGATGTTTGCATTGTGATAAAAGTCAAGCAATAGTTGGCAAATTAATGCTGTATGCAAAATAGAGAGCTTTGTAAGTTACTTTAGAGAACATCTAGTTTAATACTCCTCATTTCAGAGGTGGAAACTAAAGCCCAGAGAGGGGAAGGGCTTGTTTAGGCTTCTACAGTATCTTTCAGAGCTGGGACTCAAGTCCCACTAGTGGGGAGGCCACACTGCTTCTCCAGGTTCATTCTCTATCCATGGCTGTGACCTAATCACAGATTTGAAGGTTAACGAATCAACAGACTGCCTTTGGAGAAAGAAATCACAACTCAAGTTGGCCACTTTGGCACTGAGGCACCAGGATTCACTGCTAGGGAGGGACAGCAGCCATCAGTTTAATACTCAGACCTCTGAGCCATGTGATTAGTTAACCAGGGGATTCTTTCTGAGATGTTCTCACCATGAGTTCTGTCCCAACCATTGTTGACTGAGCCCATGGGCAGTATGCATTTCTAGATCATTAGAACCATGGTGATGACTGCAGAAATCGGAGACGCCTTTCTGCCCAGGTTCCAGGGAGGGAAAGTGACCCAGAGAAATACTAGTTGCCTCTTTGTTAATTAGTGGTAGATTTAAAACCACAACCCAGAATTGGAGACTTCCCAGCTAGGAATCTAACTGCAAGGAAACAGTACTTCTCTCAGCAAGCCTCCTTCTAGTGATTTTCCTCATGGTAATGTTTTTAAAATGTTTCAGAAAATCCCCTCCGCTCTGGCCCTTACAAAGACAAACCCCATAGACATAAGAAAGAGGATTTTACACCCATCCAGATTTGAGGACTGTGGATTTACAGAAAGGGGCAAGAGATTACTCCCTGGGGGAAGGGAGGATTAGGCTATGGTCATTTTTGACAGTCAGAGGGTCTAGCCTCAGGCTACTCAAATAGGGTGTCCATGGATGCTGTTAGTAAAATTTTGGTTGCATGTCTGCAATAAGTACAGAAACGGGAAGTAAATGTGTAGAAACTTCTATGGCAAGTGACAGAGTAACTTTATGCTTGCTGAATCTAATAAGAAAAATGTGAACCTATATTTTGTAGATCTTTATGGTTTATCTCATTTTTTCTAGAAATCTATTTTTATTATATTTCTCATAAGTATTGGTCCACAATTGATTGAAAATAATTATAATAAAAAAAGAATACTGGTCCTTCACCTTAGATGAAATTTGAGAAGCTCTTCTGCCTGGTCTCTTCTCCAGAGATTCTGGTGCAATTGGTCAAGGATGCAGCCTGGGCACCGGGTGCAGCCTGGGTGGAAAATCCCTGCCACCCCGGGTCAGCAGCAGCGCCATCACTTGGCAACCTGTTGGAAGTGCAAACTCTTGAGCCAACCCCAGAGTCACTGAATCAGAAACTCTGGGGGTGGGCACAGCAATCCGTGTTGTTAAAAGTCCTCTAGGTTATTTTGATGCATGCTTGAGTCTGAGAACTAGTGCCCTCCACTAGCTCCTTAGGTCAGAGTCTGTCTCCTCTCCCAGCACTGCTCGGGGCTGGCCCGGCAGGCGCAGACATGCACATGCTGACCCAGTGAACATCTCGCACTGAAGCACAAACACACCCTCAGCTGCCCAGGCCCTTCCCCCTCCCCGTGTAGGTGCACCGCCAAAGCCTCAGCCTGAAGAGCAGGGGCAGAAATCTCCTCTTTATAACTCTGGAGAAGATTTCTTTCTTCCTTCTCCTTCCTCTCTGATGAAAAATCTGGCATTGCCTATTTTTTTTACTTATTCGTCATGCATTCATTTGTGCATTTATCATTTGTTGAACCAAAGTTTTTGAGCTCTATCTGCATGCAGGTGCGGTGCGGGTCTGGGATGCGGAGTGGAGGGGAAAGTTCGGATAGAGGAGGGATAGGAGCTGGTGAAGGGGGCATGGCTCCTTCCTAGACCTGGCTATGGCTCTGCCTTCCGTGGGGCTCTGGGTATGTCATGCCCCTGATCTTATCCATAAAATAGGTGCAGTTTCGACTGGATAAACTCTTAGGGCCCTTCCATCTGTAGTGCCCTAGGCTTCTACAGGAGGGATGGTGGCTGAGGCAGTGTGCTTGGCCTATGGGCACACAGTGAGTTCTCAGTTATTATGGGATGAGTGAATGGATGGGTGGAAAAATGGATGGATGCCATGAGGATCATGGAAATGAACAGATGAACCAACAAGGGGCCATGAGGATGAGTGTGAAATCTTTCTGGGGGGCAGGAGAAGGGATGTGTGTGTGTATGTGGTCCTGAGGCTTGAGCAATGGAGACCCATCAAATCCTGCACATCTTTGCTATCCCGTGTTCTGGCCTCACATGCAGAGGAGGCAGGACATCTCAGCAACCCAAGCAATCAGAGCGTGGGCAAGCAGGGGCCAGGACAAGCTCTCCAAGGTAACCCAATCCCATTTCCTGTCTGGGCAGGAAGCTCCCTCTGCAGGTCTGCAGCAGCTGGGTACCCAGCTTGGGCTTGGACGGCCACCCAGGTCCCACCAGCATTTGGGTGGTGGGGGTCCCCTCCTGCAGGCTGCCTTCCCTGACCATTCCAGCCCTCAATAATCTCCCCCCAGCATGCCCACAGCCCCCCAAGTCTGAGCCTCACACTCCAGCCTTTGCTCTCTCTCCAGCCTAAGTCTTCCAACTTGGAAGCTCCATGGATGCTCATAAGTATTTATTTTAAAAAATATTTTTAATAACATAAGAAATACACAAATATATTATCATTATTAAAAAATAAAAACAAGGGAGAAGAACATCTCCCGGCCTTCCCGATAGTATCCACCTCCCTAGGGAACACATTTTATCAGTTCCCTGAGTTTCTTTCCACACCTTAAATTTTGCATTTACATTTGAATTTTTGTATTTCCATTTTTTTGCTAGGGTGTTTACATAAATATCATACTATACAGATGCTCTTCTCGCTTAACAATGTGTCTTAGAGGCCTTTCAGTGCCAGTGCTTTTGTGCTGTGCATCATTTATGGGTGGCATCTATGTTGTGACATAAATATGGCATAAAATATCATGTATGTTAATGGTTTCCTTGCGTGCCAGAGCAGGGACACATGTCCTTTTTAAGGGAGGTGTGGTACATCTCCAGAGTTTCACAATTATAAACTCTGCTGCAGAAATCAGTTTTGCACATGCCTCTATATAATATGTGTAGATATTTCTCCAGGGATAAACTCGAAAGTGAAATTGCTGAACTGAAGGCTATGCATACTTTGTATTTCAATAGATGCTGCTAAACTGCCCTGCAAATTGCTTGCTTCCTGACACCTGAGACCCCCAATATGTCCTACCTGTCCACAACAGTTTTTTTTTTTTTTATTCCAGGGTATTGTGAGGGTACAAACATTATGGTTACACTTTATGTCTTTGCCTCACCCAAGCAAGGGTTAGAGGCATGCCCTTCCCCCCTACAGTGCTCCCCATGTCCTTTAATTGAGGATTTACCCCCTCAAATCCCCCTAATCCCTGGAGAGTATTTCTGCCATGTGATCACCCTAGTGTTGATCAGTTAGTACCAATTTGATGGCGAGTACAAGTGGAGCCCGTTCTTCCGCTCTTGTGGTGCCTCACTTTGGATAATGGGCTTAAGTTTAATCCAGGAAAGTATAAGAGGTTCTAGATCACTGTCGTTTCTTATGGTTGAGTAATATACCATTGTAAGCATATAACAAATTTTAATAAAAGTTTTTAATCAATATTCATTGTGCCAATCTGATAAGCAGGAAGGTGAATCTCATTCTTGCTTTAACTTGCATTTCCTTGATTACTCATAAGGTTGGGCGTATTTTCATATGGCTATTGGCCACTTGTAGAGGAAATTCTGATCGAATGAATTAGTCGTTTAGTAAAGACACTGATAAGGAAGGAGAAGAGTAACGTGGCTCTGGGCAGATTGCTCTGTGAAGTCCCGGATCACTGATCTAGTCCAGGGGGTTGCTCACAGGACCCGGCTGGGGTGCAGGTGAGAAAGGCACTTCTGACTTGTAGAACGATAGAGTCACACAGCCAGTCAGAAGCCAGGCTGGGACCCTTACTTCATGGGGTCTCACCCTAACTGGATACCCCTCAATGTTGGAACTGTTGCTGTCTGAACTCAGGAACCCAACAGATGTGCATGGTGAGGGTTATAGCTCTTTTGACTACAATTTGTATCAGTTATTTATTGCTGCGTAACAAACTACCCCAAAGCATAGTGGTAACAACAGCAATTATTTATTTGCTCCTGCTTCTGCAATTTGAGGAGCAGTTGATGGGAACAGCTCAGAAATAGCTCCATGGATTGTCTGCTGGGGCTGGAACATTCAAGAAGTTTTCTTCATTCACTTGCCTGGAGCCTGGGCTGGGATCGCTGGACCAGCTGGGGCTCAGATGGGCATCTGTCTGTGTGGCCTCTCCGAGTGACTGAGCTTGGGCTTCCTCACAGTATGGCAGTTTTAGGAACATGTCACTTTTTACATGGCAGCTGGTTCCCCCCAGAATACAAAAGTGGGAGCTGCCAGGTCTTCTAACTAGCTGGACCTGGGATCCCCAGAATGTCTCTAGTGCCTCATTTCATTGCCTGATCAGTCACGGGGTCAGGGGAGGAGTGGCAAGGGCCCTTTGTAAAAGAGCACGTGAGCTGGGAATGCAACCTACTGCACAATTGATGTCCTTTCCAAGCAGATTGAGAAGGAAGAGGAGAATGTATTATGACCATGCGGGGTGTCTCAGGAACCCCAGGCCAGGAAATGCAGCTGTGGCAAGGTCTGGATTGGGAAGAGCCGTCAATAACCCAGGCTGTCCCCCTTCGCCCTGCTGGTCTCCCTTGGACTTCCTCCCTCTCTCCCTGCAAATCAGCTTTCTCTGCTTTTCCATGTTCATGGACTCTTATGAGATTGCCCCAGAAGAGCGTCCTGAGTCCCCAAATCCTCAACTACCCCAAGTTTTTCTGAATCCCAATTCTATACCCCAGATTGGCCCAGCCTGGGCCAGTTGTTCTCCCAGACCAGGGAAGTAAGGCTCAGAGACCTTCAAGGCATTGCTCAGAACAGCTAAGTGGCAAAGCTAGGTTCGGAATTTGGGGGTCCCCTCTGACTCCAGAGTCAAGGCTCAGTGCAGGCTGCCCCATCCCGTAGCCCCTGTCAAGCTCAGACCAGTGGGGGCAGAGTGGGGCTGGATCTCCAGGCCAGGCCTCCCATGCCAGCAGCCTCCTTTGTGCCCTGCCTGGAGTGGGCAGCGTCCTGCAAATGGGTGGTGGGCTAGGCTAGAAGTCTAATTCATCTAGGCTTCACCCACCCCAGCGCACTTTCTGCCTCACTCTAGCTCCAGCGTGGGCTGAGAACCCAGACTTTCTAAGGCTTGGGCAGGCAGGAAAGCTGGCTTTTAAGCTTCCTCAGGTGCAGGCCAGGCATCTTGCTGGCATCTTTCTGGTGTCTGCCTGCCTGTCTGGGATAAGATCCTCTAGGGCTGCCTCTGACCTGGCTCCCTTCCCTACATTCTCTGCAAAAACTTCGCTTGTGGCTCTGCTATCACCTGCACAGCATTCTCCACCCTTTCCCTGAAATAGGAGCTGGGCTGTTTCAGGGGACTCCTGTGCTACAGGTCCTTAGATCCTTCCCCTTCTCTGCAGGAACTTGACCGATGTCAACCACAGCCTGCAATGTCCCCCTCCCCCAGCTCTACCTAAGGATATCCTCCCCACCCTCCCAGGCTCAGGGCAAAGGCCACCTCCTCCATGATGTCCTCTTGGGCTTCCATGAGAATTGTTTCTACTTCCATTTGGACACCTGTCTCCTTTCAACTTCAATCACTGGGATTTTGGACACAGACAGGAAGGCCTGGAACATCCTCATGATATATTGTTTATTCTCTCAACAACTGTTTGTTGAGTGCCTACTCTGTGCAGGGAACAGGAGAGATGTCAGTCACTGCCCTCATGGGACTGAGATTCTGCGTGGGAAGCGATCAAGAAAGAAGATGACGAAGTCAAGTGCATGGTCACATGGAGGCAGGTGCCATGGGGAAGTAGAGCAGAGAAGGCAGTGCCAGGGATGGGGCAGATGGTGCAGTTAAGAGGGGCGAGGGAAGAGTTCACTGAGAAGGGGACATTTCAACAAAGACTCGAAGGAGGTGAGGGAGTGAGCCCCGAGGCTGGCTGGGGGCAGAACCTGGCAGGGAGCAGGTGCCCAGGGCCTGGGCAGGAGTAGGTCTGGCATGTTTGAGGCACAGTGTGGCAAGAGCAGAGGGGACAAGAGGGAGAGAGGTAGAAGAGGGGGCAAGGTCATGACACATGATCTTGGGGATCATGGCAAGGCTATTGGCCTTTACACTGAGTGAAATGGAACTACTGGGGCATTATCGCTGTTATCTTACCATTGTTGATAAAGAAAAGTATGTGATAAGCAGCCATGAAATTAATAGGTATTTGTAATCATAATCATAACTAACATTTAGTTCCTTCTATCCACCAAGCACCGTGTTAAGCACTTTTCATAAATAATCTCATTTAATCCTCACAACCACCCATGAGTTGGTACTCTCATTAGTCCCATTTTACAAATGAGGAAATTGAGACTCCTCAGGGAGGTTTAGTAAGTTTCCCAAGGTCACACAGCTAGGAGGTCTTGGAACAGGAATTTGAATTCAGGCAGCCTGACTCCTGAGGACCACCGCTTACTCTGCCTTGAATTAATGAATAGGTATTCATGGAATCCTTCCCAAAGCTCACACTGGCATGTTTAGCTCCAAGATGAGACAGTGTAGTGCATGCCTCAACTCTACTCAGAATCTTTTAGATGAGTGCCCATTCGCCCACCCATCCATCCATACATCCATCCACTCTTCCTTCTCTCCTTTCCTCCTTCCCTTCCTCCCTCCCTGTCTGTGTCTATTCACCCATCCATTCGCCCAACCATTCGGTGTTCATTGAGGCTTCCTGTGTACCCAGACCATGCTGGACCAGGGGTCCTCAGCTGTTTCCTGTTGTTATTTTGTTATTTCATGGAGAAGAGCAGCAAGAACCAAAGAGGAGGCTCAGATTCCACCACGGCTCTACCCTACCCAGCCTGTGACCTTTCTGGGCCTCAGTCTCCCCGTGTGCCTCCAGGGGGTGTAGCCTGTGGTGGGTGTCTGTCCACCCTGGTGTTCCCTGGCTTCCAGGTGTGCTGATCCAGGGCAGGTGAGCTCCACCCCATGCTGTTTCTGCTGCCTGCGGTGGGGTCTGGGGGGGACCTCAGCTGCACATGTGACTCAGCCTCCTTCTGGTGGCGCAGGTAGTAGGTGGCCCATTGTTGTGCTCAACAAAGAACTTGTTCTGCCCTTCGTGTGGGGAAGCATGATCCTGTTCCGTGCCACTTTCTTTCTGTGTGTGCCCTGGGCGGGGACACTGACCCCAATGCCATAGAAACCAGGCCTGCTGTGGGGAGAAGTTTCCTCTCCACCCCACCTCCATCCCTGCCACAGCGCTCAGCCCTGCCCAGAGCCCATGTGGGTATGCAGCCTCTCACCTGGGCAGAGACAGGACCTGGGGGAGTGGGGCCTGCCTCCAGCCAAAGTGGGGGTCCTGCTTACTAGGGACAGAGTGATGGAGCTCAGCTCGCTGCCCTGCCCTTCAAATCCCTGCTCATATTTCCCCTTGGAAAAGTCAGCAATGAGATAGTTAGAAGGGTAAGGAAGGATTGCACGTGCATGGGCACACACTCCCCGAGACGTGTATGTGTACGTGCACACACACCACACACACCGCACGCAGACAGGACACACACAGCAAACACACCCACACTTCCCAGGCAGGGCACCCACTTGGCCAGTATCTCTGAACCATGCTCAGCTGTCTGTTTGTCCTCACCCACTCGTCCTCTCCGTCCCTCTACTCTGGGCTTGGCTGGGTTCTGTCATCTCTTCTCTGCTCAAAAACGATCTCTCAGGCCTCTGGCCGCCCATGGTGGTAGGCAGAAGAATGGCCCCAAAGAGGTCCACATCCTAATCTCAGAACCTGTGAGCATTAGGTCACATGGCACAGGGAAAGTGAGGTTCAGATGGAATTAATTAGTCCTTTTGTGCTGCTATAACAAAATACCTGAGACTGGGTAATTTCTAAGGAACAGAAATTTATTTCTCACAGTTCTGAAGGCTGGAAGTCCAAGATGATGGCACCGGGAGTTTCACTGTCTGGCAAGGGCCTGGTCTTTGCTTTCAAGATGGCACCTTGTTGCTGCACCCTCCATAGGGAACAAATGCCGTGTCCCCACATGGCGGAAGAACAACAGGGCAAAAAGGGCCTAAGCTAGCTCCCTGCAGTCCATTTATAAGGCACTAGCCCTCATGACTTGATCACTCCCCAAAAGGCCCCATCTCCCAACACCACCGCAGTGGGGAATCCGCGTCAGCGTGTGACCTTTGGAAAGGACACATTTAAGCCAGAGCAGTTGCCAACCAGCTGACCTGCCATGGGGAGATTATCCTAGATTATCCAGATGGATCCACTCACTGTAAGCGCAAGAATCCTTACAAGTAGCAGAAGGGGCAGGAGAGCCAGAACCAGAAAGATGGCAGTATGAGAAAGATTTGGCCCCATGTTGCTGGCTTTGAAGATGTGGGAGGGACCACCAGCCAAGGACTGTGGGCGGCCTCAGCAAGCTGGAAAAGACAAGGGAACAGATTCTTCCCAAGACCCTCCAGAAGGAGTGTAGCCCTGCTGACACCTTGATTTTTAGCCCAGGGAGACCCATTTTGGACTTCTGACTTCTAGAATGGTAAGAGAATAATGCATGGTTTTAAGCTATCTAGTTCATGGTAATTTGTTGCAGCAGCAATCAGGAACAGTTCCTTGATGACTGGCTGCAGGGACATTGTTGTCCAGTTAGTTGACAGCCTGAAAAACAACAGCTTCAACTGGCTGTGAGACCCTGCAAATGCCTCTTCCCCTTTCTTATCCTCCATTCCTGCATCTCTGCAGCTGCGGGCTGGGAGAAGGGCCCTTCAGCTGCAACCTCCCAGGTCCTGGAGTTCTCTAGAAGCAGGGCGTGAGCTCTACTGGCATGTGGGAGGAAGGGAGCCAGGTACCACCAGAACAACAGATCAGCCTGGGATCTGCCTTCCCACCCTCGAGCTCAGGACCAGCCTGTGTCGCAACAGCTGCCTTCTTGCAGAACCATCATTACAGGGTCAGAAGAAATCAGCACTGCTCCTCTCCTGCTGCAGACAGACTCCCTTTAGGCTGGGCTGGGTGACAGACTGTCTGCTGGATATGGGCCGGAATGGTGCCATCACCTAACATGGGCAAACTTGAGGGTGTAACCCCCATGGTCAGAAATCCGTTAGAAGACCAGGAAATGCCCTGGACCATTTTCCTTTCCTCTCCATGTGTCCCTTTCCCTGTGGTGCTGCAAATATTTGCACTTCTTTGCCTGAGAACTTTCTCTGACAGCCAGAGCCTCCTCTCCACAAACGTGCCAAGCCAAGGCCTAGAGAGTTAAAGATTTCTGGAGCCAACCTATGACCAGCAGGTGATGGACGGTGTATCACCAACCCCAGTCCTCGCCCGCAGGTGGGATGACTGGGAGGCATGTGTCCTACACTGCCCATCCCTCTAGAGTTCCCAGCATGGTTAAGCTCTACTTACTCAGAGAGTCAATGCCATCTATTGCTGAGATCACCTCCAAAATATGAACTTGTATTCTGGTCTCGGGATTTGCTTTTGGGGAAATCCAAACCAAGACATCCCCCTCTCCTCCCTGCCCCTCTTCCTCTGGCTCCCACTCTGGCTCCGCTCCTTGCTGCTGTGGGGCTCTGAGCAGGGGCACCCAGTGCAACGGGGCATAGGCTGCCCGTTGCTTGGCTGCCTGCACTGCCTTCCCTGGCGCCCACCACCCTAGAGACAGCCCCAGGCTGGAATCAAGAGGTGGTCGTCCCCAGCTCTGTGGGGCTGAGGGAGGAGGGGCCAAGTGGGCATCAGAGGTCAGCTTTCTCTGCTTGCCACGGCTCAGCTTTGGGGACTCAGACTGGCCAGCCACTCACCTCTGAAGTGGTGACTGAGCTCATCTGCCCAGTTCAGCCTCCTGGGGAGGGGATGGGAGGGATGGGATGGAGGGGAGGGGAGGGGGGCAGGTGGCAAGAAACGGTCCGGCTTCAAGCCTAGGGCCAGACAGAGCAGGGAGGCCTGAGACACTAAGAAGGGCCAAGACCTGTGTGGCTGTGGGCAGGGAGACCCTCACCCCTCCTAGAAGCCAAGGCCATCAACTGCGGTCCTGATCCGCTCCCTCCCTGCATCAGGGTAATGTTTAAGCCCCTCTAGACCCGTTGTCCTCATCTGGCCCCATCTTCCATCCTGCCCCATTCCCCTCCCTTCTCGTGACTCTCCCCAGACAGTTCATTCCGTATTTCTCATCTCTGGGCTCAGGGGCAGAGAGGAGTTCTCAGCTGAGGGAATGGTACAAAAGCCCGGAGATGAGGACCTGGCTGAATACAGAGACCACTAGGCTGCAGGGCTCGACCCCCGCCCCGGGGAGTTTGGAGCTGGGAAAGCAATGGGAGGCATTACTGGGGAGGGCAGAGGAGGCTCCACTCCTTGTTCCACCAACCTAGGTCGGATCATCCTTTAGGGACCTTGGTGGGCTCTTTGTAGGCTGGGGGGACCCAGTGGAGGGAAGAACTCCAGATGATTCTGAGCTGCCAGAGCAGACTGCCTTGAGCCCGCCTGGCATGGGCATGAGGGCACAGGGATGCAGCAAGGTAGCGCCTATCTCGGGCCTCAGGTGGGCACCCACCCCGCCCAAGGACAAGGGCCTGTCTGTACCGCCTGCTCCAAAACAGGAGCTGGGCTGAACACTGGTGCTTCAGGACCCAGCCTCACCCTCAGGCTGGGGGTCCGTGAGCTACAAACCCTAGATGGGAGGTCCTGCTGCAAGCTCCCTATGAACATGAGCTCTGGCGTTAGAGAATAGGAAATCATATCCCCACACTATGGCTTACTAGTTGTGTGACCTTGGGAAAGTTACTTGACATCTCTGTGCTATTTTCCTATCTATAAATTGGGAAGAATCTAATCATATCTACTCATGGCACTATGGTGATTAAATGAGATATACACATAGAGTCCTAAGAACAGGGCTGAACACACCATCAGCCCCCAGCTAAGGTTCTGAGTTTATTTCCCACTGGGCAATCTTCAGTGATCTGTGGGGTTTTTCCCTGGAAAGGCTTTCCTGGTGCAGTTTATTGACTTGGAGCCCACACTACGGCACAGACCAGGAAAGGCTGTGTGTTTTTCACGAAAGCTCCTCTCTCCAAGGCCCAGCTCCCAGGAGAAAGGAAGCCCCGGCCAGGCAAGCCATAGGCAAACGCCGTGAGCTACAGTCAGCTGGGAGCTCCCCTTCACCCACCATGATCCGGGATTGTCAATGGCTCCCAAACTCCTCCTCTGTGTGTGCAGGGGGGATGAGGAAATCAGACCGGCAGGGAGGGAAATCGCCCTTGGCAGAAGGCACGGCGTGTGCAAAGGCATGGCGGTGTGACCTGGTGTGATTAACCGTTGTTACTATGTGTCTCAAGGGCTGACGTTGGTGTGAGGGTGTGAGAACAAATCTTCCCAGGTAATTCAGCACTTTCTGTGCCTCTTGTCCTGGCTATTAAATACCACTAGCACTCTCTTGGCACTTTGATAATAAAAAATACCCCTCTGGAGGGGGCGGTACCCTCCCAAGGAGAGGACCACCGATGGGGAACCTAAGCGCTACCCTGGGTGGTAGCTGCATGCACGGAGCATCAGTGAGAGCAGGGGCTGGAGGGGCGGGCAGAACTCAGAGCTGGGGCTGGGGAGTCCGGTAAGGGGAGTCCTGTCTCCTGTGTGCTCCCCCTCCTGTGTGCACCTGCCTTCCACCTGCACCTCCCTCCCAGAACGAAAGCAGGAGCCTTATCAGCCTCCCTTGGGGCTGGGCACAGACCTTTCCCTCTTCCCCAAGAGCTGCTCCCTCCATCCCCACTCCCCTCCGTCCCCTGCTGCTGCTACTGGGTGTCAGCAGGTGAGGAAAGGGTGCAAGGACCCCCAAGAGGCTGGCAGCAGTGGTCGCCTTTGGGAGCCTGGGGATCCTTTCTACTGCTTGAATTTTGTTATGTGTTCCTGTGTGAGCTATTCAAATTTAACATCATTTTAAAAAGCAATTTCAAATTACAGAAGAGTTACAAGAAAAACACCAAGAACTCCTACACCCATCACTCAGGTTCATTAATTGTTAGCATTTTGCTGCCTTTGCATTATCGTTCATTCCCTCTTTGTGCGCGCGCGCACACACACACACACACACACACACACACACACAAAATATACACAGTACGTTATGCCCTAAGTAGTGCAGGATGCGTTTCCTAACAACAAAGACATTCCTTTACATACCAGAGCACAACGTTTAAAATCAAGAACTATAACACTGACAGAATAAGATTAGCTAAAGCGTATGTTCCATATTCAAATTTTGCCAATGGTCTCACCGATGTCCTTTCTAGCTACTTTTTTCCTACCCAGGACCCCACCCGGGATTGTGTGTTGCATTTGCTGGCTGTGTCTCTTTGCTGTCCTTTAATCGGGGGCAGTTCCTCAGCCTTCCCTAGTCCTTCACGACCTTGACACTTTTGTAGAGCCCACGTCAGTCATTTTGTAGGATGTCCCTCCATTTGGAATTGTCTGGTGTTTCCTCATGATTAGATTCAGAAAATCAGTAGTTTTTAAAGGTAAAGATGCTGAGTGATTGGAGGCTAGGAATCTAAGAAATGGAGGAAATCTCACATGAGGGGTTTTGGAGGCTGGCCGACCAGGTTTGGAATCTCAGTTTTGTCACTGTTTATTCATACGTTTATTCACCCATTCAAGAACTATTCATTTAACACCTCTCAGGAGTTGGGCACTGTTCTAATTTCCTGGAATGTATCAGTGAACAAAGGCAAAATCCTTGCCCTTGTAGAGCGCAGTGGGGTGAACAGTGATGAGTCTTCCCCTAGAACCTCAGAAGGGGACCTTGTTGACAATAGGGTCTTCGTAGATGTGATTAAGGCACAGATCTTGAGAGGAGGTCGTCCTGGACTCCTGGATGGGTCCCGAATCCAGTGATGAGTGTCCTTACCAGAGACAGCACAGAAGACACTGACACAGAGGGGAAGGCCACGTGGAGACAGAGGCAGAGGCTGGCATTACGCTGCCACCAGCAAGGAACCCGGGAGCCACCAGAGCTGGATCCTCCCCTGCAGCCTTTGGAGGCAGTGAGGCTCTGCGGACAGTTCCGGCCTCCACCAAGGCAAGAGGACACATTTCTGTTGTTGGAGCCACCTATTGGTGATGCTTGTGACCGCAGCCCCGGGAGGCTCACACCGACAGGTTCCATTCTTGCAAGGATGGTGGTGTAGGGGCAGCTGGGTGAGTGTCAGCAAATTCTTGATTTCACCAACTTTTAGTTACCTTCTGTCAAATCAGGATAATGGCACCTAACTCCAGTGGGGACTAATAGAGAATGGAAATAAAGTCACAGCAACACAGAGGTGCTTCGTAATGGACAGCTGTCACTGCCATGGCCCACTGTGGGGGCCCACCCCCAGCAAGGACTCGAAAGCAAAGTTTGCCCAGATAGTCCTCCCCTGGGCAGGTAGCTGGGAGCAACTCCATCTGGTCAGATTCCAGCTCCCTCGGGGCTGGTAGGGGGCACAGGGTTCTAGAGGGTTCTGTCCCTCTAAGCAGATGTTAAGGGGGATAAATCTTCCTCTGCAGCCTCCCAGCTCAGCACACCTAACCCAACACCCCTTATGCTTCCAGCCAGGCCTGGCTCTGCCCAAGTCCACTGTCTCCTAAAGGGCCGATTCATTGGAGCGGTGTAGTTGGTTTTGGCTGCTGGACTGGGGAGGTCACACCTCTGGGGAGTGGAGTGCTCTGTGTGTGGGGACACACCGGGCAAGGTAGCTGGAGCCCTGAGCCGGGAGGGAAGAATAGGACCTCTTTCCTGTGTGTGTGTGTGTGTGTGCGTGTGTGTGTATGAGGGGGGAGTTCCCACTCCTCCTCTCTGAGTCGTCTCTATCAGGATAATACGAGGTGCAATGATTCTTAGCAAGGGGAGGCCACAGGCCCTACAGCAAGTTATTCTGCCAACCTGGAGAGCCTGCAGGTGGGACCAGGACACCTCCTCCTTGGCCTTCTAGGCCCAAACAGTGCCCCTGGCTTCTCTCACATAGGAAGTATCCTGGCTGGGGGTAGGCAGAGATTGGGCCAGCGCCACCGTCACCAGCAGGCCTGGGGCAGAGGCCACTGGGTCCTGCTCTGAGATAGAGGCCTGGACCCCAAGGCCTCTCGAAGGCTCTTCTGGAGCCAGAACTCCTGCCGGTGTTCACCGAAATGGCTGCTTCTCCCAGGGAAGAATGGCTGCTGAGGGGTGACAAATGTGGGACTTCAGATGGTTCACCCAGAAGCAGCAGCCTGGTGTCTGTTGATATTTTTAGGTTGCATCATACAATTCCACCTCAAATTTGCATAGCCACATTTTTTTGTTGTTGAACCCCTGTCACATCAACCTGTTCAGTCCTGGCACCTCTTCCTGGAGCGTAGATCAGCCAAAACCTCCTCCCGTTCCCCAGATGGTAGACCGAGACCCCACGAGGCGAAGGGCTTGCCCAGTGCCACTCGGCAAGTGAGAGGAGCTAGAGAACCACGGAGTGGTCCCTCTAGACAGCCCCCGACTCCCAACAGAGATCTGTCTCTTCTTAGTAATGAAAGGGAACATAATTACCCAGATAATTCCCTTTGCCTCATCTGCATGGATGACACTCCCATACTCCGGGCTCAGAGCGTGCGAGCACAGAACAGAGAGAAGAGAGCCGCTGCGGCCAGGAGACAGAAGACACTGCGCAGTGTGCACCTCTGAGCAGGGCATTAGCATAACCACAGAGGGTCTGCAGGCTTCTTCTGCAAGGAACTTGCCAGCTCACACCATAGCTTGAGTCACGCAAACTGCTAGATTTGGTTTTAATTTATTTGCAGATGAATATGCCTCCCCAGCGGCAGGAGGAGGGAGGAGCACACAATCTCTTTTTAATTATTCAGGGCATCACTTCCAAAGCCCTCTGAGCTGAGGCCGAGGACTGAGGGTGATTCTGATTCTCCGGTGAGTCCCTTCCTGACTGCTTGTCCACAATGACGTGCCCGATCAATCGTCCGGAACCCAGGCGGACCACCACCCTACTGTGGCCTCACCCCTCCCCTTCTCTTCGCATCCCCTGCCTCTTGCCCCTGCTAAGACAGCTTTGGTAAACACCGCTGTGCACAGTCCTAGGTGTGCGTGGCAGCGGGGGGAGGGCAGCAGCCAGATGCCCAAGCAGAGGCCCCCTTCAGCCAACCTTGAAGGATAAGTCAGATCAGGTCACTCCTCTGCTCAAGCACATTCAATGGCTCCCACCTCACTCAGAGTAAGAGCCATGGGCCTTACAGTGGCCCTCAAGGCTCTCCACACACACGGGATGCACGTGCATCCATGCAGACACACGTGCACACAGACACACTCCCAGCACCCTCTTCCTCTTTCACCCTGCTCCACGGCACTGGCCTCCTTGCTGTTCTGGAACTTGCTGGGCACTCTCCCATCTCAGGACTTTGCACTGGGGACTCCCTGTGCCGGAGGCACTTCGCTCTCTCAGCTCCTGCCTCAAATGCCATGTCATCGAGGACCTCCCTAGCCACCCTGCAGTGAATGCTGGTGTGTCCCACCCAGGTCCCTTTTCTTTAGGCTGGGGCACCAGCCCTCACCAGCCTCCCCTCACGCCAGACACTGTCCTTGTGGAATGACAGCGGCCCTGCCTGGGAGATTCCTCTACCTCCCACCTTCCGCTGCTGGGTACAGCCCACAGCCACTGGCTCACGGACACGGGATGCGAAGGCTGCAAGGGCGGACTGTGTGCTCCATGCCTCGCAGCTGCCGAGGACCAGCTGAGCCGACTCCAGCCAAGGCCATGCCCTGCTCTGCCCTGCTTCCCTCGCTCCCTCCCCTGGAGCCTCCCTCAACACACCACACGCCAGAGCCTCATCTCAGACTCTGCTTCTAGGGAACCGGATGCAAGACTCCCGCTACTTAAAATGGCAAAACCCATTCTTCACTCACATCCCCTCCACCCCCTGCTTTCTTTTTCCTAACGTATCACCGTCTGGTATATACCTTTACTTATTTCTTGGCTTTTCATCTTTTGACCTATTTCGCCCAACATAGAAGTCCTACTTAGAA
This sequence comes from Propithecus coquereli, assembly GCF_000956105.1. NCBI lineage: Eukaryota > Metazoa > Chordata > Mammalia > Primates > Indriidae > Propithecus > Propithecus coquereli. The sequence goes on from NW_012140080.1 coordinate 6,886,392, forward strand.
GGCGGGAATTTTATTTTTGTTGCCTTTGTTCACTGCCTGCAAACAGCAGGTGCTCAATACATAATTCTTACATGAATGGGCGTGTGGAGTAAGTATTGCTGCGGCAGTGAGTGCTGTGGGCAGCCAAGTGCTGGGCTCAGGGAGGGCTCCTGGGATGGACAGGACAGGGGCTGGTGTTGAGACCAGCTCTGGGGGGACAGAGAGGAGGGACGTCTGAGGAGGGCAGTGATAAGAGCGAAGGAAGGTGGGACTGTTTGCTGGGCATTCAGGGAGGGGGGGCGGGCGGCGCTATGGAGGGCAGGGGAGGGAAGAGCTGCAGGGGTGCGCTAGGCCTGCGGGTTCTATCCTGCAGCAGAGTCCTCCATGCTAACACCACCCAGGATGCTTTTTTGAAACGTCACCTCTCCTCACCATGGCAGGGGCCAATTCTCAGACGTGGGAGGAAATTTTCCTAGAAGGAAGACAAGCCCTTTTGCCAGCAGCGCTTCCAGCCCGGAGGACAATCCTGGGAATGAGAGACACCCCTCACGGAGACCCTTTCGGGCCAGGGCCCGGGCCACATTCTTCTCCTTAGTCTCTCATTTATTCCTCTGATGGTCACCCAGCTTATAGACTGAAAGCCCAGTCATGACACCTGCACAGCAGAGCTGGGACTCAAGCCCAGGTCGTCTATCTGTCTGTCTGTCTATGAAGTTATGCAGACTCTGGGAGCCGCCTCCATGGCCCCTCCACCCTGGTGTACAGCGCCCGTCTAGGCACCTAGCATGTGAGCCGACCGCACTCACCCACTCACCCATCCTGCCTTTTACTTACTGTGTGGCCCTAGGCAGGTTCCTTAACCTCTCTGAGCCTCAGCGCCCACATCTGTAAAATGGGGATAATTTTAATCACCCAGCAATTATTTATTGAGTACCTAGTGTGTTCCAGGCACTGTGCTGGGCATCAGGGATATATTAATAGTGTCAAATATGGACAGTCTCTGCCCTTGTGGAGTGTGTACACCAACACTTTCAAAGAATTAAACAATTACCGGAGCACCTCACAGCCTTGCTTTATGAATCACACAGCTTGGGGAGACGTGAGCCCGTCTCAGCGGAGGGACCTCGGTGCGGGTTAGGTGCCTCTCCCTTGCACACCTGCCCCTTGAAACAGAGTGGAGCTAAGACACAAGCCAAAGACGGAGCACAGACCTGGACCCGGAGCAGGACCCAGAAGCAGCAAATACTAGAGCCGGCCCAGCTGGAAATGGCCAAGCAAGCTGCCTCCAACTCTGCACCTGGTTTCTGACTGAGCCCAGACTCCTTCTTTTCTGGCTTCTTGCCTATTTTGTTTTCTTGGGGTGGTTGGGGAAACTGAGGCAAGGACGCTTGACCACGTCTCTGCAGCCCTCAGTATGTGGCCCTTCTGTCAACCTTTTCCCTGCCACGGTGGCGCCACACCACTGACAGCTTGTCCACCCTCCTACCCAGAGCCTCGAGATGAGGGCGAGGACTTCCTCCTCACGTGAGAGGCGCTCACGTGGGAAAGAGAAGCTGAGAGGCCTGGAATGGTCCCTTTCTTTTACCACTTGCCAAGGAGGGCGTGCCAGCTCACCAAGGCCACAGCTCGCCAGAGGCCAGCTGCGGCTGGTCTAGAATCCAGTCTGGCCAAGACTCTGCTGCACCTGGTTAGCCCCTAGCCATGTGCTCTCTCTCCGAGCCTCAGTTTACCCATCCATGAATGGGGGCTGACCTCATGATCTGCAAGGTCCCGTCTGCTCTGGGACCCCCTTTCCCGCCAGCTGTTGGGAAGGGCAGGGGTGGGCCCTTCCTCCCAGCAGGGCCATGGTGCAGGAGCGAGGGGGCTCATCTGGTTGTCTGAAAGCCAAGGGGCTGGGCTCTCTCGCTGCGTCTTTGAAAGCTTTCTGCCTTTGCTGCTGCTGGAGAACAGACCTCCTCCCCTGCGGCACTGAAGGAAAAACAAGCAGTTGCGCCTGTTGCGGTCTAACATGGCACCGGCGACTCCAGGGGAGAGGCGGAGCAGGCACTGCGCTGGCCGGCAGAATTGACAGCCGGCATCTTTCTCGGATCTGGAAGTTATCATTACAGAGGAAAAAAACCCCACACGGCTTTCTTCTCGTTGCATGGGGTAGTCAGTCTGCAGTCAGAGGAAATGGATGTCTTGTTTAATGACAGGATGTGCACTCGCTCGGTCTACGGCCACGTGGCCCCATCGGGTCGCCGCCTGCTGGACAGGCAGCATCTGCCTCCATAAGTATGTCGAGGTGATGTCCCCCAGCCCAGGATGCCCCCCAGCTTCCCGCTGCTGCTCACATCTCGCCTGCCCACCCACGCCAGGCCCATTGCTGCAGCCTCCGGTAGGAGGCCTTCCCCCTTCCCAAGAACGCACCCTGCCCTCCTCCAAAGCTGCAAAAAGGCATCTCACCCTCCTTTGCTTCTGGGCCTCCCCTGGCCATGGAAGAGGCACCAGGAGTCCTGGTAGGTGAGGCCATGTTCACTCTGGCCCTGAGCGTCTCCAGCCCTCACCACCGCGCCTCCCCTCTCAGCTGCCCGGCCTTCCCGGAGCCGTGCGCCACCCCAGCCCACCCCCTGCCTCTGAGCACTGCAGTGCCCACCGCCCTCTTCCCCAGCCCTCAACTCCTTGCCTGGCACCTCTCTGCCTGTGGAAGCCTCCCAAGCCCACATCGGTCTCAGTAGGAAGCCCCAGGACTCTCCCTGTGGGCTGTGCACCTGCCAGAGGTGACCAGCCACACCCACGTCACACCTCAGCCCTTGGCAGGGGTGTCCTGGTCCTCAGGCCTAAAGGGAGAGCCCAGAAGTGATCTCCAACCCAACGTCTCCTGTGTGCTGGGCTGCGGGAGCCCTTCTTCACCATCCCAGCAGGAGCCCACTTTGCCTCTGCTTGCACACCCCACAGTGGTGGGGAGCTCACTGCCTGCACATGCACCACTCACTCATCAGCCTTCCCAGGCACCCTGCAGCTGTGGGACAGCCCTGTGCTGTCCTTCCTCATGTTCAACCCTCATCACCCTGCCCAGAGAACTCCCGAGCAGGGCCCCCTCCTGCCCCCTCAGCCATCCCCGCACTGGCTACGGCTGGGGGAACAAGCTGGGCAGGAGGTCGTGGCCTTCACAGCCACACCAGGCAGGGTCTGGGCGCATCGTCACCACCCCTGTCCTTTGCTCGGACCCTCCAATGGTGCGTCTGGTCATGGCCGCAGGGATCCCGAGGCCTCCCCGACCGGCCCTGTGCTGTCCCCCTGAGCTGGACCTGAGAACACGCCAACAGAGGAAGGCTTTGCTTCCGCACCTCACCCACCCAGCATCCAGGGGCCTCGCCCAGGTTCCTGCTTTCCTCAGAAGAACCTGAGAACCAGATCACTTTCCAGTCTTTTCCAGATCAGGTTCCTGCCACCCAGGCCGAATCTGGGAGAATCAGGTCAGCCTCGAACATCTCTGTCTTCTGGAAGTTTCCAGAATACTCAGCTGCAGTGAACCTGTAAGTTAGAGTCTAAGGTTGGTCAAATATTTCATGAGTATCGGACATGCTCAGTCTGGATTCCAAGTTCAATAGTTCCCAAGTATTACTCTTCTTCGTCGGTTTTCGGCAGCAGGGCGGCGGGGAGGCAAGCACTTGGCTCCAGCTCCCACATGCAGTGTCAGCAGCGAGGCCACCACGAGGCTCTGGCACGAGGGCAGCCCCTGAAGCAGGAGCCCACGCCGCCCGCGCCACAGGACAGCCCAGCCCGTCCAGCCCCCGCTCACGCCTCGGCCAGCTCTCCTGCCGACCCCGTGAAGTGTGCGCCCAGCCGGTCCCTGCACCAGGCACCTTCCCTCCTCCTTGTGGGCTTGCTGTTCTGGAAACCTGTGCTGCTCTCCTCGTCTTCCTTCCTCAGGGTTAAGCTCTGTGCTCTCCCCTTGCCTACAGGGGGGCTCCTCAGCCCCCACCCGACCTCCTGGGGCTCCTCAGCCCCCACCTGACCTCCTCGGGGTTCCTCTAGCCTGCCCTACAGCCCCCCTCTGATGGAGCCAGTGTGTGCCCCTTCTCGGAGCTCACTGCAGCTGTGCTGAATTGAGGGGAAGCGTCATAACAACACTAACACTTCATGGCGCTCACCTCTTACATCCGTAATGCAGGTTAACTCATTTAGTCTTCGCTGTTACCCTGATTGCGCATAGGACTGAATGGAGGCAAAGAGAGGTCCAGGAACTTGCCCAGGCTCAGATCTGACCATCAAGGGCGGGGTTGAAACCCAGGCCATGAAGCCTTTGACCTCGACTCTCTAACTGCACCCCGTGCCCTGCCAACTGGACGCCAGTTAACTGAGGGAGGCGCTTGTTTGTGCAGCATCTGTGACAGACACTGCCAGTGGAACCAGGGAGCCTGCTCCTCTGCTTCCTGCCTTCCTCTGCTGCCTCGACTCCCCTGCCTGCCAAGGTCTTAATGCCCACACCCGCTGGCCTAAGGGCGCACTGCAGACTCCAAGCCCTCCTGTTGTAACTCCCCTGAAAGCAGAACCTGGGACAAGGGCTTGGGGAGTGGGGGTGGCTTGGAGGTGGTCCCAGGAGGTGGGGAAGCAGCAAGGAGGGAGCAGAGAGGTGAGGCAGGCGATGCAAAGAATGAAACAGAGCCATTGGATGAGATGGTCTCACAAACTTCTTAGTTCAAAGAGCAAAGGTTGTAGCAGCAGGAAGTTTATAATGACAAGTTTCACATATTCAATTTATTGATTCAACAAACATTTATTGAGCACCTACCATGTGCCAGGCACTAGGAATACAGCCTCGAACTGAAGATGAGTTTCCAGGTCAGATGGAATTTCTATTTCAGAGAGGGAAATGGGGTAGAGACAGAAAATAGAATAACGTGTGACAAAGTAAGGAAATAGCAGGTGATACCATAGCGAATGCGGGAGTGAGGAGGAGAAGGGACCTGCTCTGTGTCCCGAGGGCAGGGACAGGCACCTCTGAGCTGAGATGTGGAATGTGAGGAGGGGCCGAGAGGGGAGGCCGCTAGAGAGGAGCCCTGCCTGCTGCTTCCTCCTCCCCTCTTTGCTTCCGGTCTGCATCTCTCATTTCTAGATCAGTGCTTCTCAAACTCTGACGCATGCAAGACTCTCCCGGGGACCTTGTTAAAATGCAGACAGGATTCAGCAGGCCTGGGCTGGGCCCTGAGGTTCTGCATGTCTAACAGGCTCCCTGGCGATGCCCACACTGCTGCTCCCTGGGCCGCACTTCCCGTGGCAAGAGCCTGGAGGTGGGGTAGGCACTGGCCCCACTCAGAGCCAGGAGTTCCAGGCTCAGAAAAGGACACGAGCTGAGGGTGAGGAGAGAGGGAAAGAAAAAAGCATCTGATCTCAACTTCCCTGTCTCCCCTCGGGAGAGCCACGGTGCAGCCTGGGACCCTCGGCCAATGCAGCCGTCCCACCTGGCCCCTTAGAGCGGGATACTCAGGGGAAGATCAGCTGCCCTCACAGGGATCTTAGAACTGCTGTCTAAGGGACCACCGGGGACCGTTTTCAGATGAGGCGTGTGAGGCCAGGGAGGAGGCAGGGTCCCCTGGATCACTGTGAGTGCAACAGCACCAGGACTGGACACCGTGTCTCCTGACTCATTCCTCCGTGCAGCAAGCATTTCTTGAACACCTACTGTGTGGCAGGCCCTACGCACAGTTGAGACCCACTGTGTGTGCCCCAAGCAGTCCACTGGCCGGTGGAGAAGATGGAAACAGTCACCAGATACGAGGCTGGGCATCAGTCAGGGGAGCACTGAGAACTGAGGTGAGATAATAGAGCCGGAGCCGTGGCAGTGACAGGGGTTTGGGAGCTGTTTCGGGGGAAGCGTCCAGGCCTGGCTGAGCAGGGGGAGGACCAAGGTGAGAGAGGAAGAGTCTGGAGTGGCCCCATGTGTCTGGCTTGAATGAGGATCTGGACGGAAGTGTCCTCACTGGGATGTGGACATGGGAGGGGGAGTGGGTCTGGGGGAGATGGGGGTATCGCCTTTGGACCTGCTCAGTTTGAGGGGCCGTGGGCCAGGTAGGTGGAGGCGGCTGGACATTGGGTGGGGGGATACGACAGGGGGGCCAGGCTTCAGCAAGGTCCTGTCTGTCCGTGGGTTTCCAGGCTCCTCGGGATAAGCCAGCTCATGGTTTCTCTGTCTGGTGACATGCAGCAGAACCTTAGTGGGTCAAAAGGTGACCTGAGTGTGGACCTCTGTCTCCTAAGGAGGCCTCCTGACACCAGCATCTCCTTCGCCGCACCTCTGTCGGGGCTTCCTGCCCTGCACTGCCCTCTGGTGGCCTTGCGGCGCCATTGCCGCCTCACATTGCCGATCTGGCTGCAGGGATGAAACAGTCTGCTGCTGCCGGGAGAAGGAGGGCTCGCCTGTCACTGCCCTCTGATATAAGGTCAGGGACCCCCAAGAACACGGGGCTTTCACAGAAGGATGGCAAATGGAGTCTGCCCTTTCCCTGGTCCAGGGGTGCTGGCTCAACCCTTCTCCCTGTCAGTGCTCTTTCCTGCCCACCTTGTTGGTAGCTGCTCAGAGGTGCGTCCTGGGCTGGAAAGGAAGGAGTGGAGTCCTGTGGAGCAAGTCCATACAGGCAGGAGGCTGCTGGACTGGTGCCGGGAGCCCTGACAGTAGGTTCAGGCCGTGAGGCAGCAGCTGGGTCGCGGAGGGCTTTGTGGGCCGTTGCTTTGCTGGGACCTTGACTCGCAGGCCACAGTTCCAAGCAGGGTAGAAACATGCCTGCATTGGCCTTGGGGGGCTGCCCTGTGGCGCACAAACTGGGGCTGGGGACACTGGAAGTTGGAAGACCAGTGGGGGCTGTGCCACAGTTCAGAGAGTGGTAGGGGCTGCCTGTGGCCAGGCCTGGGTAGAGAAATGGTGACACCCTCCCATGTCCTAGAGAGGAGAGCTGAGCCCGGTGCTGGGAGCCGGTTCTAGTGGAGCTGGCTGTTTGAATAAGGAGGGTGTCCAGAGACGTATGACCTTGTGAAGGTCCTCGTAGGGACACGGGCCAGGCCAGAGGTCAGAGAGCCTGTATCCTTGACCATATGGGTGGAGCAGCCTGAGCCCCGCCCTTCCCACTGGCCGGCTTCAGCTGAACACTCCCTGAGGCTCCGTCACCGCCAGGTCCCTCGTAACCTGGACCGAGCCCAGGCTCCAGGGCTGGCTCCACTGCCGACCCACTGCACCCTCTGCATGGAGCCAGTCCCCTCCCTTCCCAGACCTCAGCTTCCCCACACGAGAGGAACAGGAACTTGGCGTAGAAGTCATCCAGCTCTCGCAGGTGCCCTCCCACTCTGAGAACCTGATGTCCTGTTGTTCTGGCGGAACAACCAGTCCCACACTCCAGCCAATGGGACATTTTGTGTCTGCTGCGATATTCTTGGTGCCTCTGCCCTGTCCCCTCGGTGTGCTGGCCCGACTTCCAACAGCCAGCACCTGCAAGTCTGCCTGCGAATTCTCTCCTGGGCTGTGCTGTCTGAGTGCAGGCAGGCTGAGAACGCTGGGGAATTCACACCCCCAGGAGCAGCCCTCAGCAGGATGATGGGAGGTGGACAAGTGCTCCGGCTCCCTCGGGCAGGGGGGCTCCAAGGCGTGTGCTCTCTGCTGGCCCCAGAGGCCCTGGCACGATGGAGCTGCAGTTGCCCAGTGTGGTCAGGGCAGGATGCTGCACCCTGTGTTGGCCGCCTTCTCCTCTGCCTGCTTTCCCACATCCTGACTGCTGTTTCCTGGGATCCCCTCTCAAATAAACCATCTGTACTCAAATCCTCATCTCAGAGTCTGCTTCTGAGGAATCCAAACCAGACAGTATCCAGCTAAGCCACTGTATTTTCATGATCTTTGGTACAGGTGGCAAGAAAGGGGCGTGCGGGACAGATCCCTGTGCTGGGCGCAGGGGGACCATGTTTTTCACCCGGGACCTTGGGACCAGCTAACGGAATGAAGGGGCAGAGCTGAGGCTCGACCTGCTTTTAGGGGAGCTGTGGAACAAGACTCTAGAAACACTGGTCATGACTTCCCCTCTGGGGCAGGCCCCCTGCTGCCAGGCTGGCCCTAGACATCACGAAGCAGATGTGCCTGTTGGTGGAGCAGGCCTTGGAGCAGCGGATGGGGTGGTGGTCACACCTCAGCTCCCAGCAGCCAGGCTCCTGTACAGCCTTCTGCACTGTCTCCTTCTCCGATGGAGCCTAAAGAACTTCTTGGAGCCCACCGTGTAGTGCAGGGCAGACACGGTGATCAGGTGCCCACCCGGCTTCGGCAGGCTGGCCAGGCCTGGCAGGGCTGCCCAGTACGCGTCCACGTTGGAATGGGGCTCTCCAGGGCCAGCAGGGAGAGCACACAGTCGGCCAGAGGCACCTGGGCCAGCCCCGGTGGGCGTGGCTTAGTCACGTTGCACTTCAGCAACCGCGTGAGTTTCCTTCAAAGCCGGGCCTCCTTGTCCTGCCACCTTCTCCTGTCGGGTAGGGTCACAGAGGTAATGTGATGATTATGACAACAGCCCCAAGCCCCTACCGCAGTGATCCTCTGGCCATAGGCCTTGATTCAACCTGTTCAGCAACTCTTGGAGGGGGATACTATTTCCCCCATTACACAGATGAGGAAACCGAGGCACAGCCTTGCTCAGGTCTACACAGCTGTAGGTGACAGTGGATTGGATATTTGACTACTCCCTCCTCCTTCTCTTCTGCCTCCTTTTAAAAAATTCCATAGTTTTTGGTATATTACATTATTAATTTTTTAACAAAATTTACCATTTTGATCTTTTTTTAAGTGTACAATTAGGTGACGTTAATTGCACCCATCGCCACTGCCCATTTCCAAAACTTTTGTGCCACCCCGTATATTAATAGAAACCTGGTAGTTATTAAGCAATAACTCCCCATTCCCCTCCCCACAGCCCCTGGTAACCTCTAATCTACTTTCTGTCTTTATGAATTTGCCTATTCTAGATATTTCATCTACATGGAGCCACACAGTATTTGGGGCTCATTTCATTTAGCGTAACGTCTTCCAGGTTCACCCATGCTGGAACTCCCTGCATCTTCAAACACATTCTTTACTTGGCTTCCTGGGGTGCACGTGCTGTGGTTCTCACTCTCAGTCTCCCAGCCTCGTCCTCTCCCTGACTGTAGAACACGGCCTCCCCTCCCCTCCCCACCGACACTCAGCCACCCAGTGGTCTCAGCTGCCCACGGAAGACCCCCAGCGTTAGGTCTCCAGACCTGGGGTCTCCTCAGTGTCCCAGACACACACATCCGCTTGTTCCACTGGCATCTCCACCGCGACCACATGGCCCCAGCTGAGACATCTTCATCTGCTCCCCTAGACCTACTCCTCCCGTGTCTCTTTCTCCTGCAGTTGGCACCTCCATCCTTCCTGTGGCTTTGGCCAAAATCATGGAGTCACCCTTGACTCTTTACTCTCCTTCACATCCAAACCCCCAGGAAATCCTGTGGGCTCCACCTGCAAGGGGACCTGAGACCCCAGCTGCTCCAGCCCCTCATGGCTCCCACCAGATTGGAGGCCCTGTTGGCTCTGCCTCCTGCTGCTCTGCCCAGTGCTGCCCTCCCTCCAGAGGCTGTCCTGGTGTGATGAGCAGTTCTTTAAAAAATGTACATTCATGGGCTGGGTATGGTGGCTCACGCCTGTAATCCCAGCACTTTGGGGGGCTAAGGCTGGAGGATCATTTGAGCCCAGGAGTTTGAGGATATAGTGAGCTATGAATATGCCACTGCACTCCAGTCTGGACAACAGAGCAAGACCCTGTCTCAAAAGAAAAAAAATTAAATTGAAAATAAAAAGTCTCAGGAATGTTAGTTTTTGGTGTCTGTTCAAGTAAGTTTCATTTAATGGCTTCCCTAGTGGTTAGCAAGTAAAAGCCTTGCAGTTTCCATTGTTGTAAATAATGTTGTAATCAATACCCTTGTGCATTAGCTTTTGCTGTCTTTTATTTTGGACTCTGGCTTTGCGCTATTACTGGGTCAACATTTAAACACTTTTAGTACAAATCACTTAGTATAAATAATTAGTATATAGTAATTTAATAATAATGATTAACAAATTATTTTTCCAAAAAGAAAACAATTCTTTTGCTTTCTTGTTTTTTTTTTAGGACAAATGTTTAATTTTCTCTAACAAAATGTGATATATAATAATAAAATAAAATAAACATGTTCATTTTTTTTTCCTTTGGGCTTTCTTCTAAGTTTAGAAAATCCTGTCCCACCCAGAGATTTAATAACTATTCAATTGTGATAGCTTCTCGATAGATTTTTCAAAATGATATTTAGCCTTTATTTTGGTGTTTCGTGCAAGGTGAGGCTTGGAGCTGCTGCTTGCAACTCACCAGAGAAAACAGAGTCTTGTTTGCACTCGCATGTTCCCTCTTCTGGACTCCTTCTCTCCCCAGAGTCAGGCAGGAGGAGAGATTAACAGAGGGATCGGGAAGCGTGGAATGCTGAGATGGTAGTTCTCCTAATCTCGAAAAGGAGATGGGTCCTTTTCTTATATGTTGTACTTTTCAAGTGGTTTGTTTTCTTCATAGGTAGCTTGAAATTTGTTCATCTGATTAAAATTAAGTTGGAAGTCCCCTTGAATGGAAATTGCTTTGAACTATTAAAAAGTCACCATATAGAAAGATGCACATATTCTCAAAAGGGACTAAAACCGCCTTGTCATGAAAAAAATGTTGTCAGATTGATGGAGGCAAACCTTGGGACACTGGTTCTCAGCCTTGTGTGATTTTGCCTCCCAGGGAACATTCGGCAATGTCTGGGGACATTTTGGTTGTCATAACTTGGGGGCCTACTGGCATCTAGTGGGTAGAGGCCAGGGATGCTGCTACAGCTCCCACAAGGCACGGTTCAGCACCCCCACTCCCACAAAGAATTAGCAAGCCTGGAAAGTCAATGGTACTAAGGTTGAGAAACGCTTTCTTAGAATATTTTCACAAGAGGCTTGACTTTGAGCAGATCACCCTAGTGCTGTTAGGACGCCTGCCCAGGCTGGAGTCAGGAATTGTGTTGGGACAGAGAAGGTGAAAGTGGTGGAGAAGCAGGTTGAAGCCAGAGGGCGGAGGCTCTGGAAGGCCCAGCGGGAGTTTGTACTCATTCCTCTGGGCAGCAGGAAGCACAGGAGGCCTTGAGTGAGGGGGGCATCCTCAGATGTGGAGACCGGGAGAACCCATGTCCAGGAACAGGGGAGGAGTATGGGCTAAAGTAGGTCTTACAGGCAATTTTAAAGACAGGTGAAGTTTCTGCTGAGGCAGCCAAAAGCAATTGTCCCTTAAGCTGGAGACTGGAGGCCCTGAAGGGCATCTCAGGGGACCAGAGCCCATCCATGCGTTCCTCAGTGAGCACCCAAGCTCCTAGTGGGGGCTGGGTGTCGGGGTGACCATTCCCAGGGGCCAGACACGTTGGTGGCTCCTTGCTGAGCTTGTGCTCCCCCATCGTGTCTTTCAGGGAGCTTTTCTGCCCGGGTTGGCCCCATGGTAGTGAGGATCACAGGTGAGTGGATCGCTTGGGGTGTGAGCCACCACCAGTGTAGCTGGCTTCTGCAAAGCGGCAGACAGGCAACGCCCAGGAGAGGAGAGTATGAGGGAAAGGGAGCTGCAAATGTGGCCTTCCCACGCTATCAGGACCTCCCTGTGAGCGCAGTCTGGCCCAGATGCAGGCAAAAGACAGAATCTAAAACCAGGGGCCTTGCTCCTTGGACAGCCCAGTGTGAAGAAAGTTTGGCTGTCTGCCTTGGGGAGAGAGGGGCAAGGTTGTGAGTAATCTCCAGGGGCTTGTGGGAGCTGTTCTAGCTCATTAAACTGGGCCGGGCTGGACTGAATGACTGTACCATGTGTCTGCCATTCATTTGCATGAAGATAACGTGTACTCTGTAACTGCTTTGATAAAATATTTTGTTCTACTCTAACCTGGGGGCAGAACCTGTGATACGCTGTTGAGACTACGTGAAGAAGTCTTTAGAGAAGAAAGCCCCTTGTGGCTGGAAAAAGGAACCTTCTGCTTGAGGACAGGGGAGGTGGACTTGTGGGTCATGACTCTTTTTGGTAGTAATTCCCTAAACTACTGCCTACCTGGAGTGATGGTGTAGGTTTCCTGTTGTATCAGGGGTGCAAACGATACAAAACCCAGCTGTGGTGGCCTCACCCACTTTCTTCTTTGCTTCTTCTGTTAATATAATAGTGCCAGGTATTGATTCAGTAACTCAATGGTAATAGAGTTAGCATCTCTGCGATTAGCTTATTCTTTTCTCATGGTCTCAAGATGGCTGCTATAGCTCCAGGCATCATGCCTAGGTTCAAGTCAGGGAAATGGAGGAAAAGGGGATGTCATCAGTGATCTATGTCTCTCTTATGAGGAAAGCAAAAGCCACTTCAGAAGGCTTCTAGCTAATTTCAGTTGTGTCATTCCCTTCCTCCCCTCCAACTGCAAGGTAGGCTGGGAAGGGAAACATGTCACTTTTCTAGTTTCCATAGCGATATGGGCTGGGAAGAAGTAGGTTGGCAGGGTTATTGGTTAGCCACCAGCCAGCCTCTGCCACATTCTTTTTTGGGTTAAGCTTATCTGGCCCCAGGCTTTGTTCCTTCACTCCAAACCTGGTTGGAAACTTTTGCCTTTTTTCCATTCTCTGCGGCAGCTTCAGGACAGCCATGGTCGTGGCAGGAACAAGAAACCGAGAGACTACTCATCAATATCATGGCCTTTCTAGTGGATGTCTTCCCCTCCAATCTGAGGCAGCACCTTCGTTTCCAGACAGAGCACATGCCCCAACTGTGGCATCACCTGGCCAGCCCCCCGGGGCTCAGCTGGACGTGAGGGCCACTCTGCACTTACCCTGATGCCTCAGGTGTCTCTCACATGTGCTCTGGTGGGATCTTCTGAGAGCTGGGTGAGAACATGTCCTTAAAAGTCAGTGACACAATCTCCCGCACCCCTGATTCCAGTACGCTCTGTCACCTGTGTGACAGCTGCCTCTCAGACACCAGCATGTGGAGACTGGGAAGGGTGCACCCAGCATGATGGTTGCACGTACTCCTTGCAACCCCCAAGAAGGGAGGGGCTGCCCCGCTCTCCTTGGGCCCACTCGGTGCTGTGGACTTTCTCTGTCACCTGTTGTACCTGCTCGCCAGCCTCACCCTGCTCCAGTTTCATCCCTTGCCAACTCTCGTTGGGGGCAGTTCTGGTTTGGGATCTTCCCCACCTCGTCCCTGCCGCCCCCTCCCCACCCCTGCTCCTTCTATCTCTGTCTGCATGAGTTCTGCAGAGTCAGCCTTCCCCCTGCCCTTTTTGGGGTGCTCGTTTTACCAAGGCTGAACTCCTTCAGATGCCCGCCTGGGACAAAGGGCACAGATAACACACACACAGCCCATGTGCCAATATTAACAGCCAGCATTCTCACAGCACCTAGTAAGCACCAGCTGCTTTTAAAATACCTATTTTTAAAATTGTGGTAAAATGCACATAACATAAAATTTACCATCTTATTAACTGTTTTAAGTATACAGTTCAGTGGCATTAAGTATATTCGACTTCTTGTGCAACCAACACCACCATCCATCCACAGAACTGTTCTCATCTTGCAACACCGAGACTCCATACCCATTAAATAATAACCCCTGTTCTCCCCTCCTGCCATTCTACTTTTTGTCTTTACGAATTTGACTACTCTAAGTACCTTATATAAATGGAATCCTATGGAATTTTTGTCCTTTTGGGACTGGCTTCTTTCACATAGCTTAATGTCCCCACGGTTATCCATGTTGTACCATATGTCAGAATTTCCTTCCTTCTTAAGGTAGAATAATATTTAAAGATATGCCACATTTTGTTTATCCATTCATCTGTTAATATTAATAGATACTTGCGTTGTTTCCACCTTTTGGCTATTGCGAATAATGGCGTTGAGGCCAGCCACATTTAAAACATGTAAAACTCATTTAGTTCTCACAGCAGCCCCATGTGGATGGTATTATTTTGAATCTCCATTTTTCAGGGGAGAAAACTGAGACACAGACTTTCTCAAAGACACACAGCTATTAAGTAGCAGAACCAGTCTTATGAACCCAAGCAGTGTAGCTCCAGAGCCCGAGAGATTGATGTCCTCTCGCAGGGTGCCAGGGGACTGGGGGGAGTCCAGGAAGGCTTCACTGGAGCTGGGTCTTCGGAGTGAACAGTTCACTGGTGGCTGAGGGAGAGAAGGAGGGGTAGCCATTTCCGGCAGAGGAGAAACTTGTATGTTGTGGCTAAACACACGGGGACCCATCTCCACGTCACAGTCAAGGCCGCTGAGGTCCTGAAGTGACAGGAATAAGAAAGCAGAAGATGCAGACTGTTGGCTAAAGTCTCAGGAAATTCTACCATCTGCGTGGCACCCCCCAGTCCCTTCCACCTCCACCACAATACAGGAATCACGTAGCTAGGCTAAGCCAGCCTTGGAGAGGTAAAATCAGAAAGATTTCATAGACTCCAAAGGATAGGAACTTCCCAGTCTCTTCCCAACTCATGACTGTAACTCCCACATCCCTATGGAGCTGGAGCCCGGCGTGGGGAGGGCACGGAAGAGGGGAATGAAATTTGATAGCTCTTTCGCACTTTGCCTGTAAGGGCAGCCTATCTCAGCCTAGCCTTCTTGGCAAGTGCTGTCCCTCAGGCTCCTCGCTGAGAAGTGTTGCATATTTTGCTACCCCGTGCTAATTTAAAAAGCCCCAAGTTTATTCTTTTCCCTAGAGCTCCGAAAAAGCCCAAGGTCAGGAAACATGGCTGTTCACCAGAGGCATTTTAACTTGCTTATCTAGAAAGGAAAGGAACAAAAGTTGGCCATTCCGGTCATCTCAGCTTAGGAAGCACAGAGGTGGTGATGTTTCCATGAGCAACTGCCCTTCCTTATGGGAAATGCTGTAAAGACTTAACAGTTGTGCACAGGCACAGAAGTCAGACACGCCCAGGCCTGTGTGGGGATCAAGGACTGCAGGATACAGCTCCAAGCTCTCACACATGTGGGCGTGTTGGGTGTACAGTAAGTGTGTGGGGTGTCAGGATTTTAGATCCTAATAAAAAGAACCAGACAAGTAGAAACAGGTCATCTTGAAACAAAAGAACGCCAGTGTTCCAGAAGATGTTAATTGTCTTCCTGTGCCCATTATACCCATTAACTCCTTCAGAGTGACAGATTTTTTAGCTGGGCACATGGCTGCCCTAAACAAAGACTACATTTCCTAGCCTCCTTTGCAGCTAGGTAAGGCCAGGTGACTGAGCTGGCCAAAGAAATGTGAGCAGATGGGGTGCACACAGACTCTGCTTTTTCTCCTTCATCCTTTATTCCATCCTGTGACCTGCAATATGAATGCTGCCACCTTGGTCTTGGAGGTCAAGGCCACACATGGTGGAGAAGCAAGACAGAAGGAAACTGGGAACCTAACAACGGGGAACACCACGTTGGGGACCTGGACTTTTATGTGAGAGACAAATGAACGTCCATCTTGTTTAAGCCACTGATGCTGTTGTTGCCCTTATTATTATTTTAATTGTTATTATTGTCACTACTTTGGCAGGAATAGCACAGAATGGTGTGTGTCTCTTTCAGCACACAAGGAGGTACACGATGTTGATTGCTCTGTTGCTGGATGGTAACTCTGATCACTTGGTTAATGTTGTGTCAGCCAACTTTCTCCACTGTAAAGTGGCCATCCCCCCTCAGTAATTCAAAAGTATATCATGGAGAGATTCTTTGAGACTATATAAATATCCTGCATCCACCAGCTCCAGCATGCATTGATGATTCTTGCCTGAATGAATGATTATTATTATTCTAGTTGCCAAATGATGATTTGCTAATTCCATCATTCTTTCTACACTTATTAGTTGACACTCAAATGTAAGGAGGGGCTCTCCTTTCTCATTTATTTATTTCTATAAACATGGATTCTTAGTTTATTCTATAAATAATCTATTTACAATCTATTACTGTCATTATCTACTCTGATGCTCAGATTTGGCCAATAGGAGCCCTTAAAACTTGGGTAGTGTTCTTTTGACGGTTCCCCATCATTTTTTGAGCACTTCCTTATTAAGTTACTTCTATTTGTAGTTTTATTTTATTTTATTTTATTTTTTTGTCACTGTCAACTGAACCTAATGCTAACCAGTATAATCAGGAATGGGAGTAAAAGAAAGGACAAGGGCTCTAGGGCTGCCTTCTTCAGCTCTGGCCCCAGGGGCCCAGCACTTTCCTTGCCAGGGGCACGAAGTGGTCACTGAAACAACCACCCCTAAGCCAGAGTTGAACTGGAAAGGCACAGGTTATTGCCTGCTCCAAACAGCCTTGTCTTTGCAAAGGACTCAGGCCAGGAAACCTGGAGAAAAGAAATCCTATGACTGTCCTCAAGCCCTGCCTTAAGGCTGAGGGTACATCATGATCTCTTTAGGGAGACTGAGACAGAAGGGAAAATCTCTAGGACCATCAGCTCAGGTGCATGGAGTTCGAACATTCACACAGCCAACCTGGAGAAAGGCACCCAAATCAAGCCATTGGAGCAAAGGACCCAGGTTTATTTGTCCAGAGCTATGGACTAAGAGATCAGAGAACAAGAGGAGAGGAAGAGCAAGAGGCAAAAGACTGAAAATTGTGAGCAGCAGGAGGCCTCCCCAGGGAGCACACAGAAAACGACAGTGTTTGTGAAGCAGGTTGGGGTGGATGGAGAAGACTGCCCGTGGCAGTGACGGCCTGTGGTCTCTGGCCAGACCGGCTCCATTTAGCCGTCCCGAGGCTTGGGGAGATGGGGATCCCACCATCAACTTGCAAGACATCAGTGTGGACTCTCCTGCTGGGAATCTCTGGTCTAGCAAACCCTGAAGGGAGAGACCACTGTCCCACAGTTGGGCTTTCACTCACTTTTAGAGGTTTGTAAAATTGAGGTTGAAAAGATGAGCTGCTTTGACGAAAGACCCCCTCATTCTCACTTCCAAAAATAGTGAAAAACTTTATAAGTAAATAAAACACAAAGTTCAAACCGATGGAAGTTTATTTCTCACTTGTAACCATCTGAATTCCAGTCACCCAGTGACTGTGCTCCATGCAGTCATTCAGGGTACCAGGTCCCTTCCGTCTTACTTCTGCCGTCCACCAGGCTAGCACACTCAAACTTGAGTGAGCATCAGCAGTACCCAGAGGCCTTATAAACAGATTGCTGGGCCCCCCATGCAGAGTTTCTGATTCAGCAGATCTGATATAGTGACTGAGAATTTGCATTTTTAACAAGTTCTCAAGTGGTGCTGATGGTGGTGTTTTGGGGGCCACACTTTGAGAACTACTGCTCTTGGGTGTTGCTTTTGTCTTTTGGGTTATAACACATGCTCATGGTTGCAGCTGTGCTCTGGCTTACAGGAAAGAAAAGAGGATGGAAGAGACGGAGCCTGGCTTTAAGGTGTTGGCCCTCTCATTCCATTGGTGACAACTTAGTTCCATGGCCACCTCCAACTGCAAGGGAGGCTGGGAAATACAGTGTGGCTGGGCAATCATTTGCCCAGCTCCAAATATATTACCATAAACGAAGGCAAGAATGGATTCTGCTGGGCAACCAGTAGACTTTACCACAGGACTTTGCCACTTTGGCTTTAAGATTTAAGATTCATTTAAGATTTAGGATTTAAGATTCATTTACTTTAAACAGAATTTTCTCACAGAATGCTTTCTTGGAAGATACTATGTTAAGATTCCAAAGGGTGTCCTCATATTGTTTCAATGGGAATTTTTCACAGGGAGGCACTGACAGCTACGTCTGAGCGTTTGGGGTCTGCACTTGATGGTGGAAACACCAGGGCGCGAAACAACTGACAAAGGTCTCAGCTTGCCCCAGAGAAGGCACCTTTACCTGGGTGGTGCCTAAGGAATTTTACTCAAGAATTTCCCAGGGCTATTCCAGGGCTAGTGTGCAGCAAAGTGGGTTGGGGTTTGTATTATTTAGAGGAGTGTATTAGTTAGGGTTCTTCAGAGAAACAGAATCAATAAGGGGTGTGTGTGTGTGTGTGTGTGTGTGTGTGTGTGTGTGTGTGTATCCTATTGGTTCTGTTTCTCTGGTGATTTCCCCCCACCCCTTGATTTATTTTAAGTAATTGGCTCCCATGATTGTGGGGGCTGGCAAGTCTGAAATCTGCAGGCGAGGCTGACAGGCTGGAGACCCAAGAAAGAGATGATGTTGCTGCTCAAGTCTGAAGGCAGTCTGGAGACAGAACGCCTTCTTCCTTGGGGGACCTCAGTTTTTTCCTCTTAAATTCCTCAGATGATTGGATGAGGCCCACCCACATTACGGGGGGTAATCTGCTTTACTCAAAGTCTACTGATTTAAATATTAATCTCATCTAAAAAGTCCCTTCAAAGTAACATCTAGGTTTGTAGTTAACAAAATAGCTAAGTATCATGGCCTAGCCAAGTTGACCCATGAAATTAATCATCACATTGGTGGAGACTTACATATAATTTTCAGTTAAAGTAGATGCGTTCTCAAAACCCCATGGGATGCCTCTGCTTCCTCCTTACCTCAGCCTGGACAGTCTTTGAGCACAGACCTGCACAGACAGCTAAGCCCATCACTCCTGACAGTGAGCCGGTCTGGGATGCTCTGGGCTTAGTGAAAGACCAAAAATCTCAGCAGGGTTGTGGCTATTTCATCTCATCCTGTGGGAACCTGGCTGGTGCTGGGATCCTTCCACCATCTCCAGTCTCATGTTGGTGGCCACGTAGGAGCAGAGGTTGGGAGGTGGCTGATGAGATAAGGGAAAGTGTGGTTGAGCTGTTCCTCATGTTGCCAAGGACAGTGGCCTGGGCTGTACCCCCCGTCCTGACCTCTGTGGGTGGCAGCCAGACAGCTGGGACAGTCGAAGACCGCATCATTAGAAGGACTTTCACAATGTGCTTCCATCCCAGATGGTCCAGACGTGTCGCACCTGGTCATATCTGTGTTCCCACCCCGGACCCTGGACAGCCAGTCTCTAGGAGGATGTAATTATGGGGAGAAGTGTGTGTGCTTCTATTCTCTGGAAACCCTTTGACCCAGGTAAATGTCGAGCCCTGCCTGCTCTCAAGGAGCACCGGGTTGGAGGGGGATCCATTCAGTCAGTCCCCTCTCTGGAGTGTCCTGGAGGAGGCAATGCTTGATCTTCACATTCTTGCAAAACACCTGGCCCTCAGGCAGCATGCTCACTTCCCTGTTCCAAGCCCCAACACACCTGATGCACCCTGCCGCCAGAAGCAATAGGGCACCAGACAGAATTCAGGAGGATCACAGATTCCTGTGGGTAGACTTAAACATGCAGGCACTCGTTGACTCATAGATACCTAGAGCCACAGCTGTGTAGCCATGTACATGATTTTGCACACACACACACACACACACACACACACACACACACACATAATTTTCTCCATGTTAAATGAGTATTAGGAGTCAAGGCCATTTAAATTGTCCTTCCAATGTAAAGTCCACTGAATTTCCCCCCTCTTTCCTCCCTCCCTTTTTTCTGTACATCAGGGACACAGAATTAACTAATCATATTAATAATATATCTTGATTAATGACAACCTGCCATCACTGGTCCCTGCAAGGCCATCTTTTATTAACTGATGAATCAGTAGAAATGATATAACAAACACTTATGATACAAATAACCTAATGACCCTCAGAACATTGACAATTACATATACTTCCATATGTGGTTCTCCCCTGCCCTGTCTCCAGCCTCCCCCTTCCCAGGTAACTGCTGTCCTGAATCATGTCATCTTTATTCCCTTACTTTTATTTTTATAAAGCTTTACCAAAACTACATTTTTCTGTAAACTATGATTTCTTGGTTTAAATGGTTTTTAAGTTTACAGAAATATACGGTGCTGTCCGTAATCTTTTACGAGTTAACTTTGTCACTCACAATCCCATCGCTAAAATTCACTGTGCAGTCCACTGCATTCTGAGAAGGCAAATGAAATGACTGCCAATCACTAGTGAGGCTCACAGTCATCTTGGCTAAATCTGGTTTTAGGTTAATGCGTGACATGGAGAAATGGTATTTGCGGAGTACTGGGCAAGTATGCTTTACAGTTCTTATTTATTTAGCAGACTCCATGGGTTTATCCCTGTCTTATGAAACTTGGAAAAGCATTTATTTTTAAATGATTGTAGATATTTATTAGGTTGTTAAGGATGGAATGTCCAATTTCCTTAAGTGCTAAGTTTGATAGTTGATATCTCTGACATTTTTCTTTGACACTTCTTGTGTTGTTTTTTTTTTTTTTTTATTGTAAAGGTACATCTTCATTCTTTCAAATGCACTTTTTGGCTTGTGATTATCTTTCAAATTTTTTGTAGAGCAATTTTTGTGAAACCATGGATAAGTCAAAAATTTGTGTTATTTTTGAATACAAGTTCCATTTGTGGAACTAATGCATCACAGACAGCGCAACATATCAACGAAGTGTTTGGGAAGGATGTGGCTAATGAACTCACAGTACATTGATGGTTTGAGAAATTCCATTCTGGAGATTTTAATCTTGAAAATGAGCCATATGGGTGAAAACAAGGTGGATAATGATGAGCTGAAAGCTGTAGTGGAAGTGAATCCATCTCAACCTACGTGTGAGTTAGCAACAAGATTTGATGTTACTATTCCAACATTATTGGACCATTTGAGACAAATCAGCAAGGTAAAGAAGATGGATAGATGGGTTCTGCATGAATTAAATGAGCATCAGAAGAGAAATCATCTCGAATCTTGCCTTTCTTTGCTGTCAAGACATAAAGGCGAACCATTTTTATACCATACTGTTATGTGTGATGAAAAATGGATTATTTTCAACAATTGCAAGCATTCAGCACATGGTTGGGTAAGGATGAAGTGCCGAAACACATTCCAAAACTGAATATTCATCAAAAAAAGCTAACGGTGTCTGATTGGTGGTCCAGTGCTGGTATTTATCCACTACAGCTTCATGAAACCTGGTCAGTTGATTACAGCAAATGTCTGCTGCAACTAATGAGATGAAATGATGATGATGCTTGTGATTAAGCAGCAGAGATTGGTCAACAGAGACAGGGCAATCCTCTTGCAAGACCACATGTCGCAAAAAACGACGCTGCTCAAACTACAAGAGGCTAGACTTGGAAACGCTCTGTCATCCACCGTATTCACCAGACCTTGCACCAATTGACTACCACTTCTTCCAGGCTTTGGACCAATTCTTGCAAGGAAAAACGGTCAATTCTCAACAAGCTGTGGAAGATGCCTCTTGTGATTTCATTGCCACTAGCTCTCTAGGCTTCTTCACTGCTGGCATAAGCAAGCTACCATTAAGACGGCAAAACTGTGTTGATTGTTTAGGCACATACTTTGATTAATTGCACTACTTCTTGTTTGAGATATAACTTTTGATTCAAAATTGGACATTTCATATTTAATGACTTAGTATAATGATTGGGTTCTTTTTTGATGACATTGTTATTTGCATCTCCAGCATGTTTGGTTTTTTTTTTTTTCTTTTTTTTTTTTACAAGAAGTCCTTTAATAAGGACTTCAACCACCATTCACATCCAGGCAGGAGAGCAGGGCTCCCTTACAATGCTCTGTGGGAATGTTCCAGTTCACAGGAACATGATGTAGAAATCAGGATAACTTGAAGAGGACCTGTGGAAAAGAATGGGGCATATGATGTAATCTAGTCTCTCCCCAGATTTCTGGCAGGACATTCTTTGCCCTTTCCTGACCAGATTGCCTCTTTTACTTGACATCTAAAGGTTATCTGCAGGTTATTGTATTCCCAGGAGCCAGCTATGTGTCTAGAAAAAAGAATGCATTCCAGCACTTTTGTTGCTTAACTCTTCTGTTCCAATGCGATAAAAAAATTTCAGATCCAGGAAAACGCCACACTCACACACACAATTCACACACACAATATATCTAGACTAAACTTTACTGAGACCACGAATTGTTGCAATTGTCTCCTAACTAGTCTCCCTGTTTCCATACCTGTCCTCGCTTAGCATCGTCAACAGGTTCTTGGAAAAAGCTGTGACTTTAAGAGAAACGATGTATTATATAATAAAACCAATGTTACCATTAGGCTAATTGATATAAACAAGAATTAAATTCCTATAGTTTATTTCTGGTTACAGAAACATCACAAAACTTCGAAATAAAGACCAAAACACTTTTAACATTAGATACTGAAAAAAATGTGAGCTATATATACATTTAAGAAAGATTCATAAAAACAAATAAGATAGTTATTTATCCGATTTTTCTAATTCAGGGTCACAGGTGGCTGGAGCCTCTCCCACCAGCTCCGGACGCAGTCCCATCGCAGGGCGCACTTGCACACACGCCCACACTCACTCAGGCTGCCTGCCTATTTTGCAAGCCCTCAGGTTAGATGTCCTCTCAGGGCCTTTGCACTTGCTGTTTCCTCTGCCTGGAAACTTGGAGTGCTCTTCCTCCAAGTCTCTGCATAGCTCACATCCTCTCTTCCTTCAGGTTTTTGCTGAAATACTATTAATACTATCTAAGTGGTCTTACCTGATCATCTTTAAAAAAATTGTAATTTCTGCTCCCCATCAAAAGTCATCCTATACTCCTGAGCTTTTTTTCTCTTTAAATCTGACTTTTAAAAAATCATTTGCTACCCTCAGTGTGTTTTCCTTATTTGTTTTCTATCTCTCCCCATCTCCCCATCTTTCCCCACTCTTCTTTCTCTAAGAAGGCATATATTTTACGGTGTTAAATCCACAGTGCCTGTTCATCTGGCACGTAGTAAGGGCTCAATAAATATTTATTAATGAATAAATGAATAGATGAATGGATGAATTTTTTCTCTTTGCTCCATTTTACCCTGATCTGCTTCCACAGAGGGGCATATTTCTTTCCTCTGACTTATTCCATAACACCTACTATCTGTGATACACAATCTCTTACCAAGCATAAATCTGTCTTGAGTTATTCTTTCATTATTACATATCATCCAACACAGCTGGCACATGAGGGCCCCTGGACCAGGGAGCATGCTGTTTCCTGCAACTCTGTCCTCCTCACTCTACACCTATTTACCGTCTCACACGGCACTAAGTGCCCAAAAGAGGTTTCTCAAAGAAACACTAGGGATTAGAGAGGGAAATGCCTGGAGATTATGATGCAATCTGCCACATTACACACATGTCCTAAGGAGAGTGTATGATGTGGCACAATAGCCAAATGTGATACCTGTGCTACTGGTGGTTGTAAGATACTGGTGGTTGTGATACTTGTGCTTGATACTGGTGGTTGTGATATTTGTGCTACTGATGGTTGCTACTGGTGATTTTAGATGAATGCATACCTTTCAGGTTTGTGTTTGTTTTAATGTGTATTAGAGATTTAATAAGCATATCAAACCCAAGATTTTATGGATGTTACTGATTGGGAATACTTTCCTTTTAAAATAAATTTTAAAACATGTATGTCTGTTGAAAAAAAAATAGTACATAAGTAATAGTATAGGTGTTTGGGCTGAATTGTGTCCCCCTAAATTCCTATGTTGCATTCCTAATGCCTGGTGCTTCAGAATGTGACTGTATTGGAGAAAGGTTCTTTGAAAAGATAATAAAGTTAAAACGAGGTCATTAGGGTGGGCCCTAACCCAATGTGACTGGTAGCCTTATAAGAAGAGGAGACTAGGACACAGACAGACACAGAGGGAAGGCCTTGTGAAGACACAGGGAGAAGGTGGCTATCTATAAGCTAGGGAGAAAGGTCTAAGAAGAAACAACCCTGCTGACACCTTGATCTTGGACTTCTAGCCTCTGAGACAATAAATTTATTGTTTAAGCCCCCCAGTCTGTGGTACTTTGTATGGCAGCCTTAGAAAACTAAGTGATGTGGCATATTGTGAAGGCAGCACCCAGGCGACTGAGTTTGGGAAAAGTGGCACTGGGCAAAGACTGGGCCTGGCTAGAACCCCAGCGTGCCCAGTTCCGGGCTGTGCGGTCTTCAGCAACATCTTAGCCTTTCTGAATCTCAGGGTCTTGTTTTAAAGGATGGGGCCAATAGCAACCGCCTTGCCAGGAAGTTGTAAGGATTAAAGATGTGATAATGCTCTCGGTGCTCAATAAACGGCAGTCTCATTATGGGAAAGCAGGCACCAGGGGCACTCGTCCTTGAATTTCAGCACTCAGGAAGCCGTCCTGGGCTTCCCTGCCCACGAAGTCCAGACCAGCCAAGGTCAGACGGCCTTGGTGAGCCCAGAGGGGCTGTGGTGGTGTTAGGGGTGGACCCGCAGGGGCCACTTCACTGTGAGTTTAGTCCTCCCCAAACAGGAGCATTCTTCCCATTTTATGTCTAGGGAAACGGAGACCTGGATTGGAGCAGTGACTAGTCCCAGACCGCCCAAATGACCAGACCCTGCGCAACGCCGGCCCCTCGACGCCGCCTCCCGCTGGGAGGAGTCTGAAGCTGGCTCCGCCCCGCTCCCGCCGCGGCGCAGCTCCCGGGAAGGGGCGGAGCTCCCGCGGCAGAGCGCCGTCGCCACGGCAACGCGGCCATACTGGGCCAACCGACCGCGGGGCCTGGGGCTGCGTCACAGCGTGGCCTCGCGGCAGAGTTGGCGGCATGGACAACCTCTACGTGGAGGAGGTGGCCGCCTCCCTGGTCAGGGAGTTCCTCAGCAGAAAGGTAACGGCTCGCCCCTTCCAAAGCCCGGCAGTCGCTGTAATTTTGGGGGTCCGCCTCGGGGGGTCCCCTTGGAATCTTGGCACCTTTGGGGAGGGAGCCCTTCCCCTGCCTGCACCAGAGATGCCCCAGAAGAGCGCCCCTTTCCCAGGATAGGGGACTACGTTTCCCAGGAGCCATTTCTGTCTTCGTCATCGGCACGTCATCAGAGCAGGGCCGCGGCGCGGGGCGCGCCCTCCCCAGGACGCCTCTCCCGGGCGGCGGCGGCTGTTCCCGCGCGGGCGCACGGCGAGCGGGCCTCAGCCCAGCAACCCGAGACAGACGTCCCGCTAGGAAAGAACTGCCCCTAGGGGGAACCCGCAAGGCCCAGAGGAGTTTTTAACTGTCAGTCCCTTCAGTCATTTTAATCAAATGGGGGTTCCAGTTGCATTAATTTTTGTTAGTAGGTTCTCCTGTTGTCGTGTCCCAGGAGACTTTTCAAAGTGGTCACAAGTTGGGGAGGTCCTTAGCTGTCATCTGAGGACTGGGTGAGAGAGGAGCTGGCTGGAGGTCCTGGGCATGATAGTTCAGGGGGAGTAGTCATTTATTCACTCTGCACATAGTGACTGAGAGCTGTGCTCTGTGGGTTTTGTGTTTCCTTGCCTTGTCATACTGGGCTGGGGCGATGGGCACTTGTCTGGGATGAAAACAGACACAACTTTTTGAAGGGAGGAGAAAGGAAGGACTTTAAAGTCAGATGGAGGGGGTTCAAATACTTGCTCTGAGTTTGCAGTGTGAGCTTGTGTATGTTACCCGCCGCCTCAATTTCCTTATCTGTAAAACAGGAAAAGTAAGTCATACCCTTTGCAGATTTATAATGAGGGTTAATAATAATATTTGGGCAGCTCCCAACCATTGTATCTGGCAGATAGATACAATGTGCACATAGGTGTTCAACTTGATACTGTTTTGAAAGTGTCTTTGCTTTTTATAATTTATTTTTATTAAAAAAAATGTTAATGCATTTGGCTTTGTCCTGTCTGCTCTATTTTTATGACTAATTGACCCTCCATCACCAAGTCCTGGCTGCATGTTGGATATTAGTGACACACCTTGGGAGGCTGACCAATACTATCATTTCTTTTAAGTCCGGGCCACTGAGGACAAGGGTTCCCTCATGCCCCTCCTGTCGTGAGTACAAATGAAATCCAAAGTCTTCACTGACATCCAAGGCTGCCCTATAGCTTGACCCCAGCTTACTATCCCAATCTCATTTCTAGCTTCTTCTACCTTTGCCCTGATTCGTCTAAGCTTACCCCAAGTCCATTTTCTACAAGAGATCTCAATGAGTGAGTGAGGAGTGATTGACTCCTCTGGTCTGTGGTTCGCTTATTGGAGCTTATGTCATAGTTCATACAGCTGTGTGTCTCACCTCTCACCTGCGACAAGGCCACAGAGCTAACCCTAAGCCGGGCGGCACCTTGGAGATGGCCTAGTTGCCCTGGCCACCTCTCCCTCCCATGTTTTATCTGGGCATACTAAATCCCTGAGAGTAGAAAGGGGAGTTGCCCACAGTTACTGAGAAAGTCATGAAGAGCTGGGACTGTAGTCCAGGGTTACTGCTTTTCTCCTCACCATCTGTTCCAGGGCAGAGGCCATGTGCTCCCCACAGAGCTTTGCACAGGCAGGTACCCAGCATTCATAAGCAAGAGAGTTCTCACCATGGTGCTAGGAACTTTCTAGGTGCCTTTTCATTGTTTCAGATCCTCATAACAGTCTCAAAAGATAGGTCTAAGTATTCCCTGTCACGTAAGACTATCGTGAGACCAAGAAACTTGCCCAGGGTGAGCATGTCACTCCCCTGCTCAAAACCCTCGACTGGCTTCCCATAATTAGACTACAAGGCTCTCTCTGACTGGCTCCCAGCTTCCCCTTGGACCTCATCTTCCCTGACTGCCTCTACCTGCTTCCCTCCGGCCACATTGGCCTGCTTGAATTCACCAAGCATGGTCTGCCCTCAGGGAGAGTTAGAATCATCTCCTTGAGTCCACCAAGACGACTCCTATGGTGCCCAAACCTCTGTAGTCCATGGCCCCTTTCCTGCAGTGACCATGCCATCCTCCCTCCACCACTCTTCCCCATGGTCATGAGCTAGGCTTGTTGCCATACTGTGCCCTTTCCATAATCTCAGTTCCAAGCTTCCCACCCATCCTCATTTCCAGCTCATCCTCTTCTTCAGCCTCACTGCACCATTCCTTTGTTCCTGCCAACTTTTCACAGTCCCTCGGGCCTACTGTAACCCCTTCCCATTTCTTCCTATGCATCCTTATAATCGTACCCCCCATAACATGCTTGACTCTCTTGCCTTCCTCTCTTTTCAGTCATACTCCCCTAACTTGGGTAAAATTCAGCTCAGCCTGTTCCATGCCTGCACCTGCAGAGCTGAACGAGATTGGAGAAACACATACCACCATGTTGGTGGAGTCACTCTAAATCCATGGCCATTTACCCTGTGATGACTTAGGGGTGACTGCTCACCGGGTTATACCTCTCTCCAGCCTGTTCACCCTCTCAAATCCTGGATGACCATTTCATACTCCTCAAACCCCAAAGCTCCTTCCCAAGCTAATTTCACTGAGAAAATATTATAGAAGAAGTCATGAGAGAGTCCGAGAGGCTCCCACCACCACTCGTACCTACCTTCCTGGGCCTGAACCATTCGCTGCGTTATTCTTGTCAGTATGTATATGTGCTCCTATAGAATCCCATCTTGACCCCTAAGCCCCTCCAGCTACTGGTCTATTTTTTTTCCTTTTATAGAGACCCCCCCCAAAAAGCTGTGTATACTCCAATTCTCCCCACTTTCTCAAACCATTCTAATCAGGCTTTTATCCCCACCAATCCTCGACAGCTCTTGTCTCTGATTTTCAGAGGTCAATTTTCAACCCTGATTTTCAACCCTCAGTCCTTCAAGAAGGATTTTCAACCCTTCTTGATTGAATGACTGTGTTTGTTGATTGCGTCCTTCACCTTGGCTCTGAGGAGACCACCTCCTCCCGACTTTCCTACTACCTGTCTGGTTGTCCCCTCTCAGGGTCTTTGCTGGTCTCCCCTCATTTCCCTGTCCTGTGGGCTAGTGGGCTCAAGGACACAGTCTATGGCCCTCTTCTCTTCTCCTCTCCATTCACTCTGGAGGCATCTCAGCCAGTCTTAGGGATTCCGAAACCATCTATATGCTGACAATTCCCAAATGTCTATCTCTAGCTGAGACCTCTCCCTGAACTCTTGAATTTTTCTCAACTGCCTATTCTAAATTTCCACTGGGATGGCTAATAAGCATCTCAACATGTCTCCGATAGTGTTTCTACTTACAACACTTCAGACACCAAATGTGTTGGGTTTTTTTCCCCACACCAACCAAATTCTCCAACTTTCCAGACACCAACTGATTGTGCTATAATTCAGTTCAATTCTGACACTAACTACTTAGAGTTAGTGAAGACTCCACAGGTTAAGGGCTCAGTTCCTTGACTGCCCCCACTTCAAATGCCAGTCTCAAGTCCCAGGTTGCCACTTGTACTTCTGACCAACTGGGTATAAATTGAGGGTTCCAATGACCACCTCCTCGGTTTTGATAATTTGCTTGAATGGCTTACAAAACTCGGGGAAACACTATGCTTACGTTTACCAGTTTATTATAAAGGACATAACGTAGGACGAGCCAGATGGAAGCAATGCATAGGGTAAGGTATGGGTGGAGGTGCTCAGAGCTTCCATGCTGTCTCCAGCATGCCACCTCCCAACACCTTGATGCATTCAGCATCCTGGGAGTTCCTCAAACCCCTTGTTCAGGAGTTTTTATGAAGATCCTATTACATAGGCATGCTTGATTAAATCGTTGGCCATTGATGACTGACTCAGTCTTAGCTCCTCTTCCTTCCATAGAGGTTGAGAGATAGGGCTGAAAGTTCCAATCCTCTAATCAAGGCTTGGTCTTTCTGGTGACTAGGGGTCCCCAGCCACTACTCATCTCATTGGCATACAAAAGCCATTCTTGTCACTCTGGAGATTCCAAGGGTTTTAAGGATCGCTTTGTCAGAAACCTGAGGCAAAGACCAAATATATGTATTTATCACAGTGTCTGAAACTCAATTTCTGATTTCCTCTTCCTCCTACAACTTTCCCTACCTCAGTAAGTGGCATGTCCATTCTAATTGCTCGGGCCAAAAACTTTGGATTCATTCTTGGCTTTTTTCCTTTTAGTGTACCCCATATCCAGTCCATCAGCAAATCTGTTGATTTTACCATCAGAACACATAGAGAATGTAGCCACTTCTTACCACTTTTGTTGCAGTCCTGGTCCAAGCCAACCCTGTTTTCATGTGAATTGTGAATTATTCAATAGTTTCCTAAATGATTTCCAGGTGATCCTGTAAAAATATGCAGTCCAAGATGTTCCTCTTTTCAAATCCTCCAGTAGCCTCCCTCCCTCATTTCATTTTCCTTATCAGGCTCTGTGTGACTTCTCTGACCTCTTCTTCTGCTACTTTTCCCTGCCATGTGGCTCTAGATGCACTGTCATCTTGCAACTGCCACAGGGCTTTTGAAGTTGCTGTTCCTTGCCTAGAATAGTTTTCCCCAAAGTGTCTGCAGGGCCTATTCCTTCGATTCCCTCCTGTCTCTGCTCCAATGAAGCCTTTTCTGATCACCTTTTATAAAGTAGCAGCCCTTCCCTGCACCCCTCCTGGCCCTCTCTGTCTCCTTACCCTACTATGTATATTTTTTTCCTGATAGCATGTTATACTTGTTGTCCTTTCCTCTATAGAATGTAAGCTTCACAGTGACTGGGACTTTGATCTCTTCATTCCTCTGCCTCTAGCAAGGGACTAATGGACTAGTGGTTCCGTCCCTTCATTTCACAGATGGGGAAACCAGAAGACAGGAACAAACACATGGACGATGCTCAACAAATAGCTGACTATCCAAAATAGTGCCCTTCCTCTTTGTCGTCGCTCTCCCCATTTTGTCTCCATAGTAGTGCATATTAGCAGCTGCCATACTGTATGCTTACGGATTCATTTATGATCTGCTTCCCTAACAAAATATCAGCTCTTATTCCTTCTCTGTCTCCTGCATCTAGAACAGAGCCTGGCACATAGGAGGTGCATGACCAATGCCTGTTGAGTGAATGAAGTCTGAGTGGGCTGCATGGGGCTGAGGTCTGGCTGACTCTCGAGGGCATCCTTGTTCTTTACCCAAGTGGTTTTTAAATGCTGGTGTGCATTACACTCTTGGGGGGACATTGTTAAATGCACCAAGGCTTGCTGATTTGAACTATTGACAGACATAAAGAGTTATCCATTAGAGAGGGACCCTCGTTATAGTGTTCCACATCACTTTGATTGTTGGAAAGCTTGGTTAAGCCCAGATGAAATGCAGGTGGTTCTGAGCCCCTCTTCTCCTTCCAGTCTATGCTCCCTAATGTACCTAGTCTACCTTTTCTCCAACACATATGCACATTTCTTTCTGTTCCTCTTACCTAAGACCTCCTTTATCCTCTCTTTGGTTCAAGGCTGTGTTTATACTTTTTGTTTCCTAAATTGACTTTCTTACCTACATTCAAACCCATAGGCAGTGGGTTTGTCTTGTTTCCCCAGCAGTTGGAGCCTCCATAAAATTCTGAACACAGGGTTAGGGGAGAAGTTGAGGCCTGTCAAGGACTGGGGGTCTGGAATCCATCAAGAGCAAGGGACTCCCCACACCAAGCTGAGCTGTTTGTGAGGCATCAGCTCATCCTCCAGCCATTTGATGATCGGAGTGGCCTGGCGAGGTGGGCAGGCAGTAACTTCTGTGGTTGTTTTTCAAAGAAAGAAGCCAGGCTCTTGGGAATAGGAGCCTCCCCTGCCCCACCCCATGTTCCATTGCCAGAGCATGTCTCAGCTGGGCCTTGAACCTCAGTCTTTTGGCAGTTCAGGGTAGGATGATGGAAAGTGGCTTTGCCAGCAACTCAGCAAACATTTACCAAGAGCTTCCTGCGGGCCTGGGTCCTAGAGTCATGTACTCACAGGCTGGGATGGTCAGAACCCCCTGCCCACTGAGATTCCACTGTGTTACCTTGGGCAAGTCAACCCTCTCTCCTGGTTTCCCCATCTGAGAAATGAGAGGAATGAATATTGGCCTTTAGTTTACATTTTTTCTTTTCTTTATTTTATTTTATTTATTTATTTATTTTTGAGACAGAGTCTCACTGTGTTGCCCGGGCTAGAGTGCCGTGGGGTCATCCTAGCTCACAGCAACCTCAAACTCCTGGGCTCAAGGGATCCTCCTGCCTCAGCCTCCCAAGTAGCTGGGACTATAGGCATGCACCACCATGCCCGGCTAATTTTTTCTATATATTTTTAGTTGTCCAATTAATTTCTTTCTAATTTTAGTAGAGACGGGGTCTTGCTCAGGCTGGTCTCGAACTCCTGAGCTCAAACAATCCGCCCACCTCAGCCTCCCAGAGTGCTAGGATAACAGGCGTGAGCCACCGCGCCCGGCCTTCTTTTCTTTATTTTTAAAGCTTCCTATTCTGTGGACAAACCCATGGCTCTGTTTTGGCCTTGGGTGAGTCAGTTACCTGAATTCACTCCTTATCTATGAAATGGGCTGACAACTGTAGCTTAGCTTATGGGGTTATTGTTAGAATCAGAATAATAGTTGTGAAGTGATGTCAAATGTAAAGATTATACAAAAATGAATTCTTAAGTGAGATTTTAATCCTTGAAATATCCTTGTGAGGAAGACAGGATAAGAATTATCATAATGAACATCAGTAACTTTTGTTTGTACTCTGCGTCAGAGAACAGAAGGTTTTGATTTAAGCTGGTAAACAATGAGTCAGATTTCTCCCCTCAGGGCTTAAAGAAGACATGTGTGACCATGGACCAGGAACGCCCACGCTCTGATCTCAGCATAAACAGCAGAAATGATCTTCGCAAGGTTTTGCATCTTGGGTTTCTGTACAAGGAGAACAAGGTACATGCTTTTTGTGGTATGGTTGTGGAGTCCTGGAACTGAGTTTGGCAATGCCAAAGAAATCATGGACTCTACCAATGGCGACAAGAGGCTTGGGGAGCGCCTGTGGTCAGAGAAAAGCAGACCCAGCCAAGTGCTGACAGAGCCCAAGTGTGAGTTGGTTTTTAGCCTCAGTCAGTTGATGCTACCCATTGGCATATTGCATGTGTGTGGTCGTTAGGCTTGTTTTGAACCAGAGCGTGTGGCTGTGCTCAGCCTCTGATGGTTCTTCCCTGTGCTCCCTCCTCTCCACACAAGGCTATTTTTAGTAAGACTGTGCTTAAGAATATAGTATTCAGTTATAGTAAAATTTTCCATTCCCTGCCTGCGTAAGATTTTCCTTCTTCCGTTCTGAGTAATACCTTAGTCTCAAGTCTACTGTGACATATAATTCAGGCCGAAGTGGGAATTGGGTTCAGCTAACCCAGGTGTGTTGAAGTTGAGAAAACAATGGAACAGCACTTCCTCAAGTGGGAAAGGGGGCTTCCCTGATCCCCCAGACCCGATCGCTCCTTACCTGCTCTTACAGGCTTTTGTGACACACTACAGTCTTCCTTTTTTTGTCTTTATCACATTGGCAATAGGATATTTGTGTGATTGTTTAATTATTATAGTATCTGCCTCCCCCACTACTTCGGATGTGCAGAAGGCCAGGAATGGAGTCTTTTTTGTTCATTATTGTATCCCCATACCTAATGTGTTTTCTGATGATACAGTGAATAGTCAATATGTATTTGTGGAATCAATCAATGTATGACAGAATGAATGAATAAATGAATGAATGAAGCTACAATTCTGACTTAATTGCTCTTTCCTTTATGAAAATAGAATCCTCTGATTTGACTAAAGAATGGGTTCTCCAGCAAATGTTGCTTTGTGCTTGGGCACAGTGTCAGAGTCAGAAAGAAAATGATGATTGATCATGTAGTTCAGCACTTATCACAATTTTAAAAAGTTAATAAAATGATATCTCATGTAGAAGTTCAAAAATATGCAAAGCAGAGAAGGGAAGTTGCCCTGTTGCCCTGTTTGAAGTGGGGAAGAGGCGATCCTGCCTCAGTGCCCAGTTAAGCAGCTTTGATACTACTGATCTATCCATCCCCTCCTCCCCGACCCCCGCGCACCCAGTAGCGGGAAGCTGTGAGTCAGAGAAAATTGGGTATCCAAGGTCTCACAGTCAGTTACAGGGTGGGGATGAGGCTAGAACCAGGTGTTTCGATTCCCAATCCTATTGCAGGAACAGTGGTCAAGCATATTTTAGGTGTAACCCATTTTCAAAATGAGATCTTTGAAGATTGAGTTGGTATGGGGGTGGGACCAAGGCTATTTTTGAGACACCGGGAGGAACCTCATGGAAAACCATGCAAATATGTGTCATAGGCCAGGGAGGAACTCAGGCTAGGCTTCCCTCAATGAAGTAAAGGATGGAATTTCTGGCAAACCTATGAACTTAAACTACTTGGCACCTGCAGGAGCACTCAGGTTGTCAGAAATTCTTGTGCTCCCTTCTGAGGAGAAGCAGGCAGTGGCAGCCAGGTTAAATCCAGTCAGAGGCTCAGCAAAGACATCAAATCGATGACCTTTGTCCTCTGGGTCCTGGGGTGACAGTCAGGCACCTCCCTCTCCTGTGTGCATTCAGCTGAAGTCCTGTAGGAAGAAGACTCTTGACCGAGGCAGCAGATATTCTGTGATCCTCCATTTGCTGTATTTTAAGGCAGAAGAGTGTACTGTACATTTTAGGAAGATTTTGTGCAGAAAATAAGACAGCTACCCAGAAAATTCAATTAACTTTTCTGGTTTTATTGGGATTTTTATGGAAATTGTACCGTACCCAATTTCCCAGAGGTATCTTTGCCATTCAAGTTATTTTTATTCCCTCACTATAATATAGTCTCTCTAAGGTAACTGTTATCTTAAGATACTTAAGATATTTTCATTTTAATATGAAAATATAATTTGATTTATACAGTAGTTATTAGCTGTTATACAATGAATTGGAGCCTATATTTTATAGAAAAATGTACTTATTAGTCTATGATTGCATAGTAATTTTATCATTCACTCAGTACAAGGCTAGCGTGATTCTAGGAACGCCCTGCAATTTAATGTTAATATTTCTAGTAACTTGTTTTCCCCTCTTAGGTATATAATAGATAAAAATGCCTATGTAGAATTGAAGTTTTGAAAAATGATATCTGGATTCATATAAAGACTGTGTCTATTGTGAGCCAAGTGATGTGAAAAGCACAAAGTATGAATCAGGCAACCCCGGGCCCTGAATTTCTCTTATTGAGAGAAAAAGCAAGAAGGCTGAAATAAATCATATTAATTATGTAATATTTTCCTCCCAACTCTCTTCATTGTAAATTTCACTTAGTCATAGACAAAATAGTTTTTGTCTTATTCTAAAAAAATAATAAAACTGTCCCTGATTTTGACTGTCTGATCAATCTGTTGAATTTGGTCATAGCCCATTGGCTGTGGGTCTTAGTCCTAGAGTTCTGTTGTAGATGAGAGGAGCTGGCATGTCCTGAGGGCACCCTCTGCCAGGCTCCTTGTCAGATGCTTTGCTACTCTGACTGCAAAAGCATTGAATGCCCCACTTCTATCTAGCCACAGCCCAGCAGAACCTAGGTGTTTCTGGGTGAGTGGGCTGGGGACTAACACGTGGCGTGGTTCCTGAGGCCTGCCTGTGGTTCATTTTAAAAGAAATCAGGGCTCTGATTTTTGCTATTTTGGCTTAGTAAGTCTCATGGAGCATGGGAATCCATATTTTAAAAAAAAATATTCCAAAGGAAATATTTGGTGCAGGCAAGGCTGGAAAATACTGATGTCATTTATTTCTAAAACGCGCTACTAAAGAATTCCACTTACCTTTTTTTAAGGTTGGACTGTAAGCTGAGTCACTCCTGACTGCCTCCCTATGCTCTTCACATTAACCTGCTGTCTCAGTTGTTTCTGGTGTCCAGTGTTGAATGCAGAGTCCTCAAACTACAAAAATATTCAGGCCCCAAATACTTATGAATGTGTAGAGTTAGTGTTCCCTACAAACTTAATTTTTTTTTTAAATGAAAGGATATGTATTTTATAAAGTTATTCCCTAGAGCAAAAAACCAGGAGGAAATTTGCTTGGGCATTCCTCTATTCACATCATATTTTATTTTATTTATTTTATTGAGACAGGATCTTGCTCTGTTGCTTGGGCTAGAGTGCAGTGACATCATCATAGCTCACTGCAACCTCAAACTCCTGGGCTAAAGCTATCCTCCTGCCTCAGCCTCCCGAGTAGGTGGGACTATAGGCACGCGCTGCAATGCCCGGCTAATTTTTATTTTTTGTAGAGTCAGGGTTCAGCGTCTTGCTATGTTGCTCAGGCTGCATATAGCATTTTATAATAATTGTTTTTTGAATTACCTGATTCATGCGTTGGATACTAATTCTTTTAGGGTAGAGATTTTGTCTGATCTCTCTGTCCCTACTCAGGATAGTACCTGACACATAATAGGCAGCCGGTGAACATTTGCTGAAAGCAGGTGTGAATGAGTAAGAAGTTGATAAGCTTATGCCAAAGATGTGGGGTAGCTAGCTTTTCTACCTTTTTCCTCAAGCTGTATATAAGTTAGTGATTTTGTTTTTCTCTCCTACTGATAGGCAAAAGAAAATCCTCTAAAAACAAACCTTGAACTCATTACCAGATATTTTCTGGATCACGATGGAAATACAGCTAACAATTTTACTCCAGAGACCCCAATCCCTGCACTCTCAGTTCCAAAAAAAAATAACAAATTACCATTGAGAAGTTCAGAGACCACGCTGGTAAATATATTTGACCTTTCAGATGAAGATGCAGGATGGAGAACATCATTGTCAGAAACAAGCAAAGCCAGGTATCTCTTCCCATTTACTCTGTGTATTAGTTTCCTATTGCTGACATAACAAATTACTATAAATTTAGTGGCTTATCAGTCAGTGTTCTCTATGTTTGTATGTATATGTACCTGTATGTGTATATAAAGAGGTTTATTTTAAGGAGTTGGCTCATGTGATTGTGAGGGTTTGCAAATCTAAAATCTGTAGGGCAGGCTGGAACTCAGATGAGATTTTAATGTTACAATTTTGAAGAAGGATTCTTTGGGGAACCTTTTAAGGTCTTTAACTGATAAGTTGAGGCCCTCCCACATCACTGAGGATAGTCTGCTTTAGTTAAAGTCAACCGATTGTAAATGTTAATCACATTAACAAAATACCTTCACAGCAACATCTGGACTGATATTTGACTAAGCAACTGGGTACCATAGCCTAGCCAGGTTGACATGTAAAATTTAACCATCACAGTGGCTTAAAGCAACATGAATTTATTCTCTTACAGTTCTGGAGGTCAGACGTCTAAAATCAGTCTCAGTGGGCTAAAGGCAAGATGTCAGCAGGGCCACTTCCTTCTGGAGGTTCTGAGGGGAGAGTCTACTTCCTTTCCTTTTTTAGCTTCTAGAGACCACCCACGTTCCCTGTCTCATAGCCCTTTCTTCCATCCTAAAGCACGTCACTTGAGCTCTGCTTGTGTCCTTACATCTCCTAACTTTACCACTAACTTTGATCCTCAAGTCTCTTCCTATTATAATAAGGACGCTTGTGATTACATTGGGCCCATCAGAGAATCCGGGATGATCTCCCCATCTCAAGATTCTTATTTAATCACATCTACAAAATCCCTTTTACCATGTAAGGTAACATATTCACAGATCCCAGGTATCAGGGTGTGGACAACTTTGGGGCAGTCATTATTTGGCTTCCCACACTCTGTGCTTTCAAAATCTCTGTCGTGGAGCACTGATGCTTTCCTGTAGGGGCCATGAGAATGGACTACTTTGTGATTGAGAATACTTGTGATTAAAAATGTTTATTTTAAATTCTATGATTTGTAAGGTTCAGGGGCTTGCTTTAGTTGATTTTCTTTAAAAGGAGGAGTATAGTAATCTGAAAGGCAACAAAACACTGTAGAGATGGGAAAAAATCTGAAAAATAAGGTCTTTTGAAATCTGAGGAAGAAAATGAATTGGCATTCTTGATTGAACCTCTGTTATCTGGAGAACATTAAATTACAACTTTAATACACTGCATATAGTCACCAATAGTGTGTTTAACTTCCTAGGAATGGGTATTTTCTTTGGGTTCTGTTAAAAAGCATTTCCTTTTCTGAGGGTGGCTGAAGCTCAGGGCAAGGGTGTTAAGCTGCCAAAAGGTGGGACCATTACAAACAGTTAGCTCAAGGCTTAAGCTGTGAAGGGTCTTGAGGGTGGTATGAAGAAGCTCTTCTTCCAAAGGTGCTTACTGCCTGGCTGGGAAATTAAATAATTCTGATATAATTAAAAAAGCAGCAAGGAAGCACTGGAAGCTCCGGAGTCCTACCCAGTTACTCCAGCCGAAAACTTGGGGGTTCTCCTTGACTCCTCCTGGCCTGTCATTTTCTGTGTCTGTGAGGCCTGTGAGCTCTTCATCCCCAGTGATGCTAGACTCTTTCCCCCTTTCCCCGCCCTGATGGCAAGGGCCTCAGTTCACACCCCGTCCTGTTTTCCTGGATAACTCCCATGGGCTCTTCTCTGGTCCTCAGGCCTCTGGTGATCTTCTCCTCGAATCCACCCTCAACCTAAGATAGTGTAAGCTTACCGCAAAACAAGTCTGGCCATGCCGCTCTCCTACTGAAAGGCCTTCAGATGCTCCCTGTAGCTTTCAGGATAAAATCTAAACTCCTTAGGATAACCTGCAGATCCCCATGTGTGACCAGCCCTTGCTGTTCACCTGAGCATGTCCTGCCTTGCAGGCCTGTATGCTGGTGCCTGGGCCCTCACCTGGGTCCCTCCTGCTTACTGATTCTCTCAGGATCAAGTGCTGTCTTGACTGAGAACCCTTCCAGATTTCCCCAGGCTGGCTCCAGCCCCTTCCTTGACATGCCCCAATCACAGCATGCAGACTTCCTTCCCACATGTGACCTAGTGCTTGGTGAGCAGCTTGGTATAGAGTAGGTGTCAGTTCCCATTTATGCCAGAGCCCAGTGGTAGAAAATAGCTGAGCCTGTGTCAGAGGAGTGCTGGCTTTTGAGCGATCACAGGTAAGATTCCCCTTTACCTGGGTCTCTCGCTTTGTCTCTCGTGCTCTCTTTTTCTTTCTCACTTCTTGCTCACTGCTTGCTCTCACTATTTCTCACCTTCTTTTGCTCTTTCTTGCTCTCTTACTTCCTTTCTCTTTCATACACATACATGCATCCCCCTCCATCTCCAGGAAAAAAAGCCATTGGCACACCTGACGCCACCTTTACCCAAACAGTCAGGGAATGCCAAGCCTGCCATGGGTTTTATCCGCCTCTCTCAGTGGTATGCAGAAAGGCTGGACTTAACGTATCCCATGATGTTACTGAGGGGTTATAGTTTTCCTTAATCGCTCTGGTCTGGATGCTCTTTAGACTTAAGGACTTGGATCCTCTGATTTTGTTTGCTTGTTTACTGGTATTATTTTGTAGGCTGGACTTACTCTGATACCAAAGTATTCTTTTCCTTTCATGATGAAGCATTGGCTGATGAGAAATCATATATGTATTAATGAGCTTGCTATGAATGCGTGTTGAATGAGGAATTTATTGTTGTGACTAATTCCTTTTGGGGAGTTTGTTTTAATGGAAATATTCCTTTTTTGCAGACATGACAATCTTGATGGGGATGTACTTGGTAATTTTGTATCATCCAAAAAACCCTCACGCAAAATTAAGCCCACGCAGACAGCCCCAGGTGGAAGCCCCACCGTGGCTTCTGCATGGGAGAAGACGGAAAGGCCTCACTTGTCGGAACCTTCTTTGGATGTAAAGAGGATTGGAGAGAAGACCAGGCCAAAGTCTGGCCTGATTGTGCGAGGCATGATGGCTGGGCCCACTGCCAGCTCCCCACAGGTGGGGCTGATTCTCTTTCTGCTGTTCTGAGACTGGAGGGTGAGGACTGGGCCAGGCTTCAGGCATGCCTGGATTTATTTGGGGTGCCCAACAGCACAGCCCAAGAAGGGGGTATATGTGGGGGATGGGACACCTGCCTCTGTCTTCTTCCTGGCTCATACTACAGTCAGTGACTCGTGGGACCTTAAGCAGGCCTCATCTCCCTGCCCTCCCGTTTACCCATCTTGTCTATGAATTTGATGTCACGGTTTTATATTCTTTTGCTGAGTGAGAACACATCTACCCAGCTTTGTCTTTGCAATTCAGGAGTGAAGGACCTGTCCAAGTTTAGAGAATAACTTTTTTAAAAATTAAAATTATGATAGTTAAAAGGAAAGAAAAACCCCAATCTTTATAGTTTTATTTGTTCTGCCTTTGTTTTTTCTCTTTCAAAAAAAAGCATTCTAAAAATTTAACATTGTTGTTTTATAGTTTCTCATAAACAAGGATCATGGTAGGGTTCCATTAGGCAAGAGGACTAAACCAAATGAGAGGAAAAATGAAAAGGAGTTTGCAAAACAACAAACATGCAGAAGAACAAAGCAAAATCTAACACCAAACTTAAAGTGTAATATCAGTAAAATCAGGGAACCTAAGCAAACCAAAAATAGGTTGTCTGTGTCCACGGCCAGCCACCTACGCTCTCATTTACCTGCCATATGTTTACACGTGGGTGTAGATGCTGGCACTGTTCTCTCAATTCATTCAAAATTAGGACAGAAAGAAGTGGATTCTCTCCCTGCTTCTGCCTCCATCTTGTGGGATCTTTGGTCAAGGTTTTTCTCTTGGCTGTGGTCTCTTGTTAGACCAGCTGTGTAAGGCCCCTTGGGGCTCTGGGATTTCACTGTTCTTATGATCATAGAGTCTTGGTGTCCAGATCAAGGAGGAGAGAGTCTCCTTGCCTCTGTGTGGTTTAGGCCACACCTTGATGTCCTGTCCCTTCCCAGGTGTCTTATTGAAGGGGGACATTCATAAACAGTACTCTGTCCAGAAGAAAGGGCTAGAAAGGTGAAGAGTTTGGAGGAAATTAAAAGATTTTGAGATGTTTAATCTTGGAGGTTGGCAGAATGTAAGAGATCTCTTCACATGCGCAGATAGGAATAGCCTGCTTCCATGTGAGATGAACCCTTTTAGCAATCTTGAGCTTAGTCTGTAAGCCCCCTGAGAACAGGGACTCTGTTGTGTTTGTGTGTAGCACGTGGGTTATGCTTTCTGGCCCTTCGCAGGATTGAGTGGTGTAGACTTGGCTCCAGAGAACACAACTGGCACCAGTGGGGTATAGGAGCCCTCAGTTAGTCAGAGCTGCCCCAGCAGTGGAACGGGTTGTTTGGAAGGGACTCGGCTAGTTGTATTAAGGAGAAGCTAGTACCGTATTTGCAGGGGATACTCTCAAGGGGCCCCTGTCTCGTTCAGAGACTATATCAGTGGTTCTTAGACTTTTCAGTCTAAGGACCTCTTTATACTCTTAAAATTATTGAAGAGCCCAAAGAACTTTTGTTTATGTGGGTTATATCTATTGATATTTACAGTATTAGAAATTAAAACTGAGAAATTAAAAAATATTTA